>NW_017728911.1:37657564-37681338 GCF_001723895.1 Crocodylus porosus | reverse complement strand
GCGGGGCGCGGGGCGCCGAAGGCCGAGTTGTGCCCGGATCAAAATGGCGGCGCCGGCTCCTGTCAGCGAGGGGAGGCTGTCACTGCGCTGCAGGCCTGTGGTTGTGTATTCCCGGTTGCTTCTTTCCAACATCATCTGGACCCACTGAAAGCGTGAATGGCACCTCCTAAAGAGGGAGGATGTTGTTAGCTAGGCGTATAGACAAATTCCTGTGGAAAATAATGTCCAGCCTCAAGTACGGAGCCCTACATGAGGGACGGATCCAGATGGGATGATGGGGCAAAGACTTCTCCACCTGCCCCACGCTTCCCGTCCCAAGGAGTCCTGCCGGCCCAAAGCATGGCGCGGAGGACGGTCCAGTTGTCCTCTGCAGATATGAGACCCGATGCCTTGATGTCCTCTTGAAGAGAAAAATGAAATACAGGCACAGTTCTCAACTGACAACATTTCGCACTTAAATAGACACCCGGTCTCAACTTTCTGGCGTTGGTTTCGACTTTACGACGCTTCATCCGATGCGACACCATGTCAGCGAACAAGTTAGCTGCATCGCTCGTCTCCCCGGAGAACGTCTGTCCATGCTTCCTGGAACACTTTTTTTAAGAAAGCAGACGGGACACCAGAAGAACCTGCAGCCAGGAGTCCTTCAAAAAGTTCAAAACGTTCAGCAAAGTCACCTCAAAGAATTCCTTCCAAATCAATGTGATTGCTATTGCTACTCATCTATAATTGATCAAGTACAAAATTTGGGGGTATTTTTGGTGAAAATAGGGTATTGGGCCTTGGTTCAGGTACCAATCTACTTGTATTACATTGTTTCTTATGAGAAGATTGGATCCAAGTTACAACGTTTCGACTTAAGACATCGTTTTCAGGAACCAATTGTGTCGTAAGTCCAAGGACTGCCTGTACAGTGTACAGAAAGCAGGACATGGAGACGTGGTGTGGGAAGACATGGTGTGGGGTGGCAACCCCATGTGGTGAAGAGAAAACTAGAGGACATAAAGGCATCGGGTTTTGTGTCAATAGCAGAAAACAGAAATGTCCTCTATGAAGGCCATGAACGCCACATGCCCCCGAAGGTTGTGGGGGCATGGTGAGCTCACCGGCGGTGTCAGTGGCACTTTTTCATATAGACATTCAGGTTGGAAGGGACCCCGGGGGATCACTGAGTCCAGCCGCTATAGATTTCATAGACCTTTGATAGATTTCATAGACATTTTTGCAGGGGGTGCACTGTCAATCTCAAGGGATGCACATGCACCCCCTACGCGTTGGCAATGATGATGGCCATCCTACAGTTTGGCTGTGCCAGGCTGCCAGCCCCCAGGCTAAGTATAATGGCTTGAATAAGGAGCTGGCTTTTGGGCTGAGATTATGATTGGAAATCCTTTTTTGGGCCACCCCACTCCCTGTCTCTGTGGCTCCGGGGGACTCTCCTGGACATTTCTGGCCAGGGTCTTGCCCAGCCCAAAGCACAGTTTGTGCATGCACTGCTGCTGACTAACAGTGCCCCCATAGCCATGAGGCTGAAGTTGGTTGCTCATGAAATTCTCTCTCCAGGATGTGTAATTCATTAATAATAAGCTTGTATTGGGTACAGATTCACTTTAAAAAAGGAATTGGGAATAATGAATGGGGAATAAGCCACCAACTTCAGCCTCATCCTTTGGGGTGCCTTGATCCTTTCAAGCGTGTCATGGGGTGCCACACTGTTAGGTGTGCAAACATGACTTGCAAGATAAACCTAGAGATTTCATGTAGGACTCCATAGTGTTAAAAACATTCTGCCCTGGTCTTTCTGAGCTCTTTGCAACAGAAGAATCACTCTAGTATTTTTCTGTAGACAAAAAAAAATGAAGATGAAAGGTTGGCATTTTCCAAGGGGTGCCTTGAGTCAAAAAAAGTGTCTTAAGGAAACATGAAGGATACCAATGGGCGAGTTGTCCCATACTCTAAATGGTAGTCATCTCTTGCTCCTGTCAAGGAGGGAAGCAGAGAAGATGGCTACTGTTTTCCTAGAAGCTGTGCCTAGGGTGGTGGCTGGTTCTTGCTTTCCCATGAGAGTAAGGCCATGCCTGCAAGGAAAACAGTGGCCACTCTGTTTACAAGGTGCTCTTGGGACACAAGGACAGCATGGAGCCCCAGTGAAAGAGGTCAATGGAAGAGGAGGGGGAGCAGAGCTGGGGCCAGGGTGATGTGGGGAAGACAAGACAGAGGGGGTCAGAGCAGATTTTGGAACAGGATTGAAACTGCGGGGGGAGAAGAAGGGACTGGACTCCTTAGGGTATGATGAAAAAGTAGAGTAGATGGGAAAGATGCTTTTTTCCACTGTGTGTTTAAGTCTAAGGATTGATCATTTACACTCATACTTTGGAGGCAACTGGCCTTCCCCTGGAACTTAAATCATAAAGCAAACCCCCACCATCAATTACAGAGAAATAGCATGATGTTGGGAGCAAGGGGGGGGTTGTTTCATGGAGTGTGCAGGGTTGGCAATATTGTACAGAGAATATAAATATCAATACAGCCACTTTTCCTAAACTGCAGGTTGCCAACCCCCAAAGGAGCTGTGTGGGGGAAGAGGTGTCAGATAGCATAATTGATAGAGATTTAAAGGAGGAAAATTTTCCATATTTTTATAGTAAGAGAAACCCAGCTCCCTAATTACACGACCCCTCTCTTCCTTTCTAGAAAATGAGCGCATATTATTGTCACCCTATGTGGGAGTATGTGGATCGAGTGCTTATCCGACGGATAGTCATACTGAAAGAAGAGCAGGGTGATACAAATGCCATGAGCTGGAATTCTTTATTTCCCAAAGTACAACTCTGCTACAAATGTTAACAACAAACCCAGCTATGCTTGGTTTCTGTGCAGTGTATTTTATTAGCAGTGGAAAGTGCTAATCTCATGATCAACATTGGAGAGAAATGCAAATTATTGATGAACTGCAATTCAGAGTAGAATTTTAAAAAATGTGCATTTATTGTTCTGCAGTGTACAAGTCTCCCACTTGATCCAATGTAGCTCAGCTCATTCACTTTTTCACCTTCCTCTATAACTAGGGGTCTACTTGCAGTGAGACAAAGCAATTTTTGTGGTTTGATCATAGCATGAAGAGCTGATTTCACAGACATCTTCCAGTGGCTCCACCCCTCACCAGTGATTGGCAGAGAGGTAGATACTGTATAATTTACATAGCAGATTCTGTGGAAAGTAAATTATATCATAGAATTTATCATATTATAAATCTAAATATTACATTTAAATATACATTTAAATACATTATATAAATTTTACATACAATATAAATTGTAACTTATATCATCATGATTTATTATATGTAGTGTTCTACAAAAAGTTTAGAAATACTAATTAATGTTACCTTACTAGAAACAGTTTCACTTCACTGACTGGCGCCTTCACTTCATCTATGTCACTAGCAAACAGTAACTCAGTCACGATCTATGGCTGCAGTGATTGTCACATCGTCATTGTATTGTGGTAAGCATCGGGACATTCTAAAACAACATATTACATGAATAATATGCTGGGGGGGTGGTAGGTTGATTTTGTGGGCAATCACGGCCAATGCAATATTTCCTGGCGATTGTGGACAATGTCATCTTTCACAGTTTTCACAAAAACTGCCAAACCACAAATTGAGTAGATCTTTATCTATAACCTTGTTATAGTGAAAATGCTCAGAGAAAGTTGCAAATATTTGGACAGTTAGATAGAAAAAAGTATGGGAATCCCAGCAATAAACCATTTGTAGACACGTATAAGATAGGTCAAAGTCAGGTATAGGGACAGAAACCATTAAGTTGGTGTTAATATACTGATGATTCTCTGGTTATTATTATTCAGCACTAATTGTTGATCCCTGAATTATTAAGAGTAATATAGTAGTTTGTCTGGTTAATGAGCTATAAATTAAGCTTAACAAAATCCCTAACCTAAGAACTCTTACATACGCCTCTGCAGCAACATGCATAATGAATTCTTCAGGTCAGATCAATGTAAATGGCCACAAGGATCAAAGAAAAATCTCCAGAATCCTGTCCCTCTGCTATCTGATTTACAGACGAGGGATTTAACAGTAATACCTAGCTCTTAGAGCTCTTTTCATCAGCAGATTTCAAAGTGCTTTACAAAGGTCAGCATCATTACACATAGCACATTTTGTAGATGAGGAAACCACGACCCTGAAAGGTTAAGTGAATTACCCAAAATGAACGAGGACTAATGGTAGGGCCAGAAATAGAATCCAGGTGTTTTGGGTTCCAGTCCAGTTCTCTATCTACAAGAGGACAGTTCTAATACCATCACTCTCTGTGGCCTCTTACACTATATGTAAAGAACATTAATCCTTTTTCATGACCTCATACACATCAGTCTCACCTGTGCTTACAGTAGTCCAGTGCAGGACTATGGCTGTTCTTATAGGGAGAGAAGCTAGGGATGCCATGAGATACAAGGAAGGCATCTCAGTGCTTCCCTGTGATTTATAGGAGAAAAATATTACAAAATTAAGTAATTTCATAAACATGGATTGGGCTACCTTCCTGGATACACCCACCAGGGAGGTATTTGCCCCAGGCCTAGAATCCTTAGTTCTTCCCTGAAGTAGTGTTTTCACAGTAACCGTACAAATCTACAGTCTAGTTTCAGTAACTGAAATCTTACATCCTGCTCCTTGGAATTTCTCCAGAACTTCTCATCATCCTTCTTGCCCATGTATTCCCTGACCTTTTGATGTCCTCACCCTTTCAGCATGAGAATGTTTCTTATTGTTTCTACTACACACTGAAAAGAGAGTTTAATAATCAGGCCTTTTTCTATTCCATTCTAGCTATGATTCTAAATCAAACCCTGTTTCTCTATTGCTTAGTGTTGCATCTTCTGCTTTTGCCCCAGGAGATGCCTTATAGATTAACATGTTGTTATAGATGTTTTGGGTTTTACTGTTTTTCCCCCATCTTTTGTATAACGTGTTTCTCCAATGATTAATACTGCTTGCCATTCCAAGGGGTCTCAGAGACTGAAAATGTCACTTGTAAGACAGTGACTTGTGGGACCTAAACCCTCTCAGCATTCCAGGAAGAGGAGGTTGTAGTAGAGATATCTATAGTGTGGATATGTGTTATAGTATTAGCTGTAGTGGGAAGGAATGATATGTAAGAAGAGGGCAGGAGAGCTGATGCTGATAGGAAGATAGGAAGCTCAGTTTAATGTATGGTAGATATGTATCAGCTATGACAGGATGTCAAATGAAACAGCATAGATCCAATGGCTGGTCAGTGGGTGTGTCTACACAACCTGTTTACTGAAGTTGCCTAATTAGCTCCACAGTAAACCTCTCAGTGTCTACATACGCAGTACTATTAGGACAGAATAAACTAATTAACTCCGCCATAAGTTAGTGTGTGTAAACACAAGTACTATCCTATGGCAGAGTTTTTTAGTTGGCAGCAACGCTCATGTAAATGCTTACAGGGCTGGCTGGGGCACAAGGTTGCTTCAGTTCAGGGGCTACCTGCTGACTAACCCCACACTGAAGCACCCTCCTGCCCCAGCCAGCCGCAGGGTGATCACTCAGGGCGCCCTGCCAGCTGGGACTGCTCCAACTTGGCTCAATGTGCTGCAGTTCCAGGTGCACAGTCTAACGTGGTGCCCAGGAGCAGTAAACTCCAGCATGATATGCAGTGGAGTTTAGTGCTGCACATTAATTGCATTTGTAGATGCAGATTTGTATAATGACCTATTGTCATTCATTGACTGTAATAGTGGCTGAAATCATTGCTGCCTCAGTGCATCCCTTGGTTCACAGGGGTAATTTTGAACGAAGTTAACACACTGCAATGTTTTTGGGCAGTTGCACTCTTATTTCTGATGTTTCAGCCAGCAAAGAAAATGGAATCTCCAGTTGCTGTGGGTATCTCTCTCTCCCCTAAGAGTGGAAATATTCACTTATGAGCCAAATTCAGCCCTGGAATTGAGTCACTGAAACCAACAGCTTACTGTGGCTTACTGTGATCAGACAGAGAAAGAGCTTTAGACTTTGAAATGGTTTTATAAATGGCAAGAATTTTTCACAGGAAGAACTGCTGGTGCAAAGAGACCCAGAAAACTGTGGATATATGATAGCGAGGACTATCCTTAACTGTTCCACGCTGCTAAAGAATTCTAAAAACTTTGGAACATCTCTCCCTAACTGTTGAGATAAAAAATAAAAGCAGCAAATAGCACAGTTGCAGACTTTATTCAGAATAGTGAGGCAAATGGAATCCTCCTTGAACTTTTCTTTCTTTAACTTGCCTGACAAACAGGAGGACAATGGGACAGATCAAAAGAAACAGGAAATAGTGCAATATTTCTGTCTCTCCACAGTGTCCCTCTTATCTTCAGGCATTGCCCTGCTGGACAGCACCAACAGGGGTTGAAAAAACTGTTGTTTCAGATGCATCACAGGAGCCAGTGTTTAAAGTTCAATCACACGTTTGCTTATTCTGGGAAATGCCATCCTTGCAGGAAGTCTCTCTGCAAGTAGCCAAAAGGAGTGCAGTGTGTCAGTGTAGTGCATATTGATGGTAGTCACTCAGCGTCCTGCCAAACAAACACTTCAGGTCATTGAGGAATTGAAGCAGCTGGCCCAGGATTTGTATGGCACAAAGCCCGACTCCATCAGCAAATCACTCTAAACAACAAATAACCTAATGAGATACTTCCACCCACGCAGCTACTCTGTACATGGCTCATGATTGTAGAGATCAAAGAAGCACAAATGTGTTCTGAAGGTCATTAACAGGGCAATCAATAGGTGGAAGGTGAAGCAGCTACAGACCCAGAGTGACATTGCCTCTTTCAGAAAAAATCCTTGTTGCTTTGTGCATCCTGGAATACCTATGTAGCTCCTACTCCTTCTGACTTTCATTCTGGGGACGGAACTTTTTCATAGTGAAACTGATGTGATATATGATACAAGAACCAAAATATAAAATAATCGGATAGGGGCAGCTAACTCAGGAAATGGTAGAAAGTAAGCATGTATTAAAACTAGTGGAGTCTGACAAGTGCTAAATCTAAGGAAAATGCAATTTTTTCCTGTGTTTTCCAACCAAATCAGAGAATACAGCTGAAAGGGAAACTCTGTCACTGGAAAAAGAAGAGAGAAGAGAGAATGTTGATGTTTCAATTGAAAGAGATTCAGTGAAGTAAGGACAAATAGGTAAAATACCACATGACCTCTCTCAACCCCACTGGTACCAATTTGAAATAGACCATGAAGATAAGCTTCAAAGAGATTTTCTAGATATTCAGAAAAGATAACAGAAAGTTTGCAGAAAACTTCAATGGATGATATGCAGATGTGTGTACACAGAATGTTTTGATAAAGTAGCATAGGCTAGCTAATAAAGGTCACCCTTGAATCCAGGCTGATTTTAGATTAGACTGGTATTTTAGAATCAAACATTCTATTCAGAGAATAGAAAACTAGAAAGGACACCTATTATTTAGTCTGGCCTTCTGCTTAATACAGTCCAAGAGACTGCCCAGCTTAATTTCTGTTTGAACAAGAGAATAGCTTTTTTAAAAAAACGCATTTGATTTAAAAGTTGCTGTTGATTAAGTATGCACTGCAGCCCTAACTAAATTGTTCTAATGGTTAATATTCCTCACTTGAAAACCTGCTCCTGATTTCTAGTCTGAATTTTTCTAGTTTCAGCTTCCAGCTATTGTTATACCTCTGCTAGGTTGAAAAACCTTCTGGTATCAAATTCCTATTCCTCATTCAAGTACTTACAGAACAAGTCAACTCCTAACCTTCTGTTTGATCTGCTAAACTGCTTGAGATTCCCTACGCTTACATTCAAAAGTATATTTTTTCAATCAAGTAATCATGTGCCTCTTTCCTGAACCTTCTCCAGGCTGTCAACGTTACTCTCGAATTGTGGACACTGGAACTGGACACAGTATTCCCCTAGTAGTCACAATTTTATTAAATAGGCAGTACAACCTCCCAACTCATACTTGATATTTTCCTGTTCATTCATACAAGGATCAGTTTAGCCCTTTGAGGCAGCATATTCCACTGGGAAGCAATGATCAGCTAAATATGACCCCCAAGTCCTTTGCAGTCATTGTTTCCCAGGATAAACCATTGTGTAAGTGTAAATATGACCTGCATTCTTTGTTTCTAAATGTATGCCTTTACATTTGGCAACTGTTTGTGTCTAGCTTGCTAAGCAATCCACTCTATGCTAGCACTGTCTTCTTCATTGTTTACTGCTACCCCAAGTTTTGTGTCATCTGCAAGCCCTGTCATTAGTGTTTTTATGTTTTTCCAAAGATCATTAATAAAATGTTAAATTGTGGTCTCTGCACTACCCCACTAGAAACACGGGTGCTTGAAAATTACCAGTTTGCAATTATATTTAGAGGCTTATCAGCAGGTCAAGTATTCATCTATTCAATGTGCACCAGGTTGACTTTGTATCATTCTGTTTTCATAATCAAAATGCTGTGTGGCACCATGTCAAATCCTTTGGAGAAGTCTATTACACTGATGCTGTGCTTTTATCAACCAAATGCATAATCTCATCAGAAAGACATATCGGGTTAATTTAGAAAGATCCATTTTCCATAAACCTATGACAGTTGGTATTAATTATATTATCCTCCTTTAATTCTTTATTATTTGAGCCCTATATCAGCTGTTCTGCTGTTTTACCCACAATTGATAACAGGCTGATAGGCCTATAATTACACAGGTCATCCCATTTACTCTTTTGCAGACATAGAAAGACGAGACCTCAGGCTTTTTCTTTTTTTGACACAAGGAAAATGATACTGTAGTTGTGCTGCTTTGCTTCCCATTTTCTCAATAGGATTCCCCCTCTGCCAAGAGGTTACTTATTATCCTTCAGGGTGAAATTTCCCACATTGCCACTAGGAGACACTATTTCATTGAATTTGGACTGAACTTGTCCTTTCCTGCCTGCCACCAATAATAGAGTAAAATTGAGCCTTTCAGCTGATGTGAACAAACTGCTTCCAGTTGCTTATAACAACACCAGAGCAATTTCTCCTTCAAAATAAACTAGAAACTAAATGTGGTTCTGTAATATGATAGAAAAAAATGCCTTGCAGATCTCTTCAAGCATGGCAGGAGGGAATGAAAATACATGATTAGATGTTTAAAATTATTGAAGGCATAAAAGTAATTTATTTATTACAATCCCTCATTTTACTGTTATGTACTTGATTTTTTCATCCCTTTCTGCATCATTTTGCCTTATTTTATATATCTTTAGTTAGTTTATCCCAATGTTTCATTAATGTATTTACTGATTTTTTTGATGTGTTGAATAAGTCAAATATTATTTTAAGAAAGAATGCAAGCCTTTGTTTGGCCCCCAATTTATAAACTTCAGGTAATTTACAGGTGTGTGTTAGCAACAGGTGATATTCATTTGGGGGATTTTAAGTATTATTTTTTTATAATATCTAATAAAACAAGTGTAGATCTTATGGAAACTATTTATTTATTCCCAACCCTATCATCCATAATTGTGCAATTTTTTCTTGACATCAAAATGTGTTTGATCTGTTTGGAACCTTTATATTCCACTGATACTCAAGGGAACCTCCAAAACTTATGCCTCCTCTGTAAGGTTCACAGGATAATAGAAGTTAGAGATGGGAAAGACCTGTTAGGTCATCCAGTCCACACTCTGCCAAATTGGGATGTCTCCCTGTACTATATCTAGTCTAAATTTGGGTCATTACTGTAGAACTTTTCCCTCTAAGGGTTATTTATTTATAAACTACAGTAAATAGAAGATAGAATGGCAAGGATGCTTTTTTTGCCCATGCTTTCAAAATCTCAAGCAATAATTTCTAGGTGAAACTGATGAATTTCTTCTTACCTCTGTCATGAGAAATTAAATGAGGTGGCAATCGACCTCTATGGAACTCTTTCCAGTTGTCATTTGCTGTATAAATGAGATAGGAAGAGTTTTCCTTGAAGGCTCAGAGATGTGCACTGAAACTAAAGAAGAAAATACCATGCATTTTTTTTCCTCTCCCTGAAAGGCTGAGAACCTGATCCCTCACACATTTTTGTGATCAGTCTGACTCTGATTTGAAGTCAAGAGGACTGCTAAGATCAGAAAGGTTGGGCTCACCTTTTAAGCTTTTGTAGGATCAGTACTTGGGTCTGTAGCTTCCTTTCAGCTCAAGTAATCAAATCTTCCTATGCAAAGCTTCAGCCTAGAACCAGGAAGAGGGAGCTCAGGATCAGAGATATAAACCTACAGTTCATTCTGACACTGATTTCGAAGACAGTGAGGAAGTTAGATCTGCTTACATAAATAAGGATGCAGAAACAGGCTTGGTGTTATTCACCTATCCTGCAAATTGCTATACATCTTGCGCCTGCGAAAACAGGAGCATTGTATATTTGTGCACTTACTTAAGCTGCATACTCTTTATGCCAAGGACTGGCATTTTGTTCTACATTTGTACGGGACCTAGCATAGTGGGATTCCAATCTAGGACTAGGGCTTCTAGGTACTATAGTAATAGAAGTAACATCTACTAAGGTATTGATTATACTGATCAATCATTTCCCTGTGATGATGTCCTTATTGTGATAGAATAGAGAGTTTCTTCTAAGTAGTAGGTTGAATAACAGCTTCTAAATTTACATTTTTGAAGCACGCAATATTTTCATAGCAATACCACAGTATTCTACATTGTCGCACTCAGACATATCTTTAAAGGATTGTGTTGTACTTTATGGAAAAGAGGACTATGAGTTCTCATGGGTTGTATTCCAAACTCTACCACTCACCTATTTTCATTATAGACAAAGTACTGGTACTTCTTCTACTTAAGATTACTATTTATCAGATATCTTTTATAGTAATTATTTGAAAAGTAACATTTCAAGAGACTTTGAGATCCTTTCATCAAAGGTGCTGTAGACATGCAAATGTTTCAATAATAATAATTCACTTCCTTAAAACATTGCTTTGCATGTACCCTTAGCCTAGGCTATAGTCATGCATCTTGGATTCAGAGTTTTCATCGTCTTAAGAGCATGTTACTGGAGCTTTGTAAGCATAACAATATGTTGGCTACCTCTTCAAGAATACTTTCTAAGAGATCTGGCAAGTAATTTATATCAAACACTTCTAGGAAGTTTGATTCTCTTTTTGTTTGTGAATGGTTTGCAAATAAAAATTGCAAACTTTTTGAAATGCATTCATTATTCAAAATTTTTTGCAATTGTTTGCAGTGACTGAGTCTTGGTCTGCAGATCATTTGGGACAAGTTCATTTTACATATTCACATATTAACCTGTGTTGATTAATTCTATAACTCCTACAGTATTATTTCTGTTCTCTGATTGAATTATTTATAAAAGCAACCAACAGTGCAGATTTTGAAGTATAGAATTCAGTGTAAAATTCATAAATTTACATGTGTACTGTGGTTCATTGGTTGTACAACTTGAAGTTCATGTTTGGCAAATGTTCAAATTTCAAATGTGTTTTTCATGATTATTCCCACTATTAAAGCTCATTCACTCTTCATGGGAAGAGAGCAGAGAAGACACTTGAACATTGTCAAAGGAAATTCATTTAAAAATTGTAATGAATATCCAGGGAAACTGTGCTGCAGTACTCACCCATATGCAGGGGTGCTCAGAGTCTTATTCATAGGCACCTTTCATTGCAAGCATTGAATAGTTCTGTTATGACTTCATATTATGGTCACTATGGGCCTCTATACTCATGGTCCAGGGTGGAGGGGGATGTGCTTTAATTAGAATGGCTCTAAGTGCTGCTCTGATTAAAGCACCTGCAGTGTCACTTGTATTCAGCATCCCGTGCTTCAAAATGGTGGCAGAGTCGATTGTGAGCCACGGATTCTTTGACAGACTCCACAGGTGGTGGTTAAAGGAAGCATTCAATGAGCTTTAGTTAAAGTGCCCTTGCCCCCATTTTGAAATGTGGGGACACTGAATATATATGATACGGAGGCTGCTGGAACATGCTATTTAGCACACTCCAGCAGATTTGCAGCAGAATCAAGTCTGCTCCAACACGTGCTAATTAGCACACATCAGAGCAGAGTTCTGTCATGTGTATAGGTGCCCTATACCAACTTTATTTGTGGCATCTCCCAATTGGTTATGAGTGACTTGTGATAGGAGTTGGGTCCCCACACAATTACCTCTTTGACATTTGGGTGACTACTTGAGCATGGAAGTGTTGATTATTCAACACCAGCTGCGGTGGACAGGGCATTGTGTGTGCATGTCTGATGTACGTTTACCAAAACAACTGCTATGCTCCCAACTCAGCCAAGAAGAAAGAATATGTGGAGGCCAAAGGAAACACTTCAAGAACACCTTCAAGACAAACTTTAAGAAATGTGTTATTGACATTGCAAATTGGGAAAAACTGGCTCAGGACAGAGCTACATGGTGATGCCTTGTGAGAAAAGGTACATCTTACTTTAAGGAAAACTGTCTTGCCCAGGAAATAGAAAAATGATAGAAATTGAAGGAAAGAAAACAAGACTGAGACATCCATGGTTTGACCCTTCCTTTAACCACCATTTGTGGAATCTGTCAAAGAATCTGTGGCTCATGATGGACCTCCTTAGCCATCAACAGACTCATCCACAACTCCTCAATCATGAGGGATTGTTGATGATTAATTGAAAACACTTACTTGATGTGACAGCAGGTGCCAGTTTTAGATGTGGTAAAAGGGTGTTCAAGTGAGGGAGCTCACTACTCCCCCGCCCATTGCCTCTGGAGAGTAGACCTTCTACCTGGTGCTGAGAAGATCCCACATCATCATTACGTGGGGAATAAAAAGAAGCAGCTATTTTATGTCCCATCTGCTTCCACTGGGACTCCTGGCCTTGTTCCTCCTCCTCCTCCTCTTTTACCCATTTGACTGGGATCAAGGCATTTTTTCTCTCAGGCCTTTCATCCACTGAGATTTCAGAGTAGAGAGAAGATGATCAGTGCCTATTCCTTGTTAGTACTCTGGTCCCCAGTGATTTAACACAACCACCCAAGCACTGCTTAACAATAGCTACCAAAATGCATGAGATCTTCTCCTCCCCTGACATACTTTAATCAATGGTAGCAGGCATTAGGGTGAAGTAGCAACCATGACTAAGCAGTGGTCTGATTCTGCAGTTTGATGTATACCTATGACAGCTTTATGCAACTTCTCTTCGCTGGCCTTCCGGGCCTTCCACGAGTGCTGTTCTTGTACTTCAACCTACTTTCTGAGACATCACGAAGGAGGAGCCTTTGAAATGGAGGTGAGAAAAGAAGAAAGTAGCTTCCGGACAACAGCCAGGAGTTTATGCCTTAATTTACAGAGTTATATAAATGTAGACAGAAAATTGATTCTAGGGCCATTGGAAAAGAATAATATGAGTTGCAGCACTTTTTCTAAAAGCAAGTGTTAGCAGCCATGGTATAAGTGCTCACAATATTACTCTTTGCTTACTACCGTTTCTGAATGAAGAAAAACTATTAAAATGCAGACTATAAACTTTGTGTTGTAGTTAAATGGCTCAGCACTTAATGTGTCATCTCTTATTATGCCAGTGCCTGGGAGTTAAAGTTATGTTAGCAGCTGCATGTTTTTGAGGAGATGATAACTCCAAAAAAGAATTTGCTGTGTCATTCAACTATCATTTTTTTAAATCCATTTACCCATACAATCAGAGCTCAGATGCGAGTGCTTTTCAGCAAGGTCTTGCTTCTTAGCCAAGTTTACAACTGATCTGACTAAGGGAAAAGAAGGTCAAATGACTTGCCTGAGGTCACAGGCTGATGGAGTGGCTCAGCCAGGATTTGAGCCAAGAATCCATCTTCTTGGCTCATCATCCTTGGCTGTTAATATTGGACTTCATTTCCCTCTCTTGGTACCATGAACAGAAAGTGTAATGCCTTTATAGAATGTTGAAAGAATTTGATGCAGTCTGCAATCCAAAATAAAAGGTCGGCTGGGTTAAGAAAGAGTTAAAAGAAGCCAAGCTATGAAGAGAGAAACTGACAAAAGGGAAGAAATGAAATCTCAAGAGTGACTCAGTTCCTAACTCATCTCTCTTGAATAAGGGCTTTTTGGGGCCTGACATCATTTGAGCAGTGCTGTATCCCTATAATGACGGGAAGATTTTTTCGCTTAAAAAAAATAGAAAGAAAAAAATGAACCAAACCAACTCTTCATAATCATTCTCCTATGTCCATGGAGGTGCCATTAACAGGTTTCATTACTAGGCATTCCACCTGGCAGTGCCTGCCCCCTAAATCCTACCACAAAGAAAACATGCTTGGGCACAATGTCACCCACACCATCACCACTCCTGACTCTGGAGACCCAGATCTGTAGGGAGCAGGGGATGGGCAAAGTACCAGTGGCCTAGTTGAGTGCCTAACAGGAGCCAGGAAAGCCCTTCCATGTATGCATCTCAGGAGATGCTTTGATCTTATAGTTTAACTTTAGAGGAGGCCACTGGTTGTAACCACAGTTCCCAAGATAGTGTATGGTAAGTGTAAGAGGTGAACAAGATAGCAGCGCCTAGTGTCATACCAGAAATGGTTTCTTTGCAAGACCTGGAAATGGTGCTGCTTTTTAAATGGGAAGCTGATATTCCTGAGAAATTGATGGGCCCACCAAAGAAGTAGCCTCCACATACATCCCCCTGTCCCTGACAAACAAGCCAATTGAGCATTCTTTGTTTTAGGATTTGTTGGGTAATCTGTCTCTTTCATACTTATTTTTAGGTCTTGCTTTCTTTTGCCTTGGCCTTACTTCCAGTTTGTGGCCATGAGGGTTGTGCTGCTGGGGAAATGTTGAGCCAATCATATGGGTGTGATAGACAGTGGCCCAGGTATTAGACTGGAACAATGGAGCTGCAGGTAAGGTTTCTCCATGGGGTTTGGCTTGAGAGATCAGGAGGATTTCTCCCATCCTCCTGACTGATCTCTTGTCTGGTCAGTTCCTCTTTGGAATTTAATATCCCTTTTCCATGTCTTCTGTTTCTCTTCTCCCTCCATCTGTAGATTTCTGCTTCTCTGTTAGTTTCTTCCCCCTCCAGTCACCCACTCATTTCTCCCTATATGTCAGATAACTTAAATATTACAATTACAAGATGCCAGACTGTGGAGAAACCTGGAAATCCATGGTTGTTGCAGCAGGTTGACTATAAAAATGGCTTTATTTGTACTGCATTTCAGATGCTGGGGTTGACAGTTTCATTTCTAAAACTACTTATGCTCTGAAAAGTCAATAACAACATTTCCATTATTTCCTTACTTGACTTTTTTCTTTTGGTCTGTATTTTTTCAAGTCAACATCTATTGGGTACTGATTTCAGGCAACACAAGTGCAAAGTGCAAGGATTCTTCTTGTAAGGAGATGCTACTTTTCTGTTTATTAACACACATCTATTTTCCTGTTCCCACTGATAAATTCTCTCCTGCCAGGCCTAACTTTTCTCTTAGTTATCCATCAGTGTGACCTGTAGCTGAACATTTTATCTGGGCACCAACTCAACTTGGGGGACCCCCAATGAAAATGCATCTCAAGGCTATCTCAGACCAAAGGATTGTTCACCTGGGAGTGGCGACTGCTATGCATCCTGCTCCTGGAATGCACTCAGTAGCATCAGGGAAGATGAACAGCCATCCACCCTGATCCTGCAGCAGGAACAGGTATCAGATTAACCTGGGACAGAGGTGACTATATTTGACTGTGACTTCATTTTGTTCATTTCCCTGACTGGGAAACTGCCCCAGCTACTCCAGGGTTTGACCATATTGTGACGAGTCCATTTTCTGAATTGCCACAACATGAAAAAAACAACCCAGATGTTCTTGAAAGTATCAAAATGTTAGAATATGTGGGTATCTGTTGGATTCACTGTATCATTCCGCACTGCTGTAATAATGAAATACTAGACCAAGCTTCTTAGGGATGCACTGGAGTCTCCTTCAGTGGCTATTTATAAGAGGCTGGAGAAACATCTGCTGTAAATATATTTGATCTTGCCTCAGTACAGCCTGTTGGACTCAATCTCTCGAGGTCCCGCCCAATTCTGGGTTGCTGCGATTCTATATTATTGCCACAATATCAAGCAATACTAGGAGAGGTTCGTGGTGATGTACAGTAACAACAACAAAATAATGGCAGCATAAGTGTGGCCATTTGTGGGGAAAATGTGAAAATATAATACTCATAACTCAGATATCTGGGAAGGAAGATAAGCAGTTATATACTCCAGTGCTCTAGCCAGCAGCAAGTCTTGACACTCTTATTTCTTCATCTCCTCCGCACTCCTAGTAACTTCTTTTGGGACTTTAGAGGACTTTATGCTTACTTTTATGAATGTTAAACTTGCAAAGTCTGCATTCACACCTCCCCAAAAGGAGCATCAGAGGCTGTGGTTAACGATCAAGTCTGCTTCACCTGCTAAGGTGCTGTTATTAATTCTAGTTCTTAACAGAAGGGAACAAACCCATGCATGACATCTCCCATGTTAGAATTCCCATCCTAACAGCCCAGGCCAGCTGCTTCGAATTATAGTATTTAATGCTATAATGTGTGCATCTCTAGAGGAGAAACATAAGCGATCCAGACAAAGACAGATCACCCTTCTTGCTCTCTCTGAGCTAGAACCTGCCTGCCTCTCAGCAAGTCCTTCACCAAGAAGCCCTGCAGGTTATTTGTTTCTTGTTGGTTTAATTGGCAGAGTAACAACCACCACTTGCCCAGCAAGCCCACTGATTTACGTCTTGCTGGTCTTGGAAAAATTTGTGGAGAAAACAAAGCTTGAGGTAGAGTACTGTCAGTTTTAGGGGTTTCCCCCTTAAGTCGCAAAATGTCAGTACTATACATGATGACTAAGCCTAGTTAAAACCTCTCTATTTACCTGACAG
This sequence comes from Crocodylus porosus, assembly GCF_001723895.1. NCBI lineage: Eukaryota > Metazoa > Chordata > Crocodylia > Crocodylidae > Crocodylus > Crocodylus porosus. The sequence continues at coordinate 37,664,351 of NW_017728911.1, read as the reverse complement.
TTTATTTGGGGCAAAAGGCAAAATGTTGATCTTTCACCCCTGAGGATAGGTTGCATGGATGCAATGAAAACTCAGCATTTCTTTTCAGCCATTAAGGTGAAGGTCATATACTGGTAATAAAGGTTAACCATCATTGTTCTCTCACTCCCTCTTACATAAAGCTACATTCTTTAAAGGAGCAGATTCTTCATCCACAATTTGGGCATGCTTAGACCTGATGATTTTGGTTCAGATTTCTCTCTAGTACATGTGTAATGTGAATATAGGAAAAAGATCTGTAATGACATTGTGTCAGCAGCCTTAATTATTTTATTTAATTATACAGTTAGAGTACTGAGCTACATAAACGGGCTTGTTGACATTTCCTATGGGTTGCAATTTTTGCCCTTGTAAGAGATTATTTCTTATTATTTTAATGGTCCTATTGATTTTAAGGCAATTGAGAACAACTTAGAGTTGGCTATTGGGATTGTGACATCAAAAGTTATCTAGATAGTTCTCATGGAGAGGACTTTGATTTATTTGCATTTTTCAACCTTATTGGTTAAAATGCTATAAAAGTCATCAAGTGTTCACTTATACTTTCAGAAGTCATATTTCACAGCAGAGATACAATCTTAATCAAATGAATGAAATATAGCCCTATGGTTTTACAAGGGATGTGATATATATATATATGACTGTTTTCTAACCCAAATGATATTTTTGCTAAATTTGTTGAACAGATACCCACAAGCTCTTCCACAAGCTCTTATGGGGATAATTTTAGCTAAAGGGATGTTATTTTGGTACATATTTCACAGTTTATATAGAAGCAGATGATCACCTTCCCACAAGAACCTTCAAATGCCACATTCAGCACATCTCAGTGTAATTGGATGAAGTATTTAAGCAATTGACAATATGGAATATATTTCTTCCACTGACCATCTCACTAATGCCATCATCTGTGCTTTTTTCTATTTCTTTCTCCTCTGTGATATACAGTATGGGTTGTGATTGGTGGAAGTTGTGACTGCAACAGCAAGCGTCCTATAAGAAAGAGAGCTATATAAATGGACTTAGGAGGAATGAGGAAGCTTTCCTAATGGGCAGTAGTCTTCCAGGCCTTCATTGCTCTGTAAGTACCTGATCCAGCTTGTTGGACTCAATACAAAGACTCCTTCCATAGGGTTTGAAATATGTCCTACATGTAGAGTCAAGGCACAGCTGCTTATTTTTAATTGAAGAGACTGACACTGAGACAAAAGCTCTACTGCCTGGTTTCCAGTATACCCAGTGAACCTTTTGAGTTTGTCTATTCATTGGTGGGCAGTATTCACCATAATTGCTAATTATAAAGTGCCTCAGCCTCAGCCTCAGCCTCACCCTAGCAGGGGTCAGCATATCATTACTGATTCTTCCCAATAATCCTTCATTTGACTTGTGATGGTCTTTAAGGGTTAGAGGACAAACTTTATTTGTTTCAGCCAATCAAAAACTACTTTGAACACAGCAATACTTTTAAAAAGTGCTAGAACTTTCAGTATGTTGTCATCCTTGTTTTCTTCTGAGACTTTGTGCCTGTTTTCCACTTCTGTTCAGTGTGCCCGTTTATCTCCTCCCTATAATAAAGGGCTATGTGTAAGGTATCCTTAGGATTTGCAGGATTTAATTAGAATGGATTTATGCTGATTAGAGTTGATGGGATTGAAATGCCGTGTAGTTATTAATTTCCTTGTTTTAATTTTGCTACTTAGTCATATGCTACCAAAAATATCCTAGGAAAGACTTTTCCCTTGTAGAATGGCAAAATTGATAAATAAATGCTTCACAGTATAGTTCATTTTAAAAACTACATACAATAAACTATTGACTTTTCAGACTTTACATATGGATACCGATTAGTAAAACTGGTCGATAATTAAAAGAAATAGTCACAATTTTTTAAGCTGAATTTTAAAATAAACCATTTTTGTGGGAGTTCCTATTAATATTTTTTTCTGTTTTTTCCATTACAATTTCAAAAATGTAATTTCACTAACATTTGAAAATTGTGATTTTTTTTTAAATGTCCTGCCCTTCTGTAGCACCTGCAGGGCAGGCCCATTTTCTGAAGTCCTATACAACAATTGATCAAACCACATAGTCCCTCTTTAGAGGAGATATAGATGTGTACAGCACATACATAAAGGGGGCTTGTAGGTTTGTTTCTGTGCAGCAGCCCCATGAATCTGTATCTGTTTTAATCCCAGTTTTAACTGGGGCATTTCTTTTCCTCTTGGTGGCACTAGGAAGTGTACATCATCATCACTTGGTCCCGCTGTATATGGTGAGAAAGAAGAGCTGACCATGGTACTAGTGTCTGCCTCCTTTTGTGGTTACTGCGTGGGGCGGCAGTTTGAGTGTTGGGAACTTATGTGCATTTCTTATGGGGGACTGCTGAATCAGCATATCTCAGCCACATTAGCTCTGCCCCACTCAAAGACCAGTGCTTGCTGTGTGCCCTTGTGGCCTGTTACAGAATCATAGAAAATTAGGGTTGGAAGGGACCTCAGGAAATCATCTAGTCTAACCATCTAGCTCAAAGCAGGATTGCCCCCAACTAGATCATTCCAGCGAAGGCTTTGTCCAGCTGGGTCTTAAAAACCTCCAAGGGCAGCGATTCCACTACCTCTCTGAGTAACCTGTTCCAGTGCCTTACTACCCTCCCAGTGAGAGAGTTTTCCCTAATATGTAACTTCAACTTCCCTTGCTGCAACTTGAGACCACTGCTCCTTGGTCTGTCATCTGTCACTCTAAAAGCAGTGTAGATCCATCCTCCATCACATTTCGGGTAGATAAAGGGTGCTATTATATATCCCTCAGTCTTCTATTCTCCAAACTAAATAAGCCCAATTCCATCAGAAGTCAGGTGCCCCATCCCCCTAACTATTTTCATTGCCCTCTGCTGGACTCTCTCCAATTTGTACACATCCTTTCTGTAGTGGGGACCCAAAACTGGACACAGGACTCCAGATGTGGCCTCCCCAGTGCCAAATAGAGGGGAAGAATCACTTCCCTCAATCTGCTGGCTCCTACAAATGCAGCCCAGGATGCCATTAGCCTTCTTGGCAACAAGGGCACACTGCTGGCTCCTATTCAGCTTATTGTCCACTGTCACTCCCAGTTCTTTTCTGCAGAGCTGCTGCTTAGCCAGCCAGTCTCCACCCTCTACCAGTGCATTGAATTGTTCCTAAGTGCAGGATTTGCATCCTAAGTGTGGAGGGTAAGATGACTGGTATGTTCTGCAGACGGGCCAAAGATGGGGCTTGCCAGATAAACTGTCCTTTAAAGGTACTTCCAGGGTAGAGGAGAGGTACACTGGGTGTCACCCCACCTGTTCTGTTGTGAGGGAGATACCTAGTTTTTAAAGCCATCAATACAGGAATTTTCACTGGAAAAAATAGCTGCTATTGACCTATTTGACATTGCTATAAATTATGTCTCTCGTGTGCTTTTTTTAATCTATTTTTTATTAAAAGGTGTTTCTTCTCCTCTTAGTATACATGCATCTCCCTCGTTAATGTTAATAAGAACTTAGGCATGCCAGGTTGATTTCCCATCTATTTTGGTATCCTTCTCTGACACTGGCCAATGTCATACACTGCAAACAATGGCACAATTCCACTTCTCCTCTGCCAAAATGCACCTGGAAACACTAGCATCTTTCATGCAGATCTAGACTTTTTAGGAATCCCCTAATCACCAGTCCTACCTCAGTTGATTTTTAATGTCCCTCTCTAGAACCTATAAAAGTCGCAGGCATGTGGGGGCAGTCTGTAAGCCTGATCCAAAGTCCATTAACATTAATGGAAACACTCCCATTTACATCAGTAGGCTTTGAAACAGGCCATACCTTCTTGAACATCTATTCAAATTAGATTACTAGTTCCTGTACTGAATATGTATTAATATTTACATTTTTCTAGCATTATGCTGAGTCAGCATTTTTCTTTTTCCTTAGCTGTCTAGTATCTGTAAAGGGAAGAGACTGATAATTTAGCATACATCTTTCCTGGGGACTGTAAGACCATGTTTAAAATAAAGGTAAGTGAACATTGTGTTTAGAGATGGACGTAAACCAGGAATAATTCTACACACCTTTATGCTTTGGGGAAATTCAGTGCTGCCTCCCTGTTTCGTAGGTTGGACACCACCTTGTCACTGAATCCTAGAAATGCTGGGTTTACAATTCCAAAGCAAGACACAATCCTGCTCACCCTTGTTAGGTAAATCTACCAGGGAAGTCAAGAATGGAGTGTGCAGGATCAGGATCTGATTAAGGCTGGATTGTCTACAGTGCCTAAATCTAATATATTTTTATTTGATTTGGATGTTTTGTATCAGTAGAAGGTAGCTGGGCATAAAAAGAGGCCAGCACTATTATTCAACATTATTAATGATGTTGTCTCCTGGTAGATTCTCAAAAACTAGAAAACTAATAAATTTTACATATTGAAAACAATCACAGATATATCAAACAAATATATAAATTCTTTAAAGTATTTAATATGTGTTAAGAGGACAGAATGATAAATTCAATATTGAAAACCAATATCAAGTTTACAATTACATGCCATTTATCATCGCTGATTGCATAGACAGCATCTTATTGCGGGGAACAAAGTGATTCATAAACTGAAACCTTGAATAGTTCTATAAAAACAAGGAAAAATTCCTGCTACATCTTGGAAGTCATGTTTTTCTTTTCTACCATTATTGTTCAGAAACAAATTTTACATGCTTAATTTCTGGAGTTTTAATGTTAAATATGCAATACTTTTGTGAGAGGGAAAGCTGTCTCTTACAAAAAAGAATATGATTCAATAGTATGTAGTTTTTTCTCAGACCTGATTCTCTTTTTCTGAAAAAAGAATGGCATATGGAAGAAGTGGAAGTAGAAAGGAGGCTAGTTCTGAGTTGCAGAGGTGGAAGTGAGCAAACAGAAGCATCAGTGTATTTAACTAAGGTGATTTGACTGAAAAAAAGTTTGTACTAATGATGCCTTTTTATTTAGCAGGTCTGCTTCCTGGGAAAAATCTTGGACCCAGTGAAGACATCAGCATTGAGATTTCACTGCCTGTGTAGACTGTAAGTCAGCTATATTACTTCTAGCTCCTATAATCCTAAGAGAGGTCTGGAAGAGGGAACTGAATTCTTTTCTAGCTTGCATTTGATCAGCAGAATTATTAAGTAGTTTCCTGTTGCAAAACCACTATTGCAACCTCATTTTCTTCAGATTCTATTTCAGAACACTTATGACTGAGAACAGACCTTTGTAACTGGTTCTGATTCAGAGGTCAGAAAGAGCCTGACTTGACTTTCAAATCCTAGATTGACTTTGTAGGTGGGCTGTGTTGAGCCAGCACTAGAAGATGGTATTGTAGTATCATTTTTATTGTAAATTGTGCCTGTTTAACGTGGAGTTATTGAAATGTAGTGTGAGGCCATACAGTGCTACTGTATTTCCATGTCCCTTTCTAGAGTAGTATTGCTCCTTGAGTAGGCTCTAACATAAGGGAGATTAAACCATGCCTACACCCGGAAGCACTAAAACTTACTAAAGCACGACTGCCCAAAGTGTGGCCCATCAGCAGGATGCGGCCTGCCATCCATGCCTGCCCCTTTGAAATGGCCTCCCAGGCACAACACTTTGGAAACGCCCATACTAAACTCTCTAATTGTAGGCTTATCTCAGAAAGAGCAGAAGCTGACATTGAAAGAATAGAAGAATAACCCACAATTGTCTGCAAAAGGCATAATAGATATGAGTGGGATTTTGTCTCAGTAAGACCAGGACAGTACCAGGACAGGCCTTTCCAGCATGGAAAAAAGAGAAAGCTATACGTTTACGGTGCAGTGTAATATCTGCTATTGATGCCAAGAATGCCACAGACTGCCACAGACTACCCAGCTACTCACTGGGAACACTGGACTAGTCAAAACGCTGTGGAAACAACAGTGGAGCACCACAGCTCTTTGTTGGCTACACGGCTGAGAAGGCTTAAGACATCCACTTGCAAGTGTCTGGCCTAAATTATGTTCAGTAAACTTCAGGTGTTTCAAAGAAGTCAGCAGAATACAGAGCTGTTAATGTGGAAGATCTGGAAAAGCCAGCTCTCCTGCTGCTGGGCAGCCATGGCAATGAGTCGCTGGTCAAAACCAGCACAATCAGTCCAGAGCAATTGGAGTTTTTAATATCCTTATGCAAATAATAATAATAAAAAAAGGCATTAAGTTGGATCTATTTGTTCAAGAAATTAAGTTCAAAACTTAATCGATATTCAATTGTATTAAATATTGAAAATAAGCTAACATAGAAAAGTGGCAGCTGATGTATTATTGATGCTGCTGGTGCTGCTGTGGAAGAAGTTTCTAAAAACTGATGGAAGGAACAAGCAGGTGGGGGAAGCCCCTGCCCCGGCCCCTGCCCATTTAAGCAGCGAGAGGGAGGAAAGGAAAGTAGCCTGGGGCTGGGGTGGCAGCGGTAGTCCCTGCCAGCACCACCCTGGCCTGGGCTCGGCTGGGACGAGACATGAGCGCCTTGAAGCCGGGGGGAGCGCGGGGACCAGAAGTTGTGCGTTGGTGGGGAGCTGTCGGCCGGCTCGCTCCGCTCCGCTCCGCCGCCTCGTCCTTCCCGGGTGCTGGGCTCGCTCCCGGCTCAGAGCCAAGGGCGCCGGCAGCGCGTGCACAACGCCGCAGCCCGCCCGGAGCCGCAAGTCGCGGCCGAGCCCCGGGCTGCAGCGGGCAGGGCAGGGCGGGCCCG
>NW_017728911.1:37641450-37657417 GCF_001723895.1 Crocodylus porosus | reverse complement strand
CTCCGGCTCCGGCTCCATCCCCGGCCCCGCCGCCGCGAGCGCCCGGCCGCCTCCTCCGACCGCTCCACGCTGGCTCCGCCACAGCCCGGCCGCCGGCGGGAAGGCTCCGGCGCCCGAGGTAGGTAGGTGGGTAGGTGGGTGGGTGTCCCCCCGGCACCCCTCTGCCTGCGCTCGCTGAGCTGTCTCCCGGCTCCTTCCGCGGCCGCGGGAGGCCACCGCGGTTCCCCCCTCGCCCCTCGGGGGCTCGGCCTGGGCAGGGCACAGCCCTGGCACCTCCCCACTGGTGCTGCAGTCCCCCGGCGCCGGCCCTCCGAGCAGCTCCCCTGCGGGGGGAGCCCGCTGCCCCTTCCCGGCGGCTCCCCCTGCCCCGCTCGGCCGCGGGCTCCGGCAAGGCGGGGGCCAGCCCGCGCGCCCGGGCGCGGACACGTTCACGTGCGGCTGCGGGATGCGCTCCTTGTCCGCCGCCAACTTGCAAGGGGATCCGGGAGGCTTCTGGCTCTTGCACTTGGTTCTCATTGGGTCTCTGTTCCGCAGGGGCAGCCGGGGAGCAGGTCACAAAGTCTGGTGGTTAAACGTTTTCCGGGGACGCTGTGTTGAGAAAGTTTCTGGCCGTGGGCAAACGGGCCGTTCTTCCCAATAAAACACCTGCCTTGCTCCTCCTCAGATCATTGGGAGGCAGCTCTTCTTACTTATTCAAACTTTCATCCTTTCCATCCAGAAAACAGATGGCTGCAGCAGTTAATTGAGCTGTAGTGGAGATGTTTTATACTGAGGTCCTTGAAAGCGCTCCAACGAACTTGGCTTGTTTTACTCTAATGAAAACAAGTAGAACTTTAAAAAAATGAGAAGTAGAAACCAAGAAGCTGCTACTTCTTCCCATGGATGGTGCTTGGGTTGAGAGCGAGCTTTCCAACTTAGAAATGGCCAGCTGACCAGTGGCTGCTTTGCTTGAGCAATCTATCATGCTTTAGATGTTTTCCACCAGACTTCATCATCAAGCAAATGGTTGAGGCAAAATTATAATCTGGCCATTATAATAGAAATGTGAATGCATCTCCAACTATTGCTTGTACAGACCATTTGTGTATACTGTGATCACAGTTAATTCAAGCCTTTTATCTGAGTCTGTAAAATCATTCCTAATTCCATGCTACTACAGAGCATGTGCCTGGTTATTGTTTTCCAAACCATGTGGTTTGAGCTACTATTTTAAATATAATATTTATGATCCTGCTCTGGTTGTTCAGCTTGGAGAAGTGCTGCAGACTATTGCATACTAAAATGCTGCTATATAATTACTACTTTTGGCAGTGCTGCTGTGCAAATCTCTGGGGCAGGGATTGTAATAGAGTGTTTATACAGTTCACAGTTACTTTATATGAAAGCTGTAAGCTCTCTTCTTGCAGAAGCAAGCAGGCAACCTGCAAAGGTGGTGGGGTGGGGGCACATTCACATGCACTATATACACCTCATGAAGAGCTGCAGAGTGCTCTCAGCACCACAGTAAAGGTGGGGTTCTCTCCCCCATGCTGCCAGCTATACCAGGTTGCGTTTAGACTGCTTCTGTCTGCTCTGCTGGGGATGGAGATAAACTTTTCTGCTGATGGGAAAGCATGGGACTCAGTGAACTGTTTCCTTAATTTGTGCAGGCACACAGTGGCAGTTTTAATCTGGTTCGGATCCAAAGCCCATTTCTGTTGCTGACAGTTTGATGCACAGACTGCGCTGAACTTTGCCTCTGGCCCTGGGTGAATTTTGTGCCACATGTAACTGACAAATGATCAGAACTAAATAGCATGGAACACCTGAAACCATGGAAATAGTCATTGCCATGAGTAAATGAGTTATCCTTTGGGGGAAGGACTGCTTGGATGTTAATGAAAACCTTGAAAAAAGAACTAACGGGTTAACAGCACCAATGTCATACTTGGTGCTGGTCCTTGTACAGATCCGATAACCTTGCTAAATCCCATAAGCTAGGAAGAGAAGCATGAAAGAGCTGGTAGAAAAGTGAAAGGGAGCCTCTCAAAGCAGACAAACTGCAAATAGAACCTGCTTTAAAAAACACAAGCCAAAACCTGCCCTTCGATGCTTCCATTGAACACAGCGCACCTTGTCAGCATGCATTGCCAGGAAGGGTTTAAAAATGCGATGATGATTTTAGAAATTAAAGATTATGTGCCAGCCCTGTGCAGCTACAGTGATTTACGGGAGCTGAGAATCTGGGCTAGCATCTCCAAAACAATGGCTGCAGTATAGAGAGAATCGCAGTTACTCAGCCTAATGGACCAATACAAAATTCAGAATTCCGTGGGAGTTGTATGATGAAAATAAGTGTGTGCAAATGATAGACTCGTGCACTACAGGCAGTTTCTCCTCTCTGGCTACTTGATGTATAGGGAGAGTATTGAAATGTACATGAATCCTTCTTCCTGGAACAAAGCAGTGCAAGAGGACTGTCAGCGCTTTGCCTGTTCACAAAAATGCAACAGGGAGGCAGCAAGAGCCTATGCAACTCTCACAAGATTGCAAACAAGATCGAAGTCTGATTTGTGGCCCTAGCAATCTATGAGAACGAGCACTGAGAGAATGAACCTTAGATACAGCCAGAGCAGAGAGGCTGAGCTACCTGTGGTGCTAGATATGGGCCCTTTCAGAATAGAGGTGGGTCACAGGGGCTGGAAGTATGGAGGAGCTAGCTTTGTCACTGCCGCCTCCTGAGCTTCATGCTTGAGGACTGTCAACTGAATATGTTTTCCAAGTGCTAACCGTGACTCTGAAACCAGTTTCAAAGATTAAAAAAGAATCGCAGAATTTTTTCTGTTGGGAATATGACAGCCTGACGTTGGGTCAGATTTGAGAGTGGTGAAGCTTGACAAATCTCTCTCTCTAGCTCACTGATAAACCAGATTAGATTTGGGAGTGAGTTGCAAAGGTCAGATCTGGATTGGAATTCCCCTGAAGGGCAGCAGTTCTTGGATTTCATGTTGGGATCTAGACTTTTGCCAACTCACAGCTTTATTGCATGTCTTGTTCTATTTTGCGTTTTTCATGAATCTCCAACTTCTGCAATGCTGTGACTAAGTAAGAAGCCTAGCTTTCATTTAAAAAAGGTCTTGTGGGGAAAAGCTGGAAAGCATGAGCCCTTAAAAGATTCAGAACCAGAAGGCAAATTGAAAGAATTCAAACTATATAGCCTGAAAGGTGAAGTATGCTTTTAAAGCCAGTGCAGTCAGATAATTGTTGGAAAGCAGGGAGTACTCCATAAAGTGACCAATAAAAATGAGGCATTCAAAATCACGAAAGATTTGGCATGCTCATTTTAATAAATCTCTTTTTGAATAGTAAATGCCAGAGTTTTTGATATTGCTTTCCCTTCCCCACCAGTGTAAATCAGGAGCACATGGTGCACTGATGTAAAACCCAAGCAAGTGAAAGTAGAATCAGGCTCTATATCTCAGTTGTAAAATCTGCCAAGTGAAAGAAGCATGAATGATTTGTAAGTAGTCAACAGGCATATGGTACCATTCTGATAACACCATGCACACAGTACCTTCCAGTTTGATATACAACTTTTCTAAAACGATTTTAAAGAGAATAATGTAAAGTCGTTTAGGAGCCCACAAACAGTTGAATCAAGAGACTTATTTGCTCTAGAGCCTGGTAGCAGGCTATGGAACTGATGGGTGACTTTATTGGCCTGAAATGTGGAATGAGCTGCTCATCAATGTCTGATGAGTAGGAGATGAGTGCTCATGCCCTTGCAGTTATGTTCTTTATCTAGAGCAGAATGTTACCTTCTTTTGTACACCATGAAAGTCCAGTGAAGTCATGGGATTGCATGGGCTGTAGAATGTGGCCCTCTGTACAGAGTCCAGCATCAAACCCTTTGTTAGCAGTCTCAGAAGAGAGGTTGAGGATGGTATAGAGGCAGAGACTGAATTATGCTTTTGCTGTGTCGGGGAAACCTCTCAATTCAGGTTGCATGTCAATGAGTCTGTTTCAATCTCATTTGTGGTTCTCAAGTAGCAGTAAAATCATAAATACTCTTAGAAGCAGAAGACCTGTCAAGGCAGAATATGGTGGTATTTCAGTATTCAAAGGGTTTTATCTACTTGCTGCAACTCGCTTAGCTTCTATTAAAGAATTAAAACAATGGACCGGTATGTGGATTATTATAGCATAAATTATACTTTTGTTTGCCTTCATTTAAATGTAAAAGCTATAAATATCACTTTAAAGAAGTGCTTGTGATTAATTTGCAACTGTATTTAACCTCTTCTTGTAGAAATGGGTAAGGCAAATCAAAACCATTAAAGTTTCAACACCTACCATTTTTCAAACTCAGTAAAAGTGTCTAATGTTGCACTATCCTTTTTTCCACTTTAATTTCCTTTTTTCTGTACATTTCAGATAGGCATTTTATCAAGGAAAAAAGGCCAATCAGTCATTTTATAGGTACACTTTAAGTATCACAAAAGTTACCTCTTAGAGAATTTATTATGCATTGCTTTCTACAAAGCACCATGTGAACAGTCATCCATTGAAACTTTAGGGAAGAATGTGCTTTAAGGAAGCATTTCCTATATAAAGGGTTTTATAAACCCCCCTGGCCTAGATGCTTTTGGAATAACTTCTGTAGTGTGCATATTTACACAGCAGCGTGCCCATCAGTGTTTTACTTTTGCAATAAAGAAGGGTGAGGCTTCCAAAATGCCACATAAGAAATAATCATTCATATGTTCCTAAAAACCATCTCAAACTCTAAACTGTAGTTTAAACTGCATTGGTGTTGGCAAACTTTTGACATTAAGGTAGGTAGAACTTCGCATTTATATGTATACTAGCCAAATACCCATCAAGAATGACCGGGGGTGGGGCGCGCTGGGGTGGAGTGCTGTCACTTAATGCCCCATGCTGCCACTGTTCTGCCTCTTGCAGGGAGCAGGGTGAGGGGGCTCCCCCACCCCCTGTCTGGTCCTTGGTGTTGCTTTCAGGGAGTGGGGTGGGGGAGCTGAGGTCAGCAGCGCCTCTTTCCAGTTCTCAGCGTGGCTTTGGAATCATGGTGGTGCTCCCCCACTCGGAGCACTCTGATTAGCTGTTTCCATCAGCCAGTCAGAATGCAAATAAAGCATTACAGACAGACAGACTTAGGCATTTTATAATGTTAGAATGCATGAATTTAACATGTATATATTAAATTTTCAAACATTTCAGTATGATTTACAGCTGTAAAAGTCAAAGAGCAAAAAATAAAAAGTTAGCATGAAGGCTATGTTTGTTCACCCAGTTACTGTTAAAATTAATGTAATATGAAATTCTGCTGTAACATATACATTTAAAAGGAGAGAGGCCTGTGAAAAAACTGTTCTACAAGTACATTCTCTTTATTGATAAAATATGGATCTTCACTTAACAGACTCAGTAACTATTGTTTGCAGAGTGAGGTGTTTACACTTTTTAACTAAAGGCTTAAAGTCACTGTGCAGTTTCCCTGAATAAGGATACCAGGCTCTAACCCTAAGGACACTGTAACGATAGGACTGTGGAACTTTTGCATCGTTTAGACTTTGTTATGTAAAATATTGTTTTGAGGGGAGAAGTACAGTATCAGCAGTTACTGATTAGAAATACTAGACTGCTTTTTTCAGAAGGCTGCAAAAATCCTGAATAATAAGTACCCCAATAAACCAACCTTCTGTAGCTGGATAACTATAATTTATAGTGAGAGGCTCTTTTAGTTGGATTCTTCAGTGCCATTAGAACTATCATTAATTATGTATTAAGTGTTTGAAAGGAAAGACATCAGTAGCCTATAGGATATATTTGCATAGTAATTGAGGATTGATTAGACACAATATCTATAGTGAGGGCTACTGGGAATAAGTCTTGAGGAATTTACAGCAGTGGTAAATTATATTTACAAAACGGTGCCTGATGGTAAATAATGATGGTCAGAAATACTGAAAGAATTTTTATATAGGAAGAGAATTACTGTAATGAGACCATTCTGCTGCAGGAATAGATGCTGTTCCTTGTTTCTTAGTATTAGACTCTAAATTCTTGGTCGGGGGGAAGGGGTGTAGAAATAATGTCTTCCCATAGACAATGAGGATCTCTGGGTGCATCTGACTACAAATGATAACAAATAGACTGGGGCAAATGGAGCTATGCCTGCTGAAAGTCTAGTCCAGAAGCAATATTTGCCACCAGGTGTTTGTTGTCCAGATATTAGCAAAAGGTTTACTTATTTACCTGAATACAAGATAAGGTTTTCCTTCCCAATTTGAATAGGGGGAAGAAGTCCTCTATTATAATCGCATACAACAAAATCTTACTGAATACATTGTCCGTCATTAAACTGGTGCCAGAATGAGCATGTGCTCAGGAATGGAAACCAGCTATGAAGCTGATTAAATGCAGCTGATGCTGAACATGACTACAAAACACGTGACCCACATTGGGCAAACCTGCTGGTGGAAACCCTACCACAAAAATAAAAAAAATAAAAATTTTTTTTTGTGTTCTGAGCCAAATCAAGTCCAAATCTGAGTCAGTCCAGAACCATAAATGGTCCTACAACTGGCAAACATCCTCCAGCCCCACCTGGGGCTTTGGATATTTCTAAAATCTTTTGGCAGACATCCTAAGCGCAGGCCCAAACCTGGAGGCTTGGGGTTTGGATGCCTTGAAGTTTTGCCTGCCCTCAGCCATATGGGTGCAGGAGAAATTAGGGAAGAGGCTCCCATTTCCATAAAATGGGCTTTAAGCCCCAATACCTCAGCGGGTACTAAACCACGCCAAAAGAACAGTTATCCCAGGGAGGGGTTAAGGAAAACTACCTTCATGGACCCAGATACATGGCGTTTCCCCTGCTAGGTAAGTACCTACCACAAAAATGGGTTGGTATAGCCCATCTGAATAAGACATATAGTACTGCTCATTAAGTGCACAATTTTATCAAGTCATGGTGAGCCACAGGATTACATACAGTGTGCCCAGAATTCCCCCGTTACCCCCTTTCAGTCTGTTGCATATGATTTGTGTGGCCCTGCCCTCCATGAGGTGAAGCTGGACCAAGTTGCCTTATGCCTCATCTGCATATACATTATGGAGCATCCTAGAACTTGTGACGAGAACACCTGATTCCAGTCATGAATGAGGGCTAATTAGCACATGGAGCCTTTGTTTGGGGGCGGGAGGGTATCTGAAGTACACACACATATTGAGCAGTGCTGTGCTGTGGGGTCAGTGTGGCTTGACATGCTGTTGACTCTGGTGGGGTCCAGCCCAATGAACTATGTGGTAAATCATGAGCCTTTGACTTTGAACTAATATAATGTGTAGCTGGTATTACATATAAGTAGGTGCCAATGTGCTGCTCAAAACTGTTTATGCAGTACCTGTACTAAAACTTGCAGCCATTGCAAAAAAGGTAACATTTCTTAATTCTGGATGAGTAAGTATATGGGTACAGTATGCAAATTGCTACATCCATGTTTACTTTTAGGGTTATTGTTTTAAAATTTGCTCTTCATTTTGTGTGCTTGGGGAGAGTAGGGTCTGACAGTAAAGAGAGGGGGAGGGGGCTGACGGGAGAAAAGTTAGCAGGAAGCAGAGCACAAAGGGGCTTCCTGAGCCGTGAGACTTATTTTCCCTGCTGTAGCAGTGGGAGGGGGACAAATTCAAGACAAACCTCCAATAATTAGATTCTATACCTGGAAAATTGTAACAAACTTATAAATTTTCCATAGACAGAATCTAATTATTGGGAGGTCATCTTAAAATCATGGCTGTCTTTTATTTGAGTAAATATGGTAGTAACAAAACCCTAGTGAGCTCTGGGGGCAATTTCAACAATGGACATGGAAAGATTTGTCCATGCTAATGTACAAAATTTGAAGCAGTCTTTCTTCTTTCTCCCATGCATGTTTTATCATTCTGATTAATAAAGAACCAGGGGAGAGAAGAGGATGAATAAATGGGATTTGATGTGTGATAAAGGGCAACCCAGAAGTTGCTGAGTAAAATAAGAATGGGGAAGGTGAAAAGTCAGGTCTTTTCTGGCTGCACAAAACCCTTTTGTCTGACACAGAGAGATATTTAGTTTGATGCTACATTGATTAACTTCCTGCATCTAATATTCAGTGGTTTTGAGATAATCCAGGGATTTATCCTTTTCTTGGCTCCTGTGTTGTTCTCTGTTCTTCCTCATTTAGCTCTTTTCCTCTCTCAAGCCGCCCAACATTTCTAAGGGTGAAGTTTTCAAGCTGCAAGGTTTCATAATGTGGTGATCTCCAGGACATTTTGAATGCCTGTGTTCATTCTGTACTGTCTGAGGCTAAGTTTAGGCTACTCCTTCCTACATGGGAGTGCCAAGAAGAAAGGGACAGAGAAGGAGTATGTACCTCCTTGTGTGAAGCTGTGCAGTTCCCAAAAGTCTGCAGCTTTCAGCAGCTGCAAGATTTCTGCAGCCAAAGTGGTGCAGGAGGTTTCTGGGACAGGCCACATGGTCAAGGAAGGGAAGGCAGGAGGTCACTGCATTACAATATAGATGCTGCTTGCCGCTGCTGCCCTATGACTTGTTCAGTTTGCTTCAGTTCCTAGTGGGAATAGAAGGCTCACTCATAATTGTCTTAAGTTCTGTGGGATGAATGTGCACGCATATCTATTCTGACATGGAATAGATCCTGAATTTCATTTGCTACCATCTGGGGTACAGAATATACTAAAGCAAATACTATGGAACTGGGCACTCAGGTTGAGGAAGGGGTGTTGCCCACTGGCTGCAGCAGAGGAATGAGGATCAGCAGTCCTGGGTTTTGTTCTCTGACCCTGCTGTGGCCTTGCTATGACTACGAGCCCTTGAACAATCATATTGTTTGTCTACATGCCGTACTCCTGTTGCCTTCAATGTGTGCTTGAGGCACCTGCTGTACATAGGAGCTTTATCTTAAGGTTTCATAGTTTGCAAAAATGCTTTGCCAGGAAAGATACTGTATTTGAACGGGCCCATTCTTGGGTCCAGCTGAGGTAGGTTTGGAGTAGCATCCAAGAAGTGGAAGACGATGCATCTTGATTATGCTGCTCCACTCCCTTGATTCTGAGACTGATAGCTTTGCTATAACTTGAAGTAGCCTAAAGGGTTGCTCTGAGTTCCACCACCACGAACCATTCCCTTGGTCTAGGGTAGTCTGAAAATACTGCTCTCTCCCTTTAGCCCCACCATTAATAGAATTAACACTTGCCCTGTTACGACTGTTACAACTTGAGGATCTGGCTTTTAATGTACAGATCACTTATGTTTGGAACACTGGACGTGGGACTGGTTCTGGTGCCAAAGAAAGGTGTAGAATAGAGCTGCAAGAGTAACAGTGATTGGTCTCAGGAGCATGAGTTATGAAATGAGTTAAAGGAGCTGGGGTTAATCCTGGAAGAGAGTAGTTTACAGAAGGACCCATAACACTTTTGAAAGGATGATAAAGCTTGTCAGTAGAGATGCATCTTTATGCACTTCAAAACTAGAAGACATCTAAAAATATACTGGGATAAATTAAGTACTTGAGCAGCACCATATCAGGGAAAAGGGGATAAACACATCCAGCATCTTTGTGAACACTAAATTCACTTAATGAAGTAATTAAAAAATAAAATCCTTCTGTCACTGCTGTTGTTTTGATTCTGTTGTCAAGAGGCAACATTGCAGGGTTGTAGACATTGTGTTCACTTCAGCTGTCAGCTGAAGTTTCTTACAGGTGAGTCATTTCTATATTTTAAAATAAGCATTCTGTATATTCTGGCTGGCTTGCATGCCTGTTCCTTACTACCGTGCACTGGAGAAAATAGCAATAGTTTATGTCAACTGTTTAATTCCTGCATAAAAGTTTTGTAGGAGAAATCACATAAGCTTGGGTGTGCAAAAAATCACATTTAGTAGGCAATATTGTAAACTACAAGCTAAGCTTTGTGTGCACGAGAGTTGGAGCATCTGTTCCAATGAATTGTTCAGGCCTGCAGTGCAAGAAGAGTGCAGTCTGGAAAAAAAAAAAAAAAAAAAAATCTGTCATTTCAGTTCAATTCTGAAGCCAGGGTGGGAAATATTTCATTACAAGTGCATCTGACGCCAAATTAGAACAACTGATTCTCCCAAAGATCAAGCAGGGCATGTAGAAATGCCCATATTTTACATTGGTTACCATTGCTACTTAATCAAGTACCATTGTGGTATATCTCACTTCCTGGACATCCACGTTGCAAGAACAAAAATGCAAAAAGCCCTCTGTAATAGGTTTTCTGTCATCCCTGTCCACATCTAAGCAAGAAGTGTTACACAAACGAGCGCTCTCTGTTGTTGTTGTTGTTAGTTATCCGGAAGCGCATTGTGGACAGTGAGAGCCTCCCCCTGCACCTCTAGCATGAACCACTCCAGGACATGTTTCTGGGAACTGAGGCCAGGTAGTTTACCTCATGCCTTTATAACGTACTGCTGTTTATCTAACTTAGTGCCATGTTCCTGTGACTCTTGTGTCAATCTTCTACATCCTGACAGCCTTTGCAGAGACTAGGATGCTGTTCTGTGTTGACCACTAATGAAGAGTAGATAAACAATCCATGCAACATGCATTCTCAGCCTCGCTGCACTAAAGATTCCACCTTTTAACATTCCCAGGCTCTGTCTGCTATAGGAGTCAAGTTTGAAGTGTGAGTAGTAGACGTCTGGGGCAAAGATGGTGTCTTTGTGTCTTTGCGCAGTACTTAATTCAGTGGGACCCTGAGTCTGCTTCAGGCACCTTGGCTCTGCCACCAGTTTCCTATATGATCTTAGGCATGCCCCTTGCTTCTCCTTATATCACTAAGATGTGAATGTTAATGGTAATTTATTTCATATGGCTGTTTTAAGTCTTACCTTACCTGTATAGTGCTCCTTGATCCTATGAAAAGTGCTTATTAGTTCCATATATGTCCTGTGATTATTCAGTCTTATACTAACTGTAAATGAGTTTACCACCACTCATTTCTCTTCAGGGTTTATGGAACTGATTTTCCTGCTGGTTGCTGGTAAGTCCAGAACCAACTAGTTCCATTTCATTTTATTGCTATATTTTGTGCAATTGGATGATTATAGTTCCCTTGTAGATTTGATTATATATCAGCATTCTAATCCAATTGGTGTCTGCTTCAAAATAAAACTGAATGTATGAGCAAACTTTTATTGTTTGATGAACTCATATTGGACTTTTATTCCCATAGATCTCATTTCTAATCAAGCAGAGTTCTGAGTAAAGATTGTTGGGAGCAGCAGAAACATCATTCAGAGAAGCTATTAAATGTTAGGTCATCCACGTCAGCATTGATTCAACCTGGATTTAAATCACAGTAAGTGATGAACACAAACACACATTATTTAATTATTCTTTATTTAAACTGCTGCTCACTGAGAGAGTTGTACATCTCTTTTTCGTGAGGGGCTTATGGAGTTTAATTTTTCAAATCTCAGTGTCTGAACTTGGGCATCTGAATATTGGGTTTAGTCCATTTTGCAAATGCTGATGTAAGCAACCTGATGAGGATTTAGATGCCTAACGGACTGATCAAAAGCCCATTGAAGTCAAGTTATTGGAATCTCTCTGTGAGATTTAATAGGTTTTGGATCAAGCCTTAAAGGAGGATTTGTGTCTTAAGAGGGGCCCAAGTTTTGTAAACTGGATTTGAGACGGTGTTATTCATTTGAATTTTAATTCTTTAAGATTCAGTTTGGTGTCCTACGTTTCCAAACCTGTTGATTTAAAATGAAATGTGTTGTTTAAAGTCTTGCGTGCGTTTCTGAGTATGTAAAATTTGGAAAAGTCAGTGGTCTGTATTTCCTTAGTTTCACCACTTCCCAAAGGCATATGCCCAGGTAATCGTTTTCAGCATAGCAAGACATTGAGCTTGCTGAGGCGCTGTTTGGACTCACCCACCTGCTCTCCTAAAGCTTCTTCTCAAATATAGTAGACAAGTCTAAATAATTCAGCTGCGAAGTGGTGGGGAGCAGTAAAATATACAGCTGTTCTATGCCAAGATACAATAATGCATTAAAATTAATCAATTTTCCCCTGCTGAGGGACAATCATTTAGGAAACATTTTAATTGCCAAAACTGAATAATAGGATCAGTATTTTCGAGAAGGTTGGATTCACCCTACTGAGCACTGGAGAATCTTCTTTGCAGGAGCCTGCAAAAACATTGTTGTTTTCAAAGCACTACCTTCAATCATAAAGCTTCTGGGGAGAAATTTGATTTTTTCAGTGCAGCTCTTAAGTAAAATGTCGAGTGGACAGCAGGTAGATGCATTAACTCTTCTGGGCAGTAGGCAAGACTTTACATGCAACCTGAAATTAGAAATGTTTCTTTTAGAAGTGATTTTTGGTCTGTGCAGCTTTATAATCAAAACACTTAAGGTCAGATCTTCAAACTGCACTATTTGGCTGCAGCTACAGCATTTTGCCCCTGAATGGCTGGAAGAACATAGAAATTGCTGGACTGGCATACCAGTTTAGGCTAAAAGATGCACTGTCTAATCTTCAGTAGTTTCAGAAGATCCTATAAAGACCAAATATGCCAATAGCAGAAGTTCCTTTCCAATCTCAGGAGCTGAATGGGTAACCTGTGCTCCAAAGCCTTTAGGCTTGCTCTGAAGCATATAGGTTTATATTGCTTGCTTTTTCCTATTTATCAGAACAGTCATGGTTCCAGTAATCTGTAAATGCATGTCCATAACACAAAAAAACTGGTATGAGTAATCTGCCTGCATTTGTCTGTGGGATGGGGGGCAGGGGGCACACAGGTACAGAATCATGCCCATTGATCTATCTTAACTGTAAAGCCCCCCCTCCCCCCCCCACACCTCAAGTTCAGCCATTAAAACACTGAACAGGGAGGAACAGGAGACCCCCCAAGAACAGGACAGCAGGAAGTTTTCTGGCATGTATCTATGTGGATGGGCAGGTAGGTTTTAGACTTGAAATACACATTTATGATTGCACTCTTGTGTTCTAGTTTAGCCTTTTTTCCCCACACAATTACAACAAGTGCAAAGATTATATTAGAACAAGGGTGGCCCAGCTGTGGCATGTGTGCCCCAAGTGGCAGACATGCATGTGGCACACAGATAGGGGAGTGGACTAGCTGCGCAGCAGCAAGTAGAGCAGTGAATTGGCAGGGGAAAAGGATCAGAATGGCACTTGGGGATAGTGAAGGGCTAACCTGCAACATGCCTGCCAAAAAGGATGACCCCAATTGTACTGGAGAATTCCAGACCTACAATCATAGTAGCCACACTGCATGTTTGCTTTCATATTGAAAGCAGCATCTGTCCAGAGATGTGTTCTTTTGTTGCCAAGGAAGGGGAGAAAAATATCATGGTTTCCATGGATCTATTTTAACTTTCATTTCAAAACTGTGTCCCTGATTTGGTAAAGCACTTAGATAAGCCTTAACATGTAAGCACATGCTGAAATCCCCTTGAGGTTGGAGTTAAAGATAAGCATGTGCTTAAGTGCTTTGTTGACTTGAAGCCCGAGTACTAGATTCTGAACAAGTTTGTGTAGAGCATCCATTGATGTGGGGCTTTAACATTTGCTAAAAAGTGTGTACCTCAGTGCTGAATCAGTACTGCAGTTTAAAAAAAAATAAATCCATTGAGAATGAGGTAGGGTGTTATGCTGACTAGAGCAAGGAAGACAAGTTGAACATCCTAATTTAAAAGTCTCTACAAACTTGTGGAGCGAACAGAGTACCTAGAATGAGTCTTACAGTCCTGTAGTTTCTGTTTTGAAGCTACTGAAGAAGAATTACTGAAAAATTAAGCTACATTAATAGACACATTCTTTTATATATTAGTAATTATTTTATCAGACACCTACACTTTTTATTGCTTGAAGCAGTTTTTGTTAGTACTGAAAATCACTGTAGGATAAGTGAAACCAAGCTAATTGAGATTCATAAATCCACTTTTAACAAGCACAATTAGGAATAGTTATTAGAGACCAGCTTGAAAACATCAGGGATAAAAATTTACCATAGGAGGCTTTTTATGCAGTTTGAAACATTGTTTGATACCAAAATCTAAATTAGATCACCAGAGAAATGAACCTGCTATTTAAAATCTAATTTGTACACAGAAAGTTAATTCTGAGTATTCCTATTGATAAAATTTTTATTATTTGATCTTGTTAAGCTGCCTATTTTTTTTTTTAATGAAAGCCTGATTTATACAGTGTTTCTCCTATCAATTAAAATATGAGAAGTAGCTACTTGAGTATACTGACTGTGTATTTGTGTCCGGTGACTGTGTAATAGACCTTAGCATGAGTCAATTCTATTATCTAAATTATGGTTTCAAATGTAGAGCAGCATATTGGGCCAAATTTTAAAGAGATGCTCATTAGTTTTAGTGAATTTTGGATCAGACCTGTTGGGTAATATTTTCCAAAATGCCTAAGTGACTTAGGAGCCTACATGTTAGATTTTCAATTCTAGTAAAGCACCTAATGATGCAGCTAGGCACCTATGATTGTCTATTACTTGTCTGTGATTTTTTTTTTTTTCCTGGTGCAGTTTTCGCAATATGCAAGCAGAGTAAATACTTAACTCTCAAATGCTTAAGTTTTTGTATTAAAAAGAATTGACCTTTTTTGGTTATTTTTTTTAATGGGGAAAAACTGTGATAGTTACCAAGAGATTATTTATATTTTTTTATTGTCCCAAAGAAACCACTCCAAGTTAAATCCCTATGTTAATGCTATCTAATATGCTGTAGTGCTTTGCAAGAGTGGAAACCTTGCTATTTAGTAATCCTTCAGAAATGTTTGGTAGATTTTTCACATTAACTTTGTTGCAATGCAGACTTTATTTTGGAAGTGCTGTTGCAACAATGAAAAAATGCTTTTAGCTTAATTGAACTGAGTGTCTTAAAAGAGCAGCTCATCAGTCAACTTTGAGTTTGTTCGTTTCAGTTATGGTTAATTGTATTTTCCTTCAGGGTTTAGCCAAATCAATGCAAATCAGAAGGTATTTTTTTAAGGACACAGATAAACAATTGTCAGCCGTAATAAACCAGCTGTGAACAATAAAAAGGTCTTATTTTGTAAACACATGCATCACTGAAGTCAGATGAGTTGCATCTGGGATGAATTTGTCCCCAAATGTAATTATCAAATTAGGCTGTGCATTCAGAGAACTAGCAACATACTTGGATATGGAAGGAGTCATGACTACATTCCTGATTGGTGTCAGCTGAATTTTGTCTCCTAATTTGTCTAATAGACCTAACAAAACACGTGAAATCAAGGGATGTGGTCCAGGGGTCAAACTCTTTTTTTCAGTCATATCCATACAGTTTCTTTGGCTTTATGGGGTTGCATGGGTGAAAACGGAGAGAATAGGTCATGAGCTCTTTTCTGCTGTGCCTTGGTTAGTACTGAAGGCAAGGCAGCATAGTAGAACTTGTGGGTGACAAAGTGGGACTCTGTGTACCCCTTTATTTCAGAGCCTTGCCTTCTCAAACTGCAGTGCCTAGTTAGAGGGCCTGTGGGATTGTTGATATTTATTAGAAAGAAAGGATGCGTGTTTTATCCCTTTTCCCCAGCCTTTGGATATTGCTTGTCATTGTGGAGCCTGATTCAGTGCCTGTCAGACCCCAGGGGAATCTTTGCACTGATATCGGTGGGACTGAATAATAGCTTAGCTTGTGAGCTCCATGGGGCAGGGATTCCATCTGGTGGGCAGTAGGCTGTGTGAAGCTTCAGGTGATGATTTGGTTCGGTGGCCAAATCTCAAAATTCAAATTGAATTGGGGGACCAATTAAAAGGTCCAAATTGATTCAAAGGTTTTTGAATCCATCTGGAAAATATTCAGAGAGCTTTGGTGATTTGGGCAGTCCCCACCTGCTGCAGCAGGGAGCTGGACCCGGGCTTCAAGCTGGTA
>NW_017728911.1:37634130-37641095 GCF_001723895.1 Crocodylus porosus | reverse complement strand
AGCCAGTGAGTTGGGACTTCTTTGATTGTTTTTTTTCTTTTTAAAGGGCCAGGACCTGGGGCTGGGCGGGGCAGCCCTGTGGGGGAGTTGGGGGAAGGGTTGGGAGGCTTGTGACAGAGCCCCCCATGCAGCATGGGGCAGTGGAGGGCAGCGGGAATCGCCCCCTGTGCCTGGCAGCCCGTGAGTGGGGAGCTGGGGGGCAGCCATTGCCAGGACTGGGAGAGCGGGTGGGGTTTGGGCCTGGGTGATTCGCAGATTCGGATAGTGATTCAAATCATTGAATCGCTGTCCCTCGAATCGGCTCAATCTGAATCCAAAGTGAATATCAGCTGCTTTGCACAGACCTAGTGGGCACCATTTTACTTCCCTGAAAAATAACAGGAGGTTTAGGCAGGCTTTGTGACACAGCTTTATGCTCTGCAGTCTAAAAGTAAGTTGCCAAACCATAAAAGGCAGAAAGCAGGGTAGACCAGCACCTGCATAGTAGGGTGCCACCTATGAAAGTTTATGCCTTTCTGAACAAGTTAGTCTCTAAGGTGCCAGCCTGCTCTGTCTTTTGCCTAACTTCAGACTAACATGGATAACTCCCTCTTTCAAACCCTTAAAAGACACTATCTGTGTTCCAGTTGGAAAGGTATCAGACTGGGTGCAGGAATCTCTGGGTGAAATGCTGAGGTCTGTGGGGTTCATGAGGCCAGAGCATGCTATCAGAAGATCTGAGAGAGAGAGAAGAGATCTACCAAACCCCAGCATGCTTGTGCTGAAGGGATGGACTCTCTGAATTCTGTGGTGTATGCAGCATGTCTGTTGTATTGCTGGCCACTGCTTTCTCCATTTTCATCTTAGCACACAGGGAAGCAGTCTCCACTTCCAGTTAGTGTTTGTTCCTAAATGCCCCCAGCCCCGCCCCTGCAGCATTTAGCCAGTAATTAGTGGGCAGGAATAAGACTTTCTGCACCTGCTGCCTCTCTCACTTTGGAGGATGAGGAAAGGAACAGAAAGAAAGCTTCCCCTGTGTCTCTTCGCAGTGCAGGGCAGTCAGCTCTAAGCTGCTCTCACTTGGCCTTCTGGGACAGGAGTCAGTCTCCTTTTTATGCTTTTTCATCTCGTGTATAAATCGAGCAAACCCAGAGTGGATTGATGTACTCCATCTGAGGCAGAGGGCAGGGCAGGGCACAGCACGGTAAAACTTTTTGGGTGACTTGCCAACTTCCTTAGGCCAAATCCTCCTCTTAGTGCCTAATAAACTGGGTCACTCAGGAATGGGCATGATGTTTTTATTTGCCAGATATAATTAAACCAATGTTTAGTCAGGCCAAAGTGCTTTATTTGCAATTAATTATCCTTAGCTCTTATGTTTATATTAGCTGTTAAAAGACAGGGCTCCATGCAACCTGGGGGCATCTTGTACTAGCTGAAGAGGACCGACGTTCTAATGAGAAGTGGGGAGTTTGATGTTTCCTTGTGGAGTCCTGTGAACATAGAGAAGGACTGGGGTTGTTGGTTGTAGCTATGTTTGTCTAAGGACATAGGCAGAGAAGTTATTTGGGTAAATGTGATTATAGAATCAAAGGACCGGAAGGGACCTGTAAGATTATCAAGTCCGGTCCCCTGCCATGGGCAGGAGATTATTGGGCTCAAACAAGCTCAACAATGTGCTTGTCCAGCCTCCTCTTGAACACTTCCAGGATTCATAGATGTTGAGGACTGGAAGGGACCTTGCAAGATTGAGTCCAGCCCCCCTGCCATAGGCAGGAAGTCTGCTGGGGTCAAATAACCTCTGCAAGGTAAGCATCCAAATGTCATTTGAGTGAATCCAGAGTAGGTGCTTGCACCATCTCTGCAGGGGGAGTCTATTCCAGACCTTGGACACTTGGACCGTAAAGAAATTTTTCCTTATGTCCAGTCTAAATCAGCCTTCCAGAAGTTTGTAGCTGTTGGACCATGTTATCCCTTGGGGAGCCCTGGTGAACAACTGTTCTCCCAGATCCTGGTGCACCTCCCTTATATACTTGTAGGTTGCCATCAAGTCCGCCCTGAGCCTTCTCTTCTCCAGGCTGAAGAGTTCCATGGCCCTCAGCCTCTCCTCATAAGGCTTGCTCTCTTGGCCTATGATCCTGTGTGTGGCTCTCCTCTGGACTCTCTCAAGCTTATCCATGTCCCTCTTGAAATGGAGGGCCTAAAGCTGGATGCAGTATTCCAGCTGCAGCCTCACTAAGGCCGAGTAGAGCAGGAGGATGACATCCTGGTTTTGTTTGAGATGCATCAGGTGGATGCATGCCAGAGTTTGGTTTGCTTTGCTGACTATGGCATTGCATTGGTGGCTCATGTTCATCTCGTGGTCAATCAAGACCCTCAAGTCTGTTTTGGTCATGGTTCTACGAGTGTAGCATTGCTGAGACTGTAAGTACGATGCTGGTTCTTCCTCCCAAGGTGGAGCACCCTGCCTTTCTTTACATTAATACCATCTGGTTTTGGTCAGTCTACCTTGCGAGCCTGTCCATGTCAGCCTGTATCCCCAGCCTGTTCTCCATTGTTTCTGCCTTCCCCCATAGTTTAGTGTCGTTTATTAGACCAACTAAATATTGAAAAAAAGTTGTTCTCTGCAAGCTTTTGGGCACAAACACCCTTCTTCAGGCATATGGAGAGTCTGGTGGTAAATTGTGCTTTCCTGGGTAGAACAGAAGCCAAAATGCAGGTCTGTGAAAATACAAATGTCTAACAGTAACTGTTAGAGGGGTGGAAGATGATAGGTGTGAGATAGGAAGGAGGACTGTTGAACTGGCGATAGAAGAATGTAGCTGGTAAAATGCAGACCAGTTATGTGGGGTGATCAGATGTTAGGCAGGTTATAATGTGCCGTAAGTCCAGTGTCTATATTTAGTCCATGATTTCTAGCATCCAGCAGATTTATGAAGCGAAGCTCATAGGCTCATCTACAGAAATTGTTTTGTAAATTCCCTTTGAGGTTTAGAACTGAGAGATAGGAAAGAGAGTGGTTGTCTTGTGTGAAGTGTGCACCCACAGGTAATTAGATATCTTTGTCTTCAATACATTTTCAGTGTGCGTTCATGCTGGTATGCAGTTGTTGTTTGGTTTCTCCTACATATTTTCCATCTGGGCATTCAGTGCACTGAATGAGATTTATATTGTGTTTCTGGAGGTGCAGGTGTAAGATCCAGGGATGGTGATGGTTTTGTTGTGGGGTGTAGCTATTTTGGTAGTGTTGGAGACGTGTTGGCAGGTTTTACATTTCTTGTCCCAAAATAGTCTGGATCCATTCAGCGTTCTTTAGGCCATGGGAAAGTTGTTTCTGGTGTTGAAGTTGGCAAGGTTCAGTGCTTGTTTAAATGGTAGGATGTGCGGTTCTGGAAAGATATTTTTTTTTTTTAAGAATTGGGTCATCTTTTATTATGGGTTGCAATTATTTGAGTATTTTCCATACAGGTTCCAGGGAAGGATGGTATGTCATAACTAATGATGTGTGATTCATGGGAATTTTCTTTTTGTACTGCAGCAATTCTTCACATGGCATTTGGGTGGCTCTTTCAAATGTATGATCTGTCTCTCTGGAGGAGCATCCTTGTTGGGTGAATGCCCTTTTGAAATTTGCAGCGTGATGATTGCAGATAATCTTAGTGTAAATGTGGGGGTATTGGAGGGCTTGGCTGTATATTACAGCTTTTTTGCTGTGTTTAGCGTGATTGCTGGTCAGAGACTGCAGGTTTTTGGTCCAAATGATGTCATCTGTATATCTTGGGTATAGCAAGATGCAGTTGGTGCAGTTCTTGAGGAATTCTTCTTCCAGGTGGGCCATAGGAAGTTGGCATATTGTGGGACCATTTTGGTGCCCATAGTCTGGAAGAAGTATTGGTTGTTTGTGCAGATAAAATATATAAATTCAGTAATATCTTTAGGTCTGTGCTCTAAGTTGTACTCTTGCTGTTGTAGATATGCAAGGCAGGCTTGGATGCCATCCTGGTGTGGGATGCTGGTATATAAGCTGGTAACATCCATGGTGGCTAGGAGGGTATTGTTGGGAAGGTGGTCTATATTTCAGTTTTTGTAGAAAATCTGTTGCGTCTTGGACAGAACTTCGTTTTTGGGTGATGAGGTTTTAGGACGGATTTGATGAAACCTGATATTTTCTCAGTTAGGGTTCCATGGTTGGATATTATAGGTCTCCCTGGTTCCTTTGTTTGTGGACTTTAGGGAACGTATAAAAAATCCTTGGATTAGGTAGTGGCAGGATCAAGTTTTGTAGTTTCTCTTGCAGTTCAGATGGAAATGTGATGGTGGTTTTGAGTTTTAAGGTGAAAAGGGGAGTTTCTCTAGTTTTTCATAGTAGGTGGTGTCAGAGTTGTCTGTAATCTTCATAGTTAAGGATAACTATAGCTCCTCCTCCTCCTTTATCTGCTGGTTTTATTACTATTTGGTGGTTGGATCTTAGAGAGTCTATGGCCCTTCTCTCCTCAGAGAGGTTATGGTGGTGGTCTGTTGATTATTTCATTGGTCATTCTTTCTCCAAAGCAGTGGACAAAATTCAAACCTTAACTGCTATATTGACTGAGAGGAGTCCAGTCTGACATTTTTTTTTTTTTGATTTTTTTGGTGTTAGTCTTTTCCTTGATGTTGTCACAGGATGAAGTGGTGTTGAAAGTGGATTTGTTTTGGGTGTGGAAATATTCCTAGAGATGGAAGTGTCAGAAAAACTCTTCTAGTTCTCCACTTTGTAGTACCTTCTTAGGGTATTTTTCCAGACAGAAATTAAGGCCTTTAGAGAGGCCTTTCTTGGGAAGGCTGAATGAAAAACAGATCTTGCCCTAAGCATGACCAGGCAGGGGCTTGGGTATATTTTCATCAGGTTGAATTCCAGAGGTGCAGATCGCCATGTGAGTTCTTTTCAAGGGTAAGCTCCATTTGTTTGAGTGGATTAAAGTGGAAGGAGGGTGGACAGACTCGAATCAACAAGGCTTGGACCCTTTCAGCATTCATGACCAACATCCTGAATGTTGCCCAGAAGTGAACTAGCAGCAAGTGGATTGTGCAGAGCAAAGCATATGCACAACATAGTCTCCTTGGTCTGACCTCTCTGTACAGAGCAGACAGTCAGCGGCTGGTGTTTGGGAGAGTGGGGGGCGGGGGGGCAGTCGGCTTTCCAGACGACATCCCCTTGGATAGCAGCAGCTGAATTTTGAGGTGCAAAGAGGTGGCTTATATTGAGAGGAATGGTCATTCCAGAGTCACTTCTGCCCACTGCCATTTTCTGTGCAACCAGGTGCAGTGAGGAAATTAATGGGATTTCAAGATGGTGAACTGCTTTCATGAGTGAGGGGCACAGCTACCCAAAACCAGCATGACCTCTGCCATAAGTTAAAAAGCGTGTTTCCCTCTCATGACCATTGTTGTATCAGACTGAACTTGAAACGCATGGTTTACTTTCTAGTGCTTCCGCCATTGAGACCAGGAGGAGGGATCTCAGGGTTTGTTCAAAACCTCAGGGCTAGGTGGTGTTAACATAGAAGACATTTCAGTTCATCCCAGTATATGATCAGGAAGCGAAAAACTGTACTGGTGTAGATCAGCCCTGATACTATTCAGTTTAATATATTTGCTCTTGATTACACTGCTGCTATTGAGAGTAGAATCCATCCTGTGATCAGATGTTACTGATGGATTCTCAGCCTAGCTGAAATAAGCTGGTAATATGAAACTACCAGCTGTATTTTTAATGGAAAATCTTTGCTAAATTAGATGGCTTCTAGCTAAATATCTGCCAGAAGCATTCTCCCCTCCGTTACTGTGTTTCTATGTTTGGAGGGAGTCCTGTGACCACTTGTATAGAATACAAACTTCCCTGTCATTAGCCTGCTGCATTGGCAATGGAACTTACAACTTTGATTTCAACTATGTCGGTATATTTCCACAGAGCCAGCTGAGACCTCTTCCAGTTCACCCAGTGGAAGGAACTTGAGAGGGGCATGTATCTTGAGTACTTACACTGTTGCTGAAATACTGGCAAACAAATAGATTTCTAAGACTGCTTCTATTGCCTAGTTCATGTCATACTAATGGGAATGGGTTCAAGGGGGCCTGTTTACTACTGGATTGCTTGCACTCCTGAGTACTGAGAGAGATCTATCAAACGCACATTTGCCGTATTAAAAACATTTGCTTTCTTCCTTCTGAGGTTGTAGCAGAGTTGATTTAAAAAAAATAAAATAAAATAACTATCAGTTTATGTAGCACCTTTTATATTCCCAATGAATCCCAAAGTGTACTACAGTTTATATCCTGATGACATACCTAGATTACTCCATCTTTTCAGATGCCTTGGTGGAACAACTCTTCAACAGCATGCAGCAGCAATGTACAAGTGTTTAGCAGAAGTAGTAGAGGATGAAATCAGAGGACATTTAAATAGGTTAAATGTGTGTATCATAGCAGTTAATGAGACTGCAGTGACTTGCAACTTCTGCTGTCTCTTTCCCAAACTTCTGCTGTGTGTTTCATTCATAGACATTTGGGCTGCAAGGGACCCCCCCCCAAGGATCATTGAGTCCAGCCCCCTGCCTCAGGGGCAGGAAGTCAGCAGGGATCATAGGATCCCAGCAAGATAAACATCCAAATATGTCTTGAAGGCGTTCAAAGTGGGTGCTTGAACCACCTCTGGCGGCAGTCTATTCCAAACCCTGGGGGCTCGGACAATGAAGAAGTTCTTCCTTATGTCCAGCCTGAATTGGTCACAGTGGAGTTTGTGACCATTCGATCTTGTCATCCCTTGGGGGTTTCATAGTTTCATAGTAGCTAGAGTCGGAAGGGACCTAGGTAGATCATCTAGTCCGATCCCCTGCCTTGGCAGGAAAGAGCACCGGGGTCAGATGACCCCGGCAAGGTGCTCATCTAACTTCCTTTTAAAAATCCCCAGGCTAGGAGCCTGCACCACTTCCCCTGGAAGCCGGTTC
>NW_017728911.1:37618011-37634119 GCF_001723895.1 Crocodylus porosus | reverse complement strand
GCTGGCTGTTGCTGGGCCTGGTAGTTCATCGTCTCCTCCGCCCTCATCTTCCCCCTCCCCCGACGAGCCTAGTTTAAAGCAGGGGTGATGCAGGATATCCTGTCTCAAATGGATTATAAGGTCTGTGTGAGAAGTAGTTGTCCTCATCGTTCTTCTTGCAGCCTCTTTTCATGTTGTAACATCTCGGTCCAAGGTCTGGACAGACATAACCGTGCTTAGCTTAGAAGGCAACAGAGGCAGACTTCCCCTGTCATAGGACTGTAAGCTTGAGTGAGATGTGCTCAGCCTATCTGTCAGAGGATCCTGTCACTAAGGAGTGTACTTACAAGCACATTCATCTTATTAATTTTTTTAAAGCCTAGATCTGGCCTTTCTTTCTTCCCCCTGTCCTGTTCCCTTGTTTTTCATGTGCTAGTGCCCTCACGCTGCTTGTCATTCACTTTTCTTGGTTTGTGCACAACTGAATGGTTGCTCCCCCTTGTGACGTGAACCTGCTTTGGCAGCCCTGGAAGAATTAGCCCAGGGAAGGTGGCAGTGGACACTGTTTTTCAGTTTGCTTGAATGTCAGATCCCTGTTGCTTTCTGGCAGGAGAAAATGGGCACAGGAGACAAGAGCCCTCTTCAGGATTAGGGGCCTGGTTCTTTCAATTGAAATGACTGAAATGTCTTTAAGTCAGCACAGTAGGGGAGAAGAGCAAAGTGAGCATTAATGCATCTGCTGTATTTATGAACTAGTTGGAGCTGCAGTTTATTGACCATTCAAATTGCTTTTGGTGTAAGATTTCAGGTGGAAACATTTCATTACTGAAGATCTTGCTTCTCTTTGGAGCTATGTTTTGTTTTGTTTTTTTCCTGGTACTGCTTCCATTTTATTGCGAACTTCATCTGAATAATCAAATTCAGTGCAGTATAAGAAGTACAATCTCCTCTTGACGCGACCAAGTTTATATGTATAATTCCTTTTAATGCATTGGTACATCAAGAAGAAAATATGCCTCTTGGGACTCTCACAACTTCAGCTTAAATATAAAATCTACATTTCTGCAGCAGATCTATACCCATGCAACCACCTGAGAGGATGCTGCAAGCCATGTTTTAAAGCCCTGCAAAATGGGGGATGCACCATGGATCATGAAAACCCTTATGTTGTGGTGCACCAGTAGTATAAATGTGGGGCTTTGACTTCACAAAGAGTGCACAAGCTTCTGAAAATTAGAACATAACTTGCAGAGGCAATTTGCGATGAATTATCTTGTACTATCATCTGAAGCCTTGGACTTCGGAGAATTAAGAACCACTTCATAGTGAAATTGTCCACTGAGAACTATGTCAGGTGAAACTTGAAGAAAATTACATCCTCTGTTCACTTGACTCTGAACATGGGAATTAAGATTGGGATGTATAGTTATTTTAAAGGCATTTCAAAGCAGACTGTTCATTATTAGATCAATTTCCCTAACGGCTTTGGAGATTTATACATTTATTTCTTTAAATTTTAATTTCTGTTTTCAAACTTGGAAAGAATCCTTTTTCTAACCAAATCAGAAAAAAAAAGTCCAATTGCTCGCTGTATGTTTGTGGATAAAAGCATTCATTATAAATGTGTAGTTCCGCGTTCTATTTGTCTGTATAGAAAATGTAATTTTTTCTATGAGGACAATGAAATTTTCTGATGCATTTCATGCTGCTCTAATGGAAGTGAATTAATGTTTGTATTGTTGTGACAGTCTGTTTTGTTAAAAAGAAAATGGGTAAATTAAAGTTGAGCTGCTTTAAGAACATCTGGAATGTCGATGCTCAAATTGACTCTCTTTAGAGCTCTGGGACCATATTTAACATGCCAAGAGATAGAGGTAGTTGTGGGGGTTGCCATAAATTCATGGCTTTTGCTAAGAAATCAAAGAAAAAGCAATGCACACAAGGACCTATCTAAACAAAGTTATGATATCATGGGACCTTGCAATAAAACTGGGAAGTAACCAAGCTGTTTTCAGATGGCAAAAAAAGAAAAATGAAATTGGAGATGCAAACATAGCATGAAATGGAATTCAGTCCATAAAAATAATTAACTGATATAGGGTACTTTATGGCAGACATAAAACCAGAAAATGGGAATGACATGAGGGTTGCCAGAGGTTGCCTTATCCAACATATTTTAGGACATTTATAACTGTGATTGTTTTCTTCTCCTATTGCTTATTAAGTGTGAGAAAATTGGGGGTCAGATCCTTAGCTGGTTAAAATCTAATTGACTAAAGCTGAAGATTGGGTCATTTGTTTATGGAGAAACAGATCTTGAGCATAAGGAGCATGAGTCTTTAAAGGACATGGAGAGAAAGCGAATACGGGAGTTGGAATGTGTGGGTGGGTGAGACATTTCCTGGCTTGAGTTGGCTTTGATTGCGTAGTAACAGAAATCACTGGGGGGGCTAATTGTGGCAGCTCATCACAGCTAAAACTCTATCAGTCAGTATTTTCATTAAACAAATACTCACCTTTAATACGTTTGAGTGGCACAGTGTGTTTACTTGCACTAGTTTCCATCCATATCTTTATCAGCCTCTGTTTTTAGCTTCCTTGACTGCACACTGCAAGAGCCTCATTGTGTTCTGAGAAATGGGGGAGGATAATAAATGTTACTTTTGTGTAATTTACATGGAAGCAGGTGGTTTTGCAATTTTTCTGGTTAACTTGCATACAACTCAAGGTTACATGGGGTGTAATTTGTTCATGAATAGAGACATTAGTTGCCTCATTGAAATGCTCAGGCAGAGAGAGTGGACTGCTTGCAAACTTTATAGTTTAGCTAATGTTAACTTTTATTAGAACTTTCCTCATTTCTTTTTTTTCCTTTGGCAGTTGCACTTTTTTTTTTTTATTGTATCTCACACTGCTTATGATTGTGGCCATTATAACTGACATCTTCTTTTGTCAACTGATTGCATAATGTACCATGTTGAACTACCACTGGCCTTTTATGGTCCCCCCCCCCCCCCGGTCTTTAATTTCATGAATGGATGTTAGGTCACACTTTAGTATTATAGTTTCTCCCTCCATATTGTAGGAAGATAAAAACTCGATTAATTATATTAACCAATAATAACTTGGAGAGGTATAATAACATTTATCCTGAAACTTCCACACTCACTTTTTGTAATAAAGCTTCCTTTCACTAGCACAGTATTTTAGTAAAACAGAAAGAAAATGAACAATGTAATACAAATTAAATAGCTTTCTTATTCTCTTACTGCTTAAACATTATACAGTAGGGCTTACTAGTTAGAACAGGTGAAGTCAGTGTCACAAAGATCAATATTTTTCTATCACTGTAAAGGTCCCTCTGTTAATATTTTAGCATAGGAATGAAGTGAGTGCGTCTTAATGGCCATCTTGGGTATGAGATTGGGAATGCTAGTGGCATCTTTCATATACTAGGCCTCCATGGTGTTTACGCTTTAAAGCTGCCTGCTGTGTATGAAGTTGTGGGGAGAGGGGGTGGGTTTCCTAGCTGCTGGAAGAA
Organism: Crocodylus porosus; assembly: GCF_001723895.1. Lineage (NCBI taxonomy): Eukaryota > Metazoa > Chordata > Crocodylia > Crocodylidae > Crocodylus > Crocodylus porosus. Next base: position 37,630,599 of record NW_017728911.1, on the reverse strand, counting down.
AAAGCTCATCATCATTCAAGATATATAGAGCAACTTGCATGATTTGTATATGAACTTTGTTTAAATATCTGGTAAATTATATGCTTTTTTGGAGTGCTACATTTGCTTTGAATTTCCTCTGAATGAATATATAAGCTCAGGTCCAAACATCTGTGGTGTAACTCTCTTGACTTTATCGATTTACAGCAGGGATGAATTTGGTTTCATATGTCTAAGTTTATCTAACTTAATTCTCACTGTTCTTGTATTGTACAACATCAGCATAAATGAATGCTTATTGGACGAAGCAAAAAGCTAGCATATATTTATTCATAGGCATTGTCTTAACCTGCTGCAGCATCTGTGGTTTAGTCTTGAAATATTTCTAATATAATTGCCCTTGCAGGGTGAACATGTGCAAACCACAGGTAGATTTGCACTCACATAAGGAAATGGGAAATATTTTCATCCTCCTAATATGATATGTTTATTAGCCAGAAGCTTTGAAAGTCATTGTCTTCAGTCAAATCTTCTTGTGGTTCCTCTATATTTTAGTTAAATATTTCATTGCAAAAGCACAAGAGTGTTAATAAAATGCAGCCAAGAAATTGCGTTCTAGCTTACTTAACAGGGTTTCTTTACTCTGACAACGTAGGCACATTATTTATTTTGCTTTTAATCACCTATCTACTTGAAATCAAGTTCTGCAAACAGGATGTTAAGGGTCAGATTTTGAGGGATGAACTTCTGTTGTTCCAAGTACAGTTTACACAACAAATAATTTTGCATGCAATGAATTACAAGTGCAGATACTAGTAGTGTAGATCAACCGTAACTAGCTTGTTGATGGATACAAATAGATATTACATGTCTAATTATTAATATTTCCTGCGGCAAATTGCAGGTGGGAAGATACAAGTTTAATTTTTGTTGGAACAACATACTTTTCATTAAAAGGGAAGCCAATTTAAAACTCTGCCCTTTAAATTAGGCAGGTTAAAGAAGACTAAGTTTGATTTCCTGAGTCTGTCATGTACCACTTAGTAGAGAAAAAAAATATAAAAATTTTAGCTCAGGTTCTTCTGCACAGAAAAACTATATTAGAAGATTTATGTAACGTTCAAGGCTTGCTTGTATTTTGAGCCTTATGCAGAGATTGATAAATAACTAAAGGAAATGTGCAGACCAAGGTAAATTGAATGACTTGGTACTGGGCTGCACATACCAAAATCTTCTGTAATTTGCAACTCTTATGTACTAAAAGAGAGAAAAATAAAAGGCTTTCCCCTTTTGTGTAATCATTTCTCTGAAGTAACAAAAAAAAAAAAATGCCAGGAGTCATTGACTCTCTAAGACAGTAAGTGATGATCTTTGAAGAACTCTTCTCTGTTGCATTGGGGTATTGTTTCAAATCTGAAGTTGCCCCTATAGACCTTGTTAAATCATTTCAGATCAAGGCAAGAATATTTCTGAAGTGTATGTCACAGAGCTCTCTTCAAGTGCTGGTATGAGCTTGAAATGATGGTCTTGCTGCAGGCTGCTGTCAATGACTACTTTGTTTGAAGTAACTACCCATAAAATACCAACCTTTGGTCCTTTCCTGTGTACCAGGTTAATATAGAGCAAAGTCTTTAAAGGCATCTCTTGGAAGTTACAACTTTTCCTTTTTACCAGAGCCTCAAACTTCCCAGTTACGTATGAAAAATGTATTTATAAAAACTCTGCAAAGAATTGAGCACCGAACACTGTACAGGCATACTGAAAGCCTGCTCCTGTCTCAGAGAACTTACACTCCTCTGATGGGCTTTGTTATACTGTATCCCTGAGAAATGGATCCCAGGAACATGGCATAAAACGTGTTGAACTTATTATGAAGGCTGAGCAGGATTTGCCTGGTTAAACTGGTCCTTTTGCTTTTCATGCTCTTGATGGAATGTCATTCAACATCAGAACTTCATTCAGTTCACTGCACAGCAAAGATTGCACTAAGCCGCTTCCAAGCATCTTTTCTTCCCCAGGGCAAATGTACCACATTCTGTAGTTCTGGCAAAGGGACTCGCTTTGTCTGTCCACCTTCCTAGTCAGTGCTCATCTTACCCTTTGCTGGCTTCTGTTCTGTCTGAGTTGTGGCCACTTCTTCTCTCTTTACTTTTTGCATTGGAGACGCCAAAACAATATCCAAGGGCCAGCTCCTCAGCTGCCATATGTTGTTGTAGTTGCACTGGTTTCAATTTTCCCCAGCTGGAGCTCTGACTCACTGACATCAAGGAAGCTATGTCAACATCCAAAGGCTAGAGATATAGCCCATTGACTTCAGTAGAGAGATGCTGAGGTCTGGTCCAGAATATGCTATGTTCCTTGATAGCTTACATAACATCGCACCAGACTTTGGGTTGTCCCAGGCCAGTGTAGGAAGCTGCATCAGACCCTGAAGATTTCTTCGTGCAAATGTACAGCTGTTGGAGGACACTTTTATTTGCAAGAGCTGACAACTGAGTCACCTGAATATAACTTTTAGGTTTGGTCTCATTGCAGTCCCATTTCTGAATCATCGCACTTGTACTGTGAACACAGAACTAACTTCTGGCCAGCCAGGCTCTACTTGGTGGCGCTGTTGATTCCGAACTGCACACAGTCCCCATGATCCATTCCATGAGTAGGCTGAAACCTGCTGGGATTGCCTCAGAGGTGTCTATGGAGTGGGTGCTTCCATGTCATCATGGAAGGCAAAGATGGCTCTGAAGGTTTGTCTTTCTAGGAAGAAGCAGAGGCCACCTGAGTGCAGTGCAACGTGTGATGTGTATGTTGGTATCTGTTGTAATGAGCTCTTTGTGTGTGTGTGTGTGTGTGTGTGTTCTGACAGTGCTGCTCTGTTGGGTTGACACGTAGACTCTTGTGTACAGGAGAAGCAGGGGGAAAAGGCCTTTTTCCTTTCATGAACTGGTACAGTTCACTTTCCCCACCAGTTCAGTGATTTACATATTTCAGTAGTCTGGCCTCCTCCTCAAATCATTCCTTTTAATAGTTTAAATTATTTGCCAGCTTCTTGGAAAACACTCTGTACTTGGTCCTGGTCAATATTCAGCTGGTTACTCCCTGAGATGCATAATACGATCTAGTTGAAATAGGCATCTTGTCACTTTCCACTGTCGTCTCTGCAAAAATTGTTAAAGCCCCTCCCCACCCCAGAGGCCTGGATCTTGTACAAAAAAAGAGAAACTGATGGTTTCAGCTCCCTGAAATTCTAGTGGCATGCCTTGATTTTTGCCTTGCCCATCAGAAGGAACCATGGACAGCTCCTCCAGTGTCCAGTTACACTCCAGTGCCTGGAAGGTAGACTTGTTGCACAACACTGATATTTCCCTTTTTGGAGAAGGAGAAGCCAGGTTATGTTTGAGAGACCATGAAAAATTATAGTTCAGTATTTGATGCACAGCTCTGGTATTAATGGTGGCTTTAGTGTTCAAGAGCTAGTGATAGCAGATTAAAAGCTTTCTGTTGCATCCCTGATGTAATCTTAATGAGCAAAGTGTAATTCAAATAATATTCCAAGCTTATCAATGCCTTTCTTATGCTTTAATTCTTTAAAAACTGTCAAGCATGGTGTCCTAGATTTTCCAACTTTGGTGGGGACTCTTGTTCATGAGCGACCTTGTCTGTCTTCTGATTAACTTTGCCCATACACTTCAGTTTTAGCTTCCTGCTATAGAGCTATAAATCCCCAGTCTTGCTTGTGGACAAGAACAGATGATTCAGTACCATCTAGTGAATTAATGTAAAATCAGGCACAACTTACAATACAAAGGCAGCCTTGTTGATTATGCTGTCCAAAGACATGAGGCAGGAAATAGAAAGACACAGTGCTAGGCATTTACTTCCCAAATGAACAACTTTGATCTTGACAATGTTTTGTATGTTTTCTTTTATAAGTCATCATTGGACTTCTCTGACTGCCACGTCACCATGGAGTTGCTTTGTATGCACCGTGTCCTCTGTGAACACTTCCTTGTTCAGATAGCTAAGCAAAGCCAGGGTGAGAAGCTTTGGAAAAGCTTCAGTGACTCACTCGCATCATGAGTTTATTATTGCTTGAGTAAATCTTTTAAGATGGAATTCCAGAGAAAAATTTCCCTTATTTAAAATGCTCCATGGTGTCACTTTCATGCCATCTGTAACTGGTTTCTCTTTAGGCCCTGGGAATGGATCCAAAAGTTTGCCTGGTATAGAATTGTTCCCCAATGTATTTTGGCATTTGTTGTTGATTTTACCAAGTTGTAAAATGTCCTCAGGTAGCATCCGGGAACCTAGTACTGAGCTGTGATAGTGTACTTTTTGCCTGAGAACTCAAAGTGTTTTACAAAAAAGCTCCATGTGAAAGGTGGATGAAACAGAGGCAAACACAGGGGAGTGATTTGTGTGAGTTTATATAGTGACTTAATCTCCTAACTAGGTCAAATGCCCTGGCTGGTCTTAGAAGAAGCTAAGGACACCCAGAGAGAATGCCTGTTCCAGTCCAGTCCAGTCCACATCCCTAACACCAGTTCTAATCAACAGGCCACTAATGTAATTTACCTTGATTATGGATCGCTTGCATATTTGTATGTCTCTCTTCCTCCATCAGTTCTCAATTTGTTGCACTGTAGCTTTTAAGTGGTACCTTTAAAACGCACCCAAGTGCCATGAAAGCCTGTGCTCTTTTGCTGTATTAGCCTTTATAGCATTGCCTTACTGATGCCATGTGTTGATCCAGCCATGCAGGCTGGATCCACAGAACTGTCACTTGAATTCCTCTTCACCCTTGTTTTGCTCTTCCTCTTGCTTAAAATAGCTTCCAGGAAGGAGTCTTCACTGCTCATTAATGTTTCATAGGCATAGTAAGTTTTAGGGCCAAGATACCTGTTGAGATGTTGCAAAAAATCTCTCTTCAGTAAGGACTGACAGAGCCACCACCCTAACTGCTTTCAAGTACTTCCTTAAAACATTCCTTTGCCACGATGCCTTCATATCACTGCCACATGGTACTGATTAGGCTGGTGGCCAACTGTGACTACTGAGACCATTGTGCAACTGCTAGCTGATACAGACATGCTTGTCTTTATTGTTCCCCTGTCCTCCCATGTGTTGGCTTATCCAGCTGTTGCAGATTGTCAAAATTCGAGCCGGTGAGCAATCTGGGGCAGGGACTGTTTTTTGTGTTCCTTGTTTCTACAGAGCCTTTCATAGTCTTCCCTCGATACTGTTGGGAATGTAGTAATAATGGCAGCAAGTGTTGGGGTTTTATCATGCACATTTAAAGTGACATTACCCATACAGAAATGGTGCATTTGTAAAACTACATTGTAGTCCACTGACTAGTAGCTACCTCTGTTCTTTTCTGCCAGCAGCGCAGTGCCTATGTAACAAAAGGAATTGCAAACCAGGAAATTGCCAGCCTATGAGATGTAACATCAGTTTCCTCTTTTCCTTGGTTAAGAAGAGTTTGTCTTGCTAAGAAAGAGCTGATATCAGCACTTGGTTTTAGGCATAATATTATCATCCTGGCTTAAATGGGGCTTTTTGCCCTTTGTTGCAAATCCGCTTCTACCCATTTTTGCACTATATATTTTTAACGATAAATGTGATGCTGTTTCTGGGATCCTTTGGGGTGGAAATCCCAGTGTTAAGAATCAATGAAGTTAATTAGTAATGATTTATGAGTGAGTGTTGATTGTTTGACTGTAGTCATTAGAATTACAAACAGTCAGAGTTGGCAGGAAGGTATAACCATTCAGTTTGCAAAGGCAATTTAGACCTGTTGCACTGTATATAGTTTTATTTAGTTTAACTGTAAAGTGAATCAAGTACCTCAAAACTAGTAATGCAAAATATTTCCCTTGCACAAATAATGTCTCTGTAGTCTCACTATCAGTACATATAGGCTAAATCTGCTTTCGTTCACCTGAAGGAAACCTGGAGTGGTGCAGCTGACTTCAGGAGAGTTGGTCTGGATTTACCCTCATGCAGCTGGAATCAGAGACTGGCCTCTTCTCACAGGCAGCAAACTCTTGCGTTTTCTGTGCATCACATTCTGTCACATTCTGCTAATCTAATGACTAGTTCTCCTCTGGGGAGCACCAGATCACTCATTGTGAAGGAGGGTAGCAGTATCTGGCCCTTTATTTTTGACAGACCAGAAAAGTGTATGTATGATATACATGCAATTACATGTTATCTTATTTTAAGTGCATAACGCAGCCTCAGTGATGTAATAGTCACCCTACAAATAGTGTGTCTGCAGATAAAGCTTGATGGTGGTACATAGCTATAAAACACAGCTCTTCCCTTTCATCATGTCATGAAGGAAGAAGAATGCACACTTCCAAAGAAAACCCCTTTCTTCCAGCATGACATAACCCCTTTCTTAGTTGAAAGTGTAGTGCCGCGAGTTGAATTGCATGCTATTTAATCTTTACTAGAAGCAGCACTATTTAGCCTTTGGCTCTCTTTAGGAGAGTAGGAACTAGTGAACAAAAACAAACAAAAATACATGAATGTCTTTCTAATACAGATAGCTATTAATGGGCTCCAACTCAAGCCAAGCTTTTACTCAATAGCACAGCAGTTTTTTATATACCAACAGAGGGCTTTTTGCTCTTTGTGGCATCATGCTTTCCTGCTTATAAACAAGAAAAGAAATAAAGCTTGTGCTCACTTGATGAAACCTAAACTGACTCTTTAAAAAGAGTACTCTTGCCCTCACAGTGGGTTGTGTGGCTAAGCCTTCCTAATTGAGTAGGGGTTGCCAAGTAGAGCCTTGTTTGAGAAAACTATAGGTTCCCTGAGTGGGATATATATATATTCTTTTTCTTTCATCCTTTTGTGATGGAAATTGTCTGTATTCTTTATCAGAGATGTTCTGACAGAGGGTCATTTTCAATGCCCAGCTGTTTAGACCGTAGGATATATAAATGGGTGGAAAGAAAAAAAAAAAAAAAAGGCTGACCTTTATTGTTAAAATACTGAACTGGGGCTCAGGAGGTTTTGGTACAGCTCAGCTGACACTGAGTTGTTGTCTTTTGTTTTTGTTTTTTTACAGCACTTATCCCTATGTAAACCCCAAACTGGACCCCCTACGAGCTGTGTAAATAAATATTAATTTAAGATGGGAAGGTGATCCATTCCACAAGGTTTAGTAATTGTACCAAAAATTCAGGAAGTGAACGTGGTTAAAATATTTAATTTACTCAAAAGTCTGTAGCCTTCCATGTGCTGCCTATGTGGAAAATTGGAAATACCGGTTCTGCCATCTCTCTGATTGAATGAATGTACTCTGTGACAGCTATGTAGCTCTCACCAGTCGGGAGAAAAGTAGCCCTTTCTAGTAGCTTAGTGAGGAACAGAGTTCCCATCTCTGCTCCTCCTACCTTCCAAAGAAAAAGAGAAGAGGTTATGAAATGAAAGGGAAGAATTTAGAGTAATTTGTTTCCTTTTCTAGATAATAATAAAAAACAAAAAACTGAAGGGAAGAAACTAGGGAGTTAATTCCAAGGGGAAAAAAAAATTAGGCAACGCTGACATTAAAAAAGAAAAACAAAATGGAGATGACTTACAGACTCAAACATGCACATCATGTTTTTCAGTATTATCAATTAAGCTGTTGTGTACAGTGCCTACAAATATAGTATGTCATATAAAAAGAATTGGTTCTGTAAGAGATGCATTGCCCATTTTAAAAGCTTCCTTTTGGCATTTCTGATTTCTCGTATGTGTTGTGCAGCAGCAGAGAGCACTGGGTTTTTGGGGGTTTTGTTTTTTTTCCACTGCTTTTGGCTCTGAAGAAGTAAATTATCAGTAAAATTTTTCGTACACACTGAAGTTGCTTTTGAAAATGGGACTTACACTGACAAATCATGTAGGCACTTCTGAAAATTGCACACATTTTGAAAACTTCTGTAATGTTTTCCTGTCCTGTCTCAAAAATAACTTACCTTTCACTTGAAGTTTTTAAAGACATTTGAGAGAGATTCAGTAACGGGACACATTTGGGGCTGGAAAACGTACATTTACTAGCATGCTTTTCTCTGCTCTGTTCTGTTCAGATTCTTTATTATTGGCCTTGCTGGGCTCTGATGCCAGACCACTTTCAAATATTTCAGTTTCTTTTATGTTTCACCTAATTTCTGAACTTTCTGATTTCTAGTTTCTGGTAATTAATCCTCCTCTATTTGGAAACTCTGGTTTTCTAAGGCTTCATAACTAAATTGGTCATGTGTACTACTGAACTTAACTCCAACTTAAAGTTGTTTCCTTTTCTCTGGCACTGTCTTTCCTTGAAATCAAACTGGTTTCATATATATGTGTAGCTCAAATGTTGCAAAGTGATCACCTGATATTTGCACTAGTTTCTCTTTACTTGTCTTTCATTTTTGAAGTCTTTCCACGTTTCTATTGACGTTGCTGCCAACGGGTGATTGGAAAACTAGCATAAACTTAGAAACAGCGGGTTGGAAATTGCTGCCACTCTGCCTAGAACTCCCATCCCAATCAGTGTAGAAGGAGGGCTACTGTACAGCTTCCTTCAGGTCTCGAATGGCTCTTGGCTAGCTGTGACCTTTTACTTATTGTTTCGGTGTGATAGCTTCATTCTGTGGAGTGCTCCAGGTGACCAGGGAAGAAAGAGTTGAGGTTTCTTCTGAACCAGGAATCTTTAGCTTGCCAGGTCATATGTTAAACAAGATCTTCAGTAAGAGCTTACTTGGTTACATAGTGAGGTTGGGGAATAATCATCCTTAAAAGTTGTGTTGTTTTGTTTTGTTTTTGTTAAGATCAGGTTACACAAACACTTGAATGATTGAATGAGATGGTTTAGGCAGGAATGGTTCTGCCTTGAGCAGGGGGATGAATTTAGGTGACCTCCTGAGGTCCCTTCTAGCATTATTGTTCTATTATTTTTATGATGCCACAGGGTGATTGACCCTTAACCTTTACCTTTCCAAAGATTTTTTTTTTCCTTACTTAAGATACCTTTACCCACAAAAAGCTAGAAAGAGAACAGCATCAGCTGACATTTTGTGTGCTAAGCAGCAGGTCTGGAACAATATGAAAAAGACCAGATTCTGTCTGCCTTGTGCTGAAATTCACTTCCCTATACTGTGCTAACCAGTTGTTCTAACATAGTCTGCATGAGGCCTGGCAAGGATACTAGAAACATACTGGCCAGAGAGTCAGCCTTGTTGGCTAGGACTGATGGCAACAATGGACCCTTGCTGCATGTGTCTGAAGGGATCAGGTACTGGACTTACAGAGCCCCTCTGTACTTAGTTTGCTGGATTTTCTTTCCTTAAAAGTTTGATATCTGGAGTTGCTTGGCTGGCAGGGAAGGCACGGTCTTTTCTGCTGGTGCTGCTCTGTGTGGATCTATTTTTACTTCCTGGTGACATCAGCCATCTAGCCAGGAGTACTGCTGGTATTGGAGTTTCACTTCCTCTCAGGTGCTGTGTTCGGTGCTGTACTCAAAAACAAATTGGAATGAATGGCTGGCTGCTGGTGAGGCTGCTTCTGTGTGGCATGAGGGTGGGGATTTGCCACATGACCTATAATATTCTGAGGCAGCTTTATGAATACCAGCTCTTGGTTTCCAAACATGAATCCCCTTCAGCAGTCTTTCCTTTGAAATCTGGTTCTGAACATTGTCACTTGTCAGATGATGGCAAGAATTCATGCCTATTTCAGATGTTGTAAGGCAAAGTCAGGAAAACAGCAGGCCACTGAACAGAAAAAGCTACTAAACTTGTTTGTGGGGATTGTCTGGTGATTGGTGCATGTGTGGGTTATCTTAAAATTGGAGATAGGCAAACTGTGTGTGCATGTCTAGTCCTCTGCATAGGAGGTGTTGGGCCTCAGGTGCATTGGCACAGCTGCCACTAATATGCTCTCTTACTCCTCTTCAAAGCTTACCTGGACCGTGGCCCAGATGTGTAGGAATACGTAGACATGGTCTGTCTCTCCAGGGAGTAAAGGCAAAAGGAGCAGGTGAGAAATAGGCAGAGCTAATCCTTCCCAACTAGTGGGTAAATTGGGGTGGGGGAGCACAGAGGAAAGGATTAATGTGGTTGTATGGATCAGCAGCAAATTATTCTCCTCCAAAGCATGGTGAAAAGCAGGGAAGGACTTGTGTTTCTTTGAAGCCGGATTCAGTCCGTGCAGCAGTCCTGGGGAAATGTGTCTACTGTTGATCTCCAATTCATTCCCTTTGTAGATAAGTGAGGCCCAGATCCTGCTAAGACCTTGTAAGATCTGGGCTGAAAACTCTATGAGCACAGTCATCTCAAAGCCCTTACAAAGCGCACATAATTCTGTGCTGATGAGAAACGTGTAAGACTGAATGCACACAATGCACCCTCTCCCCATGCTAGAGCTGGACGAGAGGAATCCAATTCTCCTTCACCACATTGACTAAAGTGGGCAGCGTTTTTTAAACGAACGGGTGGGTTTTTCCCCCTAAGCCTTGTAAATAAATGACATTTAATCCTTGGTGCATTAGACCTTGTCTGAAGCTGTTCTATAAGCATTTATAATAAATTAATTAAAGTGGACATTTTTAAACCAATCAATTTTGATGTAATTATGGTGTTGAGGTTTGCTACTCAACAGACAGAGCTATGAATCTTAAGCAGGTTTTGTTTTATTTAAATCAAATGCCTGTACCTTAAAATGACACCAAGATCATTTTTGTGGCTTTCTCTGGTAGGGAGAGAACTTCTTTTGAAATGGTCCTTCTTCAGTCCCATTCAAGTTCTTTCTGTTTGGTGAAGAAGTGGGTACCGAGCTCTCTGCTAAATTTTCCATGTTGTCCATGGGGTGTGGAACAGTACTTTTACCCTGTGGTTCTTTGGAACTTTTCTTACAAGGTTAGGGGAGGTGGGATTCCTACTACAGCACCAGTCACTGCAATTCTACTCTTAAAATTTCTTACCATCAGCTCAGTAGCCTACAGGTTGAAGTAACCTCAAACTCTGTTAAAGAGAATTGTGGCCTGCATTTTGCATATTGCTTTCCATTGTGTACAAAGAGTATCTTAAAGGCTTGATTGATAGCCAACTGAAGTAGATGGAAAAACTCCCACTGATTTCAGTGGGCTTTGGATATAGTACTTAATGACTTTTATTCTTCTCCCCCAAACCTTGATTATGTTGGATTGGGCAGCAGAGAGGATTATCAGTCTGACACTATGTGCATACAAGGCAGGATCCCGTTGCATTTGGAAACGGACGTTCTTAGGTTAATGACTTTTCAGTAATTAGTCCCGAGTTGTTGTTTTTGTTTGTTTGTTTTTCCGTGCAATTTTCTGTTTCATTTTTGTGCGCACACATGTGACCAGATTGCAAAAATGGCCATTGGCTAAACTGGCTAAGAAGAGATTACAGATTGTAAATCATAGTCGGCAGCAAAGTCTCCTGACACAAGGCAACAGTCTGAAAACATCTGAAGGGCTAGGGCTCTTTCTGAGATGGGAGGAAAAGAGTACAACAGGATATCCTACTGTTTTGAGTTGAACTGGATCCTGCAGGACTTGTGAAGGCTGAGCTGCTTGCTAGAGTCCTCCAGATCTTTTCCAAAGGAAGTCAGTCTAAAGGGCACGAATGCTTCTTTGAAGGAGACTTGGGAAAGGAAATAGACTGACCAGTGATAAAAGAAAAATGGAGCTAAATCTGATAGATTGATACAAAATATTATTCAAATACCATTTAAAAATCCATTAGGTTCTATTCTATTAAGCAGATAGTTAATATTATTATTTAAATGATTAACAAGTTGCTGCCTAGCATACGTACCAGAAGTTGAATAATTTAGCTTTGTAAGGCTTGGTAGTTCGTCCTGCTACCGTCAGTGAAGGCGAAGAAAGGAAAGTGGGCAACGCATTCAGAATGATAAATTTCCTCGACGCAGGCGCCTGCTGCCCATACTCAGGACTATTGAATAGTGTACAAGCAGCGACCTAATTCCACTAATAAACTGTCAATGGAACTCATGCTGTGAAGTCCATTCAAGCATGCTGATGCCTTGACAGAGACCTCAGATGAGAGAGAGAGAGCAGCATAAAGACAGGAGGGATTTATTTTAGATTGTGACATTTTAGTAGAAAAACTTCAGGAAATGGAAAGGCTTTTCACACGCTCACTCTGTCTTACCCTCCTCCCCTTTACCCCCCCATCTTTTCCTGGAACTTTGAATTACTTCAAACCTTTTCCTTCCTCTCCTCTTTACTTTACTTGAGGAAGGAAAAAAACTATCCAGTCCATTTCAGACAGTAGGGCTGTGCGGAGCTTTGGGTACTGATTCGATTCGGAAAAGATTTGGTCTGATTTGGCTGCCAAATCTCTGATTCTGAATGGAATTAGGAGACCAGTAAAAAGGTCCAAATTAATTCGAAGCTCTCCAAATAGATTTGGAAAAGATTCGGAGATCTTCAGAGATCTGGGCAGTCCCCGTGCGCTGCCACAGGGAGCTGGACCCGGACTCCAGGCTGGTAAGTAGAGGAGGGGGAGGGGCTGGAGTAGGGAGAAGGGGCCCATGGGGGGACCCCTACCAGATCCCATTCCCTGCTTGCTCCTCCAGGACAGCACTGAG
>NW_017728911.1:37608505-37617115 GCF_001723895.1 Crocodylus porosus | reverse complement strand
GCGCCTCCTGATGTCTAACCTAAACCTACCCTCTGCCAGCTTGTGACCGTTATTCCTGGTCACTCCTGGCAGTGCTCGGGGGAACAGTGCACCCTATTAAGAATTAGAATAGGGCATTAGCCCTATTAAGAATTAGTTTGAACACCAGGCTGCTTTCTGCCAGGAGAACAGTGTTTTTAGATAACAAACCCTGCCCTTTTTCTTCTGCTTAAACCAGAATACTTCCTTGCTGAAGAGCTCCCCTCCACTCCCAAACAACACAGATTTCAAATTTTAAATTATTTAAAAAAATTTAAATTTATTTTATTACAAATGACTGTCCCTTTCATCTGAAACAGCTTCTCGTATCCTGTCCTTGCTATTTGTTTGGATCTCACTTCTCATCAAATCCACTTCCTTTAGGAAGCATCCACTATGTGCTGCTTTAATTCTCTTTTTTTCTTCTTGTATCATCTATCCATGTGTTCTTGGAAAGCAACACGCATATAGTACTCAGTAAATATTTACTAACATTTGTATTAAATAGCTGTCTTGCTGAAGTTCATAAAACCAGTGGTTCCCATATTGGAGTTTATGGACCAATGATGGTCTACAAGGCCATTGTCGGTGGTCTGTTGATCACTGCTACCCATTAAAATTTTGATGAGAAGAGAATGTGGTGGCTTGCAAGAAATGTTGAGGGTTGACAGTGGTCTCCTGGAATCTCTGCGCTGCACAGACCAATCTTGGTGTTTGTATAGAGTCCAGTGCAAGATCTAGCACAGCACAGGATCTTCTGTACAAATACTGCTCAAGCCCGCCCTTCCTTGAAACAAGCCCTTGGTTAGACCCAGGCTTTAAGAGTGTGAATGCACTGAGTCTCATATCTTTCCAGTTACTTGTGCATGAACAGCTGCAGATGGTGACATTACAGATGCAGCCGGAGCACAGAAGAGCTGGGATTTCTGAAAGGAGAAATAAAAAGGGGCTGTTTCCAAGATTTGTTGATTACACTGAGAATATCACAGGCAGGACCAGGACCCTCATCCATAGGAGAGGAAGGGAGATGGTGTTGTGCCCTTTGAGTAATGGCTGTACCTATAACTAAGGGTATGTCTACACTGCTAGTTAGAGCTACTACCCTCAAGCTGATACAGGCTAACCATTTGTGCTGAAAACCTTATGTTCAGCTCCTAGCAGCAGTTCAGCTTAAGCTTTGCTCTGCTGAACCTCAAGGCCTGAGGTTGAGCCATCCCCTAGGCTGCCCCTCTCTTCAGTTTTTGGAACTCACCTGGGCACTGGATGCTTGAAGCATAGGCAGTCCAACAGCAGTGGCCCTGCAAGTCCCAGGTTCCTGACTCCTGTAAACTGGATGCTTATCTTGCTGGGATCCTGTGACCCCAGCTGACTTCCTGCCCTTTAGGCAGGGGGCTGGACTTGATGATCTCCTGAGGTCCCTTCCAGCCCTAATGTCTATGAAAATCTATGAAAAAATCCTATGTTGCGTCTCTGTTTTCTATTATTAGAGTGGAGCATAGCAGGTGAGATGGGTAGCGGTCAAATTAGGCACTATTTACAGAAGCTGGGCATATACAAGTCCATGGGGCTAGATGAGATGCATCCAAGGGTGCTGAGGGAATTGGCCAATGAGATTGCAGAGCTGCTGGCCATTATCTCTGAACACTCCTGGAAATCGGGAGGGGTCCTGGATGATTGGAAAAGGGCAAATGTGCCCATCTTTCATAAAGGGAAGAAGGAGAATCCAGGGAACCACAGACCAGTCTGCCTTACCTCAGTCCCTGGAAAAATCATGGAGCAGAACTTCAAGGAATGCATTTCTAAGCACTTGGAAGAAAAGGAGGGGATTGGGAACAGTCGGCCTGGATTCGCCAAGGGCAAATCATGCCTCACCAACCTGATTGCCTTCTATGACAAGATGACTGGCTCTGAAGATGCAGAGAGAGTAGTGGATGTGATGTGTCTTGATTTTTAGCAAGGCTTTTGATACAGTCTCCCACAACCTCACAAACAAGCTAAGGAAGTATGGGTTGGATGAATGGACTGGAAGGTGAATAGAAAACTGGCTGGATTGTCAAGTTTAAAGGGTAGTAATCAATGGCTTGATGTCTAGGTGGCAGCCAGTCTCAAATGGAGTGCCCCAGGGGTTGGTCCTGGGGTTGGTTTTGTTCAATATGTTCATCAACAACCTGGAACATGAACTAGATGACCTCTTGAGGTCCCTTCCAACTCCAATTTTCTACGACTCGAATTGATTCCTAGAAGGACTCTATAAGCATTTGGGTATGCCTGCTCCCCTGAAGATGGGTTGTGTCTTCTTAGGAGCCCCTCAGTGAGTCCAGAACCCCACCATAGCACAAACAGACCCCCTTGCCCAAACAGCTAAACAAATGAGCAAAATAAAAACCATTCGCCTTTTACAAGACAACAGCACAAGGCCTTCTGGCTGTGGCCCTTCCTAGAAGGAAGCTTGTGTGAGTTCAGTCTGTCTTCTGGCCACAAATGCTCCTTCCCCATCTTGAGCTGCTTGCTCTTTCCTCCCCTCAAACTTTCAACTCTTATCTAATCATCCACAACTGGGCTTCTACCCCAGGGTTGTCTGCCTGCCTTAACAGGATGGTCTAGCCCTTTACAGGCTCCACTCAAGGCACAGGAAGCAACATGTGCAGTGGCCTCAAGGTAAAATATAAACGGGGGGGGGGGAATGGATTACGTAGGTCAGGCTGGTGAAGGATGAGCCTCAAAGCTGACCCAAAATATCAAAGTAGATGTATCCCATGTGAAATTTTAAGACCAAAAGTGGTGAGAAACTGGAACCTATCATCTTATTATGCAACACGCTAGAGGATAAAACAAGCCAAGATGGTCTGCAGATTTCAAAAGGAATGAATTTTGATTGGGGTGGGAGACATGAATTGGAGCAAGGAGGGCAGGCTAACTGGTCTGCCTGTAGCTCCATTTCTCTTGGTGGAACAGTTTTACAATGATTCACTAATAAACTAAGGCTCAGTGATATTCAGCTCTCTGCAGTATTTTAAAATAGGCTTGGGACTGGATGTAGGACTGAGGGCCCAGTCTTGCATTCCCTGCACCAACCAAACACACCAGTTACTTCAAGATCTACAGACTGCCTGTCTAAGGAGGTCTAAGATGCACTAAAAGGCACTTTGTGATTGGATTTTCTAGGTCTGTTTTAAAACCCAGATTTTGAAGTTGTGAAGAGTGACAGGATCCCATCACTATATAATCATTTATGGATCAGATAATGATTTTCTTCTGTGCCCCAGTGACATCTCTAGACCCAGGGGAACCCAGGTACTTTTGACAAATATTGCTGATATGCCCACTTATGTCTGCCAATGCTGATCAAAGAGCACCGCCTTATTTATATGCAGTCTAATTGTTCCATGTGCAAAGGAGCTGAGCGAGAATCTTTGTTCAGGAGAACTTGCCTGAAAGTTCCTCGTCACCTGTTCTCGGCAAAAATGAAGTGGGAAATAATGCACAATAAAGAG
Organism: Crocodylus porosus; assembly: GCF_001723895.1. NCBI lineage: Eukaryota > Metazoa > Chordata > Crocodylia > Crocodylidae > Crocodylus > Crocodylus porosus. Next base: position 37,613,603 of record NW_017728911.1, on the reverse strand, counting down.
AAGCAGTTCAGTTCCTGGAGGGTTTTTTGTTTTGTTTGTTTCTATGTGTTTCTACTGAGGCAGGGCACTATAGAAAATCCATTTATATAGGGATAAAGAAGTAGCCAGTTTGGTTGGGAGTTGAGAAATTTTCAAGTGCATGTTGGAGAATCTGTTCAGATATTGTATTAAAATGTTGAGCATAAAGAAATTCTGGAAAGACATGAAACATTAGTTCATTTTTTTTTCTGTTTATCAATCTAGTTCCTGTTTGCTACATCTTAAATGTTTTCAACTCCTCATGCATGCATGAAAAGAGAGTACTTTTAGTTTTGAAAGTTAGCTGCCCCTTTCCCATCCTCCAAATATGATTCAGGAATTGTGAACACAAATGTACACCAACCACATGCATGCATAACTATGGTATTCTCTTACCATATTTAAGTGTCACAACATACATAATTAAATTGTGGCCATTCAGACAGCTTAACTAGAGCATCTTCATGCAACGATGCCTAGAATTTAGTTCTCCAAATAAACTCTGTGTCATTGATGGCCAGAGAGGATCAATAGAATGGAAATTGCTTGCAGTTTCCCCTGAAGTGTTGCAACTGATTACTGCTCTCACATTTTCACTCTGTAGTCTTTTCTCTGCCTGGGAAGGCACATGTCCATTCCAAGCACATACAGTTTTAGGAAGCAGAAAAATGAAAACTACAAACTATGTTCAGAGATCAGACCTTCTCTTTCCTGTGTAATGCCTTGGGTCCCACGCCTCTAAAGTACTGGGCTGCTTTATTTCCAAAAAAGTCAGTGGACACTCGGCACCACCTTAGAGGTGCTCAGAACCTTGTAGGATCAGGACATTGCTCTTCAAGTATTGTTCAGAATTGTAAATTGTGCGCAGACTGCCTGCACCACACCAGCAGTGTATGGCTAAGCCTGTACGCACATGTGTATATTTTGGTCTCTGATCATGGAGCTGCCCTCCCACTTGGTTTCCTCAAATGGATCAGTACAGATTTAGGGCTGCTGTAAACCAAACAAGTTGCCAGCAGCTTCTAGATGTACAGTGTCCTGGATAGTTCCTTTCCTTGGTCCCTGGGAGAAAGCAGATGTATGATGCCTTTACACTGCTGGACAATTCCCTGCACAATGAAAGCCCTCCCCAGGCTGATCTGCTGGTTTTAAGGAAGCTGTAGGCTGGAATGGGTGCAGAGCCGTTCTCCCAGTTGCAAAAATGAGGGCTGAAATACATGGGGCACTTCTTTGTGGGCTACTCCAGCCATAGTGTTGGAGTCAATGCTTGGCAGGTGCTGAGCAAGGGAGCAGATGACAGTCAGTCATTCTACTGCAGAGTGCCAAGAGGTCCTGGCACATGAGCGGGTCTTGGTAGGGCAGCAGCTAGCCTCTGGGGACATAGTCTCCTTGCAGGGCAGTGTGACTTGACTTAGCATTAATGGAAGTTACTCATTGGCTTCAAATGGAGATCATCCATTGGACATCACTTGGCGGTCTCTCCAGGCTTCCCTCCCCCAGGTTCTATTCCATATGCCATGCAGAGTTTTGTGGTGTTTGGTTTATACGCATACAAACTCAACAAAGCTGTGAGTGATAATGCTTAGGCCAACACTGGTACTTTGATTAGTGCTGCAGCTTCTATTCCAAAGCAAATAGATTATGCTTTCAAGGTTGAGTCACTCATTGTATTCACATGATGCAAATGAGCAACTCCCATTAATGTTAGGCAAGTTGCATGCCTGTGGAGATGAGACTGGACTCCAGCATTTGATGACTCCATCCTACCGCAACCCATAAATGCATGCAGTTATTCCTGTATCCATCTAGGATTGAAACCTCCCATTACCCTTCTCAAGTGGGTTTAGTTTAATTATTGCCAGGGTTTGAGTTCACTGGAGTTTTTATGTATTTACAAAGTTTTCCTGTCCCTCTGGTCTGTGATAGTCTTCAGTCTCTCTCTGGTTTCCATTTAGTGGCCTATCTCTGTATCTGATCCGTGGTTACTCACTTATTAGCTCCAATGACTTGCTTTAAGGAAGCTACATTTTGCATGTTTCCATTCTGGGCAGTTGCTATCCCCATCCATCTGATTTTAGTGCATCTGCACTTCCAAGGTTCAGTCAGTAGCTGGAACTCAGAGTGGAATACTGTATGCTTATGACCCATAATCCTTCACAGACTCTAGGATAGTCTCTTTTCAGTGAAACATAGGGGTGGAGAGTCTCACTGGTAGTCTCTTCCTTACGAAGGTCTCCATCATGGTGAGTTTCACCTTATCATCCTGCTGAAAGCACAGGGGAGAACTTCCAACGGCATATTATAGATCAGATTTGTTTGGCGCTTTCCTAGCATCAGCCTGTGTATGCAGAGTCCCTGTGGTTCCACCATCTGTGAGACCTTTTCAGCCTCTGAATGCTACCAGAGGGTTTAGTGAAGGATCCTGTGTTTGGCTGGTCCAGTGCCCTGGCTATAACATGTTGTGCCGCAAAGTACAAGACCCGAGGTCAGGAGCAGCCTCATTTCCCCAGAGTTGTGGAGTTCAGACCTATCGAAAAAGTGATGCTTTTGGGCATTGGGAGGGAAGCAGAGGCAAAGAGCTGCCAGCTGGCACTGTTCTTGCAGTCTTCCTGCTGACCAGCTAATGGAGCAGTATTTACACTGTTCCACCCTCTTGGCTGAAGATAATGCAGTGAAATAGTGATGTGTGTATGTGTTTTGTGCATGTAATGTAGAACAGAAGAATGTGGTACTCAGGCCCTGGTGTTGGGAAGGTTATTCTCTTGCTTTCCTTTGTGGTAAAGAGAGTTTGCAATGAGACTCTAATGTGGGGTTATTTGACATAATAGGGAGACCTGGGTGCTTTGCTTTTACATTTTACAGATTTCTTTGAGGACAGTCAGAGTACATGCTGTAGCAAAGTGTCTGAAGACATGAAAAAACATTATCGTATAATTAGGCTGCCAGTGTCACAGCAATGTAATAAATCCTTAAGAAATTTAATGAATGCATGTGTACAATAGCTATTTTAAGTCACAACATTTTAGCCATTTAAATGTAGGCTCTTTTAAATAACAAAAACAGTTAGCCTGCTGTAACTGATCTCTTGCCAACTCTTTTTTTTTCCCATTTAATTTATTTTTGAGTTATGTGCGTAAAAAAAAAAAAAAAGTGAAAAAAATCCCTAAAAGTAACTATTCTTAGCAAGGAAAGCAGCATATGCAGTAATTGCCTTCCCTATGTTCAATTTTTTTTCTTTCCTCCTACAGTCCTGAGGTTCATGAAACCTTGAAATTTTTTTTTTATTCATTGCCTTCACAAGCATTGGCTGACTGGCTCCCTAATGTTTACTAATATCCCTTAAATTCAGATGGAGGCAGTCTTTGCTAAGTTGCGTATTTCTTGATGAGCAGATTCGGTGTTCTGACAGGCCCATCTTTTTGGTGAGTGACATCCTGGGCATGAAATGAAGCCCCTGTTATGTCTCCAGCATGGTAACATTTATCCTTAGGAAGGCAATTCAAGGTATCTGCTGTGAAAGCAGAAGCAGTAATCTCAGCCATAGCACTAACACAGCCATAGGCCCTCAGCATTTAGGCCCTGTTCAATAAGGTGTTTAGCCACTTGCCTAAACTTGAAGCATTTTACCAATCTCCTTGGCTTCAATGCTCTGCTGATGTACTTACAGTAAGATATGTCGTTAAGGACCTGCCTTCACTGTGGCCTTGTTTGGGGTTATGTTTATTCACAAAGGTTTGTGTAGATACAAATAACAGTCCCCATCTACCAGTTACTGGCTTGTGGCTAGATTCTTGCTCAAGGCTGGGTATTAGACTGGGAGCCTGTAAAGCCGGAGTGAAGCTCTGGGCACATCTCCCTGGAGAGTGCTGAGCAGGCACATGGGGCTGCATACCCCAAGCGTACATGGACAGCTCAGGTATGTCTGGTCCCCAGCTACTTTGCAAACCAGGATGTTCTTGGCTGCAAACATTGCTCGGGAGGTTCATTGCTTAGTTTCAGTGTGCACCCCATGGCATACCCTCTGGCTGGCAGGGTTCCTTCAGTAGAGGACATATCTGCTAGCATTGCACCCGTCTTGTGCTACCTCAGGCAAAATCCAATTCTTACATTTTAAGAACCCGTGGTAGAATTATTGACTATGTGACACATGAGAAGAAGGATTGTTGTGCATATTAAACAGGGAATGAGTGATTGCTGAATGCATGATGTAAAAGGAGAATCTGCACAAAATTAAATACAAACTTTCACTGGAAAATAACTATTATCTATAACATATATTACAGGATTGACATATAGTAAATTGTATACCCGTGACTGCCTGTGCTTAATTTTCTTCTAATTTCTGGCCAACACATTAAGTGTCTCCTCCTCAGCCTTGGCTAAGTGGCAAAGCTTCCCCCACAATGTCAAGTATTTTGCTTCCCACTGATATGAGAGGAGAGAGAGTTTCCCAAAAAATAATTAATTGTTTTGAGAAAAACATGAATAAACTCATGAGATCCAGGGTTTTCTTTCAGGCTCAAGGTTCTCTCACTGTTCATAAACCCCTTGAGCTTTGCTGTCATGGTTTATGACTTCAGTCGAACTGCTGGGTTGAATTATAGTAGTATTCTGTTTGACGCTACTGGATTTACAAGGCACATATAATAAGCACAAAAAAAAAAGTTTTCTTTAAATTAACTTGGAGCATTGCTAAAAAAAAGTTTTCTTTAAATTAACTTGGATCATTGTTGCTGATGTACAGTACAAACCAAATTGTAGCCTCTGATACCTATCGAACTCCCAGTGGAGTCAGTGGAACTTGTGTGCTTGAAGCCATGGGTAGAACTTCTTAAGTAGGGACCAGAACAGCCACCTCCCTGCTGGGCCCCCCCGGGGGAGGCATACCTGGGTCACGGGTTAGCGAGGATTTAGTTAGGGAGCTTCTGGAGGGGTTGGACATATTCAAGTCAGCTGGTCTGGATGATCTCTACCCTAGAGTTCTAAAGGAACTGGCCGAGGTCATTGCCAGTCCCCTGGCACAACTTTACGAGCACTTGTGGTGCTCTGGTGAGGTACCGGAGGACTGGAAGAGGGCCAA
>NW_017728911.1:37589390-37606393 GCF_001723895.1 Crocodylus porosus | reverse complement strand
TTTGAGAAGTGTGCTTAGTTCTAGAGGCATATTATTTATTCTTCTTTTCCACACCAAGATTGTGCTTAGCACTGTATGAACAGCAAACAGAACTTCAAGATTTGAATCATGTTGACACACAAGTCCCTGCGCATTGGTTTGGCAGTGCAGCGGGGCTTGAAAGAGGGAGCGAACCTACTACTCACATGGGGTCTCCTTGCAAGGCTAGAGTGGTGTAAAGAGACCTCGGTGTCTATGAGAAATGCTCCTTCAGGGGCAATGCGGAATCGGACCAGGATGAACAAGGAGGCTGGTAGAGAGTAGGTAGTTTGGATTTAGAAGGGGCTGCTGCTAGTGCTTGTACTGACATGTCAGCCACTGAAACGCAAAACCTAAATGAAATGTTTCCAGGAAGGATTTGAAAGAGGAGAGAGTGGATCTCTAGAATGCAGGTCCTTGCTGATAAGGGACAGAGAATGCATGGAGCACAGCACTGAGAGTGGGAGAAACAAATCAAGAGAGCAGAGTGGGATGTGACCATGAACCAGAGGAGAAACTGAGGTGGGAGAAGCTGTTAGAACAGAACAAAGTGGGAAGGAGGGAGCAGCTTGGGTAGCCGGGACCTTTGTTATGTCAGAGAACCTGGAAATTTGCATCACAGCTTGTCATTATTACTTTGTGACTTTATGGATCTTGATGTTATCCATCTGTTATTGGTGAAGTCTCCTGTGTGTCATGTCATTAATAGAGGAGCTTATTCAGCAAGAGTGCTTGACCTGTAATCAATGGCTGAGATTGGAGATTGTAAATTAAACAGCATTTGACTAGCCCTTGGATCTAGTACTGTATAAGTGAGAATTCAAGCCATGGCATCTTATGAATAATGTAATAATAGCCAGGGACCAACGACCAAGCAGAGATGCATGGATTGGAAAGCAGTACAATGGGCAGATTACTCCATGACATTACGAAGGGCATGGGATGGGCGCGGTGGTGGTGTTTGACAAATTGGAGGTTTCCTGAATGCTTGTGGTGGGATGCATGCTTTTTTTATTAGAATTAGAAACATTGATGGGTTCAGCAGTGCCAAAGAAGAGTGCATTTTATCTGTGGGACTGATGGGGAGACTGAAGGCTGCAGAGGGCTATATTTCTGAGCAGTGTTAAATGTAAGGGTTGTCCCAGTTCCATGGATTTGCCCTGGACATTGAGTGCTAATGCAAGACAACAGCAAACAGGTGTGAAGACCCTCTGAGCTAACTGATCGAGGTGTTTTTAAAATCCTCCTAGGCTGTTACATCTTTGTGTCAAATTGGAAGTTAAAGGAGCGAGCGCTGGTAAGTAACTTAGACCAAGCATTTCACCTAATGTAACCTCCTCATTACATAGGGGGGAGTGTCTTGGAGAATCTAGATGCCTAGTTTTTATTTTGAGACTTGCAGACAATTTGAAAAGAATAAACTGACCTGGTAGCCAGTCCTCATGCTGATGTGTGCTCAGCTTATGTTCTGCTGATGCACAATACAGGGGCTGGCAGGCAGACGGCAGAGGGAGCTAGCTCCAGGTAACAAACTGACCTCACTGTAGACGGAGGCTTAGACAAGCTTCCATAATTTGAGGGGGATGGGGAAGCAGTGCTGGTGGACAGTGCGTGTAGGTGTGATCCATCTCCTAGGTATGGTCTATTCTCGTGTATCAGAACTGGACCATTCTTCACACTTCTGGATGCCTGTGGATGTTCTACAGAAAGAACTTTAGCTTTCCAAACTGTCAAGGCTGATCCCTAGATGATTATAAGCTTTATCTTAGCCTCCACAGCCCCTCCTGTGGATGATCCCGTGTCTCTAAGTGATTTAAAATCAAGACAAATAAAGCCCCTTGTTTGGGATCTAATTTTAGAACTGCTGTGTATTTTACTCCAGAAGCAGCATCTGTTTAAGTTATAAGAAAACCTCTGCAAAGGGCATTGATTTACTGCCTGTGTACTCTCAGCCTCTGCCAGCCCTCTTCATGGTGCTGGTGAGTGCCCCCAACTTTAATTCATGGCTTTGGCTTTGTAAAAGCCTTTTTGGCAGAGGCTGCTGAGGGGATATGCTGAATTGTCGCATGCCTTGAATGCTAAGGCCACCTCCCCTATGCTGCTTCTTAGCAAGTGCTAGACTCCACAAAGTGTTCCATGAGCATCAGGTTGCACGTTCTCACTCCACTGCCTCCAGCTTGTGGATTTTCCAGGTGGGGACTCTCTCTACCTGCAATTTCCCTGGTATCACCAAATGCATCTCCTTTACCAGCTCCATGTGGTCAGACAACAAGAGTCAGGCCTCAGAAGCCATGAGCCTGGCCTGAAGTTGTAAGATTTCTATAAATAATGAAAATGGGGGTCTTTTTATTGGTCTCCTGGTGCTGAAAATGGCCAAGAGCCACATTTCTCAAGCTTTTTCTCAGGAATGGCAAGGACTAGAAGTCACTTGTTCAAAAGTACGCTCTGAGATTTTTATGCAGACTGTTACCTCTAGTTGCTGGCCTGTAGAGAAAAGTCTTAGCTATTGCTAGACTCTGGCTGGAAACATTACTGATTTATTTTAACATTTTAAAAGCATAAAGAAATATGGTGCAATCCCCAAGCAGTCAGATAACATGATGCTGGGCATGGTATCCAACTGCTGGAGGACAGAATAGACTAGCACTGCTGCAAGAAACAAAACTGGGAGGTGAACCACATGTAGTGACTTGGCGGTAGATGCCATCTGCAGTGAGGTATAGAAAGGAGCTGATAGGACCATCCACAGTGAAATATCCATCCCCCTCATGCATCAGAATGAAATCTCACTTTGCAACCTCCTCCAACCCCTTGGTATTGCTTTCTTGATAGCAAAACCTCCACATTTGCGCATTACTATTATAAAAGAAAAAAATGTATTGGTATCAGGCAATTGGTAGAAGATCTTATTAACTTTGACATCACTTCTAAGAATTTTTTCTAACTAAAATATAATGTATATTTGAGAGTCAAAAGTCCACTGTCTTCCCACCCTTCTGTGTAGGCAGGTGTTTTGGTTTTGTTTTTTTTTAATTTTGGGGTTGTTTTTTTTTTTCCATCTCCACGTTAATTATTAAATAATTGCTCCTAGGAAACTTAAACAAACTATGTCGAGTATTTGCTACTTCAAGTAATAATACTTACTTAACCACCTCACAGGTATGTTGTGAGGATTAATGAATGTTTGCACAGCACTAGGAAAATACTGTATAAATCACAGTATGAGGGCTAAATGGTATGATTACGTGACTGTTTCAATGTGCAGTGCCTACAGTGTGTAGTGTGAGTCTGTTGGGGAACTAGCGGCATGTTTTGACCAAATGCTGGAGCCAGGACTTCATCTTCACAGAAACACCATGTGCTGGAAAAACATTGCCACCTCTTGGTGCCACAGAGTCTCATCATCTGTACCCCGCTGTCAAGAGTGGGGCTTTTCCCTTTTGCGAAATTTAAAACTATTATCTGTGGCTTTTGCACCCTGACATTAGATTACTACAGCATGCTCCGCGGGGGGGAGACCATTTGGAAGCTGCAGAATTCCAAATAACTTGTTTCGGCCCCCTCTGCATTGGGCGCCTGTAATCTGCGCATTTCAAGGAGCACTCGGATTCATTTTAAATTGTAAACCTTGTGATGAGCCAGTGGCAAACAGCACCTTTGATCTCATTCTTTCCAAGCTACAGGCCTAACCTGCACTCTTCCCAAAGAGCCCCATAGCTCACCCCTCTATGGACTGGCTCAGCAGGTTGCAGTGCCTCCTGTGCATGGTGTCCTGCCCTGGGTGATTACAGGGTGGTGGTGCTTCTTGTCTTTGGTCAGTCCCTTGTGAGTCCACCCAAGGTGACCAGTTTCAGTACGTTTTACCACTTTGCCAGCTGGAACCTTATAGCTCAGTTGCTTCCAAGCATGCAAACCTCCCTGTTTTTTTTCCAGCTATGTTAATATGACTGACCTATAGCAGCTGTTGCCTCCAAGATCCTTCTTTTCAGGGCAGTGGCCAATATGAGTGACTCAACACAGACGCGTGTGTATTTGCAGCAAGCAGGGACGGCTTATTAACCGCACCTCTGGGGCTGGCCTGCAGGTGTTACAGCTGGTCGGGGATTATCTGAGGAAACTTCTCTCTCTTTTTTTTTTTTTTTTCCTTTCAATTTGTCAAAAATTTTCTCAGGTCCCAGACTGAGTTCCTTGACCTGAGCAGATCGAGACCCCCATAATATCCACTTACTGTACTCAGCTGGGATATGGCAGACCTGGGTTCAAATCCCTGATTCGGGTACCTCCCACCTTGTTGGTGAGTCCTGACCACTGGATGCCAAGCTCTCTCTTATTCTCAGACAATAGCTATCAATTTATGCAAAATGGAACAGCTCCCACAGAGCAGGTTTAGAGTTGCACACACCAGAACAGACCCTGGGTTGTTGGTAATCCCTATGTGTGTGTGTCTCTCTCTGTCTCTTTATCTTTCTTGCTCTCTCTGGTTTCTTACGAGAACATTCCAAAGGTCACAGGATTTTTTTTTTTTAATCTGGAAACTTTCATGGGCCAAGGAAACCATTTCTGGCCCAGCTCTGCAGCCCCCAACCCGGTGAACCCCAAGTGAATCTTAACTGAGCCCTGCTCTCTCAGGCATGTGCTGCACATCCTCTGCCTCTTGCTCCACAGTTGTGGTATTTGCCCTGCCTGCTTGGTATCTCTCCCCCAAAAGCAGTTGTCCTCTTTTTTCCCTTCTAGGCTAGGCATTTTTGTTTTGTTTACAGCTTTTAGTGTTCATTGGTCTTCATCTCCAGTCTTGGAAAACGAGGCTCCTCTTCACCCTAGCTGGAGATGGGCAGGCAAGGATTTCCCATGACCACTTCTCCCATTGTTTCTCTTATGGACCTTGGTGTCCCCCTGTGGGGCACAAGTTAGCTCTGACTTGTTTTGTTCACAACTTGCTCCTCCTACCAGCTTCCTTTGATTTAACCCCACACAGTCATCTAGAATAGTACCAAGCTGCTAACATGGGGCACATTTGGCTTGATGGTTGCACCCAGAGAGTGGTAGTGGACAGGTCATTTTTGACCTGGAGGGATGTGGGCAGCGGAGTCCCCCAGGGCTTGGTCCTTAGGCCCATGCTGTTCAACATCTTTATTGGCAACTTGGAGGTGGGCATGGAAAGCATGTAGTCCAAATTTGCTGATGACACAAAGATGTGAGGAGAAGTGGGCGCACGGGAGGGGAGGGACAGAATCCAATAGATCTAGACAGGTTACAGAAGTGGGCAGATGAGACGAGGATGGAATTTGATGCAGACAAGTGCAACGTGCTGCATCTAGGAAGAAGGAACCTGCAACACAACTATAGGCTGGGGAACACCCTTTTCAACAACACAGTGGCAGAAAGGGATCTTGAAATCATTGTTGACTCCAGGATGGACATGAGCCACCATGCAAGGAGTAGTCAGTAAGGCTAACTGCACCTTGTCGTGCATCTACAGATGCATCACAAGTAGGTCCAGGGAGGTGATCCTTCCCCTCTATGCAATCTGGTCAAGCTGCAGCTGGAGTACTGCATCCAGTTCTGGGCTCCGCACTTCAAGAGGGATGTGGCTAACCTTGAGCGGGTTCAGAGGAGGGCCACTCACATGGTCAGGGGGCAGCAGGCCAGGCCCTACAAAGATAGGCTGAATCTATTCAGCCTCCACAAGAAAAGACTGAGAGGGGATCTGGTGGCTGTCTATAAACTCACCAGGGGGGACCATGGGGAAAATAGGTGAGGCTCTGTTCCCCCAGGCACCACCTGGGATAACAAGGAATAACAGCCACAAATTGATTGAGAATAGGTTCAGGCTGGACATCAGGAGACATTACGGTTAGGGCTGCCAGGCTCTGGAATGGGCTCCCAAGGGAGGTGGTGCTCTCCCCTACCTTAGCGGTCTTCAAGGGGAGGTTGGATAGATATCTGGCTGGGGTATTATGATCCCAGCATTCATTCCTGCCCAGGTGAGGGGGTCAGACTTGATGATCTGTTCAGGTCCCTTCTTACCCTTGAAATTATGAAACTACCTAATATTCATGCAGGAGGATACAGACACTTCCCTTTGTTCTCCACAGCCTGAACTGGTCCAAGACCTAGGTACCTGAACATTTGCTTTGTAGCACTACTGCAGATATGAATACCAGTGGAATCTTGTTTTAGCCAAGGTAGAATTAGCTCCCCTTGCTTTGGCAGCCAGAGCTGGGACTTGTAAGCCTTTGAGGCATGCTGCGAGGCCTGCATTTTTGCAAGCATTTGGTGAGTCTGAGCTGGGGCATAGAAGTTATTATATAGCGATTACTTGCATAGCTTGTGGTAATGTAATAATAGCAGTTCAATTAATAGGATAAGATCTTAATTGGTTGTGTAGAATATTGTGTTTTTAATCTATGCAAAGCACCAAGGATAACTTGAGAGGTATATATAAATCTAAATGGAAATGCCTGGGCTAGCTGCAGACCAAGAGTCACAAATATCCAGCATGGCATCCACTTTTCAGCTAAGGGTGAAAGTGTTGGTGGTACATATGGTACCACCAAGGGGAGGTGGGAAAGGCCCAGTTTCCAAAACCAGAGGCACATAAAGCTGAAATTGCACATAAAGTTGAAAAGCATGTATTGCCAAGGCCAGGGACCTCCAGAGCTGAAAGCACAAATTTCCCTGGCTTGAGTTGCAGAGCTGGGCTTTTTACAGAGCAGCAGTTAGGTTCACATCATCTGACACAGAAGGGGACAAGAAACATGCACAGACCAAGGCATTTTGCTGCACAATTGCATGTGCAATTGCCACATACATGTGCACGAGTCAGGTGTGTGTGCTTGCAAATTAATTGGGTTTTAACTAATCACTTGCAACATACCTAGACTCAATTTGCATGAGCAATTACAGTAATGCTGCAGGCTATCTGAGATGCCCTTTGGCACACAGTGCCATCTTCTACCTTCTGAAAATGTGTTCCTTAAAAATGTTTTTTAGCTCATTTGGGGCCTCACTTTCCCAGGAAATAATTAAGTTAAAAAGCTTTAGAGTAGACAACTACAGAAAAATATAACATGACTCTATCCTTTGACACCTTGTTTGGTTTTCCACTTAGGTTGTGACATAATGGTGTGCTGAGGTGCTGGGATAATAAAAATGTATGTGTTACATCAACACCAAAGTGACATCCCTTAAGCAGAAGGGTATAGTAATATTTATTTTCCTAGTTTGGAGTGTCATTATTCCCTTTTAGATTTGCATCAGCCAAATGAGTGGTAATGAATTATGCAGTAGGGCTTTCAAGTGAGTTCTGGGTAGTTTTATCAATAGTGCCTTATGCTAGGTATTGTACTAAGATGAAAGAGGGTGGAGTCCTAGAAGACAAAACAAGTGCACAGAGAGGCAGCATACGAGTGGATGTGGCCAGTGGAATATACAGTGTTGGAGTCTCCAACTTCTTAACTGTTGTTGCTTTTTTGTTATTTTTGTACAATATATCCTTTGTCTCCAAGCACTGCTGCTGTCTTACTACAACTGGTTGTTTAGTATGATGTAGGGGCCCTAGTAGAAGTGAGCCTTCCAGAGAAGCCTGAAAGAAAGTAGAGCGGTAGTTTTGTAGATCAGCTCGGGACATCCTATGCATGAGGGCAGCTTGGGGAAAGCCTGCAGTGGGAGAAGCAAATGAACCGGGCCAAGAGGCTGGGATCAGGAATAGAGTTGTGAAGATGTTCTGTCAGGAGAGCCAGGATAACAGGCTTGATGCTCTGAAGCTGGTAGAGGGATAACGTGGTTTAATGTTTCGGAGTGGGGTTTCACTAGGAAAATAAAATGGTGTTTTCAGTGAGAACCTGAATCCAACTTGTTGCTAATGAAATGGATTTCCTGTTCCAGCTTGTTGTATAGAGGACATGATACTCTGAGCAGCCAGCATGCTTCTCTCACCCAGCATTGCCTCTCCTGTCAAGCACAGTTCCTTTGCAGTGCTCCAGGTCTAAGCCAGCATGGATGTTTCTTTGTTCCCTGTCTTCAAACCTCTTGGGCTCTTCACTTCCCACCTTGTATGTGGCCTAAGAATAAACAGAATACTGCAGTGTACAGAGGCAGAGAGCACTTATTTAATTGTCTTGAGCACATGTTCCCTGAGCTAGAGAAACATTCTGTCTTCATTCTGTTTTCCACCTCTGCCTTTTTATTAGGAAAGAGGACTGCTGCATCTTTAATGCACTACTTTACAACCTTTTATGTAGAAAGATTAACAAAAAGGAACCGCACTTAATTTAAGATGACAACTTAGGTTTGCTTCTGGATTCTTTTTTGGCAGGCGTTCTCTTAGTAAATTACATTTGACAACCTGAAATAAATTCTAACCAAGATTTATGTCTGCGTTTGCTCACAGGGCTCCGGTTCATCAGATTGTGTGCTTAAAAAGCTATGAAAAGTAACAACTAATTTAAAAATTTATTTTTAGGCAACCTACACGGTATTCATGCAAACACTTAGTTTAAGAGAAAATGGCTTTCTGATCATGGGGAAGTAATTTTTCAATTGATGATACAGTTAGTTACAGGGGTTTCTGGTGGGGGGGGAACCAAAATGTTACAGAAGAGTAAGAAGTGAGTCATAATGATACACTTGTTGTGACTTAAGAAAAAAGAAGGTTTAAAAACACAACCAAGGACATGGCATCTTTGAAAGTTTTCCCAAAGGAGAAGTCAATGTTAGCTGAGATTGCCAGAATTTACTTTAGCTATTACTATGGATGAATAATTATGTTCAATTCAGCCAGTGATATGGGTTCACAGCAGGTTAATTGGTAATAATGGGTTTCATTCCAAACAGTGAGGAATGATATTTCAACAAAAAAAAGTGTTCTCACTGAGAGCTGGAGATGTCCTTGCTTTCAGTGCTACATATTTATAGTATCGCATGTAGGATAGTAGTGTTCTTGTTTCTATGGAATTCAGTTGCCCTCAGTTGCTCATGGATATTGCGTGAGGACATGGCAAGCTCTAAAAGCATCTCAGTTTGTGCAGCCTGATCCTGTATTTTGCCATCAAGAAATTGGCTTCCATGGACCTCGATAGTGATGGTAACACTAGGGGAAGAGCAGCGACGTTGGTAATATCAGCAAAGGAGCAAGACCCTGACCCCTCAGTTCCATCAGTGTAAAACCCAAGTCAATTGTATTCGCATTATTTGGTCTGGGGCAGGGACTCTCTGGGTGGGCATTTGCACATGTGTGCCCAGTACCTTGCAAAATGGGGACACAGTCCCTAACTGATGCATGTACTTATTCATGCTGCCATGTTTATTATTCATTGCTGGAATCAAGAGGTGTGAGCTTGTGCTGGTATAACTGAGAGCAGAGTTTGGTCCCTGAGCAAAGCATCTCGTAGGAAATCGGCATGCTAGCCTGTTGGGTAGGAAATGGAAATCTATGTGGGTGACGTTCTCCTTTACAGAGGGACCGTGCAGGGCCCCTGTGCCTGTTCAGTCCCACTTCAGTGTTGCATGGGCCTTGGCACAAGAGTGGATCTCAGCCTGAGGGAACCTGCGTGTGTTCCCGTCCTCTCAGCATTCTAGCCTTGCTGCCCGGGTTCTAATTTCTGCACCGGGAGATGCTGGTGGCTCTCTCTGTCAGGAGCTCTCCAGATTGCAATGTATAAATCTTAAGGTTTTTTTAAGAAGAATTTAGTCTTTTCATTGCACCTGTTCTTGAGGGGGAGGGGGCAGAAAAAAAATCCTGAACACGCAAAGCCAGAAGCAGCTCAATCCAGCTCATACCATCAGATTTATAGTAGAATCAGTCAATGTGAAGAAAAGATGGAAATGCATTAAAAGGGCATTGTCAAGGTTGACTGGACCAGTTTTTTATCTTCCATCCTCCCCCAGTTTTTTTATTTTTTAAATTTTTGTTGTTGTTTTGAAATATCTGGGAAAGTGAAGGGTTGTCAAAGTGCCCAGATCCCCCTCCCCATCTCGCTGACCCAGCCACAGCAGTCTGACGGGAGCAGCGTCTGATGGCCGTGAAGGGTGGTGAATACATGCAGGCATGCATTGTTCTGTCCCTAGTAGACTTCAGGCTTCTGACCTGATGGGGGATTGAAATTGATAGGGCTATTTGCATGTGTACTGCCACAGTTGCCATAAATCCAGTGTTCCTGGTTTGTTTGTTTGGTGAGTTGCCCAGATAAAGAGCTTGGGGCTTTTGTCCATCCATCTGTCAGACCTCTCTCTTTTTATAAAATACTCATCACCACATTTTGCTTTGCTGCAGCCCTTGTTTTATGGGTGTGGTAATTTTTTGTTCACAAGCAGGGGATTTTAGAAGAGAATTTTAAAGCTTATTATAAAGAACAACAGTAAAAGAAGGAAGTATAGCTACATAGCTGGGATTTTTTTAACCAGTCCAGTTGATTAAAATTTGGTCCCATTATATGAAAAGCAGGTAGGTGTTAGCTTCAGCTTGCATATAGCTGGATAGTGCCTGCTGGAGGGAGGTCCCAGAAGGGGTGTGACTTGTGGGTACTTCAAACAGCAGAGAATAATAATGCATCATCTAGTCTTGCTTGCTAGGCCAAGGCAGGATTGGTTCCTAGGCTGCATTTCCCTGTGTGTTTGTCTGTTGATTGTGGTTCTGCTGTCTCCCTTTTGGAGGTCGTCCCTCTGGGTCTCAAGAAGTTTTCTGTCTGAATTCTCCCTTCTGGAACTTCATCTAATTCCTCCCAGCTAGAACTCTGGCCAGCCACTGTGATTCCTCTCACTTCCTGGTATTTATATACTTCATACATGAATAGACGTTTATTAGCTATCCATAATATAACATTAAGAAGACTGGCTTGGATAACCGACCATCTCCTCTTTGGTTTCTCTTCAGGTAGCACCAGTGAAACTCTTGGTGATTGAGTCTTACAAGCACCAGGGGCTCTGATGTCTCCTGCTAACAAGTGGACCCAATATGCAGTGCAGGCTTTGCTTACTCAGGAGAACAGATTGTACCCATAGAAAGTCAAGGACACAGAAGGGGCTTGACTTTCCTTTCCTGCTCTCTTCTTGTGGCACAGTGTAGTTTTTTGAGACCCAGGGGCAGTGTTGGGTGTTGTACAAAAGAGCCTGTTTGCCCTGGGCAGTTGTTGGCTGTGTGGTGTGGGAGGAGCCAGTGCCAATGTTTTCATGGATCCTTTTGGACCAGATGTCCGTTACACAGTTACTGATTGCAGGGGACTGGCCTGGGTGAACCAGGCGACTACTTCCAGTTCTGTGCTTCTCTGCACATCTGTAGCTCAGCTTTGTGGACCTCAAAGGCTGTGGAGCACCTTAACACTTGAGAGCAGAATTGGGCCCATGGACTTCAGGGTAATGAAGCTTTAGAAATCTTGTACATGCCATGCTGGAGTTGTCTTGGGTAGCAGCTCACAGTGTATCAGAACCAGCTCCTCCCATAGCAAACATCTTGGGTAAAGTAGCTTCCACTCCAGGGTCTGTCTCAAGAGCTGTACTGTCCTGTGGCAACAGCTTCTGTCCCCTGAGCTTGTAACTTGTGTGACTATGTAGTACACATGCTGCATGACAGTTAGATGGCCACAGCACTGTGTTTTGGGAGGAGCACATGCAAATTCAGACCTTCAAAATGGAGGGGCCTGATCCTGCTTTGGTGTCTGGGATGACTTTGGTCTCATAGTGGTGTAACCTGGAGCAGAAGGTGCCAAGCCTGGGTGGGCCACTGCTGCTGCCCACCTACGCCCAGTTAATTTCTCCCCAGATGCTTGCTTGGGGCCAGATCCTCTGCTGGTAGAAAGCAGCATCGTTTCCTTGAGGTCAGGTCAAGCTCAAATTGACTCAAGCAGTTTGTCTGCCTTTAATATTGATCAGGCTGTCCTGTGGCACTCTAAATTAGGGCTAAACCTGGTCCTCTAAAAGCTGCTTTTGAAATCACCAGCACCTCCTAAATCTGGCTCGGTTTTAAATTGAAATTTTTTCTTTACCAAGTTAGAGGGTTTTTTTTAAAGTTTTAAGTGTTTGCAGTGAGTTTTTTCAGCATTAGCTGCTGTGTGGAATTGGACAAGGGTCAGAGACAAGAGACGAGAATGATTAGAAACCTGGAAAAGCTCTCGTATTAAGAGATGCTTGAAAAGATTGGGATTGTTTACCTTGGAAGAGGTGACTGAAAGGGGACATGGAAAAAGGTGGGCTCAATAATGAATGGTTTGGAGAATGTAGATCGGGAACTTCTGTTCAGTTTGAATTTTGCTGCTTGTTCCTTTTTTCTTGTGCTGAAAGACAAAAGCGGCACGTTTGGAACTGATGAAAGGAAACGTGTTTTCACCTAATGCACAGTTAGTCAGTGGAACTTGCTGCTGCAAAGTATGGCTGAGGGAACATGGGTAATAGGGTTCAAAAATGGATTGAGCCTTTATTTAAACTGTGAGAATTTCCAGTGTTATGAAGGTACGAGCTGAGAAACGATGAGGGGACCGAAGGGCCTAACACTTGTATCGCTACCAACACGTAGGATATAAGCTATTCCAATGTAGCTGCTACACTCACATGCTTACTTGCATCACTATAGAGTCAGGCAGTTATCGTAACAGCTGATGTGTGCTCCTGTTTGACAGCTCCCCCTCCCCTTTTACAGCTGTTAAAATGTGCTGGTATGCATGTCCATCATCTAAGGCCAACTTGTGGCACATGGGCAACCTCTGTGGAGCAGGAAGCAGATCAGGGAGGGGACAGGCAGCAGAGAGGGCAGGAAGCAGAAAGCAGAGAAGGAGATCAGAGCAGGAAGCAGAAAGAGCCCAATCATTTCAGTCGGGGAAGGGGATCAGTGGCACTTGGGGAAGGAGCACTAATCTGTGGCATGCTGCCTAAAAAGGTTGGCCTCTGCTGCTTGAAGATACTCTAAGATAGTCCTTCATAGCATCCATCAAATCAAGCTAGATTAGCGAGAAACTTTACTTGTGGGCAGGGTCTTCCATAACTGCTTTCTTCAAGCACACGTGTTCAGTAGTGGATCCAGGCACAGGGTGGGGAGGGGTACATCCCCTTCCCCCCACTTCAGCTGTGCAGGACACGTGCAGTGATTTCTGAGCTCACTGTCTGGTCAGTATAGGCTCCTACCAGAGCTCTGTGTGAGCTCTGAGCTCAGCAGCTGATCAGGGCAGAGGACAATGCTGCTGCTGTTTGCCCTTTTCCCTCCCTCCCCACTAAATTTGGTAGCATGGGGAAGAGAGATGAGCAGTGGAAGCTGCTCTCTTCCCCTGGGTTCCAGAGCGAGGCAAAAGGGTTTCTGGCCAGGCCTAGCATGGAGAATTCATATGCAGCACAGCTGAAGAGGGGGGCAGTCGCACCCTGCACCCCCTCTGGATCTACCCCTAGGCATGGCTGTTAGCCAGTATCTTCAAAAAGAGACTGGACAGAGTTGGCCATTGGTCTTATCTGCTCTGGCAGTTCCTCTGTACTTGTGTTCACATGACATTTGCAATATAGCAAATTCTCAAGTGCAGTAATGAGCCATTAGTTTGGTTTTTCTGCAGCCATGTAATAAGTTTGGTATGTTAAGAAAAACTTCTGATGCGTCTGGGCATGGACCCCAGGAATTAGTCTTGTGAAATAGATTCCTAAAGTTAACCATGTACTTTTACCCAGACTCAAGGTGAAGATGCGTTAGTGTAAAATCAACTTGTTGATTTTTATTATGCTTAAAATAGTGGAAATGGTATTGATTGATAAGATGTAATGATATTCATACTATTAACTCCAGTTGCGTATATGTTTTCATGAGCGTAACTCAGATAAATGAGGAGGTGTATGTACAGTGGCAATATATTAATGCTGTAATAGTACAGATATCTGCTTTCCATTTGTGTAACCTTTATATGCCCCTTGAATTCCTTGGGTTGATCCTCATATAAGGGGTAGGGGAAAGCTGCAGGAACCTGAAAAAAACACTTCCCTGGTTACTGCTCGCTAAGCCTGTTCAATGAGCCACATGTTGCATAAAACGTAGTTCAAGGATATAATTTGCTCCTGTTGTCTGTCACCTAGGAAACTGAACCACTGCCTGACGCCAATAAGCTTTCCGGTTTTTTTTGTTTTTTGTTTTTTTTTTATTCTAGGTAGGTTTTGCTATCCCATCCCTTGTTGCCCCCATCAGTGCAAGACTACTGCAGAGCCTGTCCCAGATATGAACACAAGCAGTTTGTTTCTTCCCTGGCATCCCCTGCCTCTGAAATGGGTCTTATTCACAGAGGGCTAGAATAGATAATGAATGGCTAGAGTTTGTTGGTCTCCTAATTTGACTTCTGTGGAAGGGAGGTGGTGTGAACTCTCCTGCATCTGTCAGTATGGCCTTGTCACTTATGCTGGTGTACACTAGGAGGAGCTCCATTGAAGTCAGTGCTGTATAACCAGTGGATGTGAGGCAGGGAGAAAGTGGACCAGTAGGCCCCAGTGATTTAGGTAGCCAGTGTCCCTTATTAGCCATGGTCCACAGATGCAGCTAGCGAGAACTGAGGGTTGAATATAAAGTCATTCTTTGGGTAGTGCAGTGATTCTCCACCAGGGTGCCATGGCACCCTAGGGTCCTTGAGATCCTTCAAGTGTGATACAGGGCACCACATAATGTTGGCAGTGCTCCGTGTACAAACAAGGTTACCTTCCAGCCATCTTTCACAAGACAAACCTGGAATTTTGAAATAGGAATAAAAACAGTCTGACCTGCTGTGGTCCTTTGGAGTTATTTGCAGTAGAAAAGTTGCAGTATTATTTTTCTATAATCAAAAAAAAAGAATGAAAACTAAGCTGGGATTTTCCAAGGGGTGTCT
This sequence comes from Crocodylus porosus, assembly GCF_001723895.1. Lineage (NCBI taxonomy): Eukaryota > Metazoa > Chordata > Crocodylia > Crocodylidae > Crocodylus > Crocodylus porosus. The sequence goes on along the minus strand of NW_017728911.1, from coordinate 37,591,556 downwards.
CAAGTCTGTGGAGGCGTGCCTAGAATTTATCAGGGGGTGTCTGAAGTATAAAAAGTTTGAGAACCACCCGCTCATATTGACACCAACCTGGCAAAAATCTCTAGCGGATTCCTCCCATACAGTTTTACAGATGCTAGGGCTGCGTGTATAGCATGTAGTTCAGGAAATGTACCTTGGGGAGGATGTTTTAAAACTGCAGGTTAGCTTTTAAAAACATGGTGGCAAGAAAGCAATCTGTAAACCAGAATACAGAAACATGAAATGCTTACTGCAACACCTACCTTTAATTTGAAAGGAATTAGTCTTCCTGCATTCTTGGGAAGTCTGCATCAGCTATCCCTGTGGAGTATGTCTCTTGACCTCGTGGTCAGCAGCATTTGTCAGAAGAATACTTGCATGCTACCAGAATGGCTAATCGGAACATATTTGGGGGCCTTCAGAAACAGCTGGTGTCTGGTTGGACTTTTGGTGTCAGTGTTTCAAAGCTTGAGGGCCAAGATTTTCAAAAGTAGGATTTGATTCCAGATCCCTCGCCTTTCAGATTCCCAACTAAATACTCCTTCAGGGGACCTGATCTTTCAGAGGGTGGGTGGTCACCCCTTTCTGGAAATCCATCCTTGTAAAGATTTATTACATCGGGCATCAGACATCACCAGAGGGAATTTTGGCTCCATACTTCTGGAATGCATGGGGATTTTGTGTGCACTTTGAGCATAGGAAATAGCAGTCTAGTTTGAAATGTCTGTTATTTGTCTTTATCTTTTTTGTTGGCACTAGTTAAGCAAATGCAGTGCTTAAAAAGGCACAAGAAAAGTATGAAGAGAACATATGTTATACGGTACTTACAATTTGAAAGCTATTGAGAGTTGCTGACCGGTAGACCTTTTAATTTTAAAATAAAAATCCTACCATGGTTTTCACATGAAAGTCATGAAAGCTGCATTTAGGACATTTTTGACACGTGGAGAAAAGTGGTTTTTGGTACAAGCCTGGTAATTCTTAGCTGTGTGCCTTTAGTCCGTATTTCCTTATTTTAGTTATTAGTGGTAGGCAGTACAAGTAATATTTGGTTAAGATTGGTTTCCTGTGTTTTCTGTTCAGGATCCCTTCTTTTTACCTGTAGCGCTAAAATTTTGTACCTATTCCCATTTAACGCCCCCCCCCAAAAACAAAAAACCATACACACTTTAACCTTCCCTTATGAAATGCATCTGAAAGGTCAACACTGTTCCCACTGATTTTCCCCAGCTCAGCTGGGAGCTGATTAAAGCTGCCAGCTATGGCTTGTCAGTTTTGTCAGAGACAACTATATAAACTCTTTGTTATTCACTTTGCTGTATATTATAAATATCTTTATCTTCTTCTGTCAGGCATTGACAGGACAGGTGCTAGAGGAGTAGCAAGGCACGGGCGTTAAATGCTCTAGCAATGTCATTAGTTAGTAAGTCGCACCATAAAACATGCACAGAATATTCAGGAAACTCCCTAAGGCTCTCCTCTGAGGAGCTGAGCTGAAGGGACTGAGGGAAAGTAATACTCACTGAGCCTCTTCTGCCCTGGCATTATTTATTTTTAAGAGAGTGAACCCAGAGCTTGTCATCAAAGCTAGTACAGGCTCTCCCTATTTCCTTGTGACGAGAGCCCACCTTGGTGTTAACGCTTCTGCGAGGCTGCTGACATTGTTAGCAGCAGTGGATCTGGGAGACTCGGTGTGTAACACACAACAGAGCAACTCTCACACTCGGTGCAGTGCGTCCTAAGGGTTGGGCCTGTTCTGCGTGCGGGGATTCCTCATTCTGGCTCCTACTCCAGTATTAACCCAGAGTAACTTTTCCCATTTCAGGGGAGCTAGTTCTGATTTAAAGTCGTCACAGAGCAAAGGATTCTGGCCCTCCAGCTTTTACTTTGGTCAGGAATTCAAACTTTGTGGAGAGGCCTCTTGCTAAATGTGAGCAGCTGTTGGGCAGGGTGGGCTCCTAATATAAAACACATTTGCACGCAGCAAGGTGCCCGAGGGGAAAGCCATAAAATAGTGAGTGAAGGAGAAAGCTCATCAAAAGCAATACCTTCTTCTGCCGTGGTGAGGGCAGTTCCTACTCCCATTAAGTTTTGCTGTTGACTTCTGTGGGAGTTGGATCAAGTCCCTCATGTGGTAGGATAATTTAC
>NW_017728911.1:37569589-37589290 GCF_001723895.1 Crocodylus porosus | reverse complement strand
GTAGACCTTTTAATTTTAAAATAAAAATCCTACCATGGTTTTCACATGAAAGTCATGAAAGCTGCATTTAGGACATTTTTGACACGTGGAGAAAAGTGGTTTTTGGTACAAGCCTGGTAATTCTTAGCTGTGTGCCTTTAGTCCGTATTTCCTTATTTTAGTTATTAGTGGTAGGCAGTACAAGTAATATTTGGTTAAGATTGGTTTCCTGTGTTTTCTGTTCAGGATCCCTTCTTTTTACCTGTAGCGCTAAAATTTTGTACCTATTCCCATTTAACGCCCCCCCCCAAAAACAAAAAACCATACACACTTTAACCTTCCCTTATGAAATGCATCTGAAAGGTCAACACTGTTCCCACTGATTTTCCCCAGCTCAGCTGGGAGCTGATTAAAGCTGCCAGCTATGGCTTGTCAGTTTTGTCAGAGACAACTATATAAACTCTTTGTTATTCACTTTGCTGTATATTATAAATATCTTTATCTTCTTCTGTCAGGCATTGACAGGACAGGTGCTAGAGGAGTAGCAAGGCACGGGCGTTAAATGCTCTAGCAATGTCATTAGTTAGTAAGTCGCACCATAAAACATGCACAGAATATTCAGGAAACTCCCTAAGGCTCTCCTCTGAGGAGCTGAGCTGAAGGGACTGAGGGAAAGTAATACTCACTGAGCCTCTTCTGCCCTGGCATTATTTATTTTTAAGAGAGTGAACCCAGAGCTTGTCATCAAAGCTAGTACAGGCTCTCCCTATTTCCTTGTGACGAGAGCCCACCTTGGTGTTAACGCTTCTGCGAGGCTGCTGACATTGTTAGCAGCAGTGGATCTGGGAGACTCGGTGTGTAACACACAACAGAGCAACTCTCACACTCGGTGCAGTGCGTCCTAAGGGTTGGGCCTGTTCTGCGTGCGGGGATTCCTCATTCTGGCTCCTACTCCAGTATTAACCCAGAGTAACTTTTCCCATTTCAGGGGAGCTAGTTCTGATTTAAAGTCGTCACAGAGCAAAGGATTCTGGCCCTCCAGCTTTTACTTTGGTCAGGAATTCAAACTTTGTGGAGAGACCTCTTGCTAAATGTGAGCAGCTGTTGGGCAGGGTGGGCTCCTAATATAAAACACATTTGCACGCAGCAAGGTGCCCGAGGGGAAAGCCATAAAATAGTGAGTGAAGGAGAAAGCTCATCAAAAGCAATACCTTCTTCTGCCGTGGTGAGGGCAGTTCCTACTCCCATTAAGTTTTGCTGTTGACTTCTGTGGGAGTTGGATCAAGTCCCTCATGTGGTAGGATAATTTACAGTGATTGCTAATTGGAAGAAAAGAATAGCTTGAATTCGAGGTACTGTGAATGGCTTTGGTAACTGAGAGAGAACCTGGGGTATGGGAATCTCGCAGCAAATTTGCTAGAGGGGATATAAAATAAAACACTTTTTTTATTTTATTTCATTTATTTATACATACAATCAAAGTTTCAGCCATAAACTTCTGTAGCAGACTTGCCTTTTGGAGCTTGGGTTGAGTTCCAGACTTGAGATTTTGTTGTTTTGATTGGAGGAGCCCATCCACCACTCAGGAGGCAGCAAGAGGAGGGAAGTTGCACCCCTTTCCTGAGGGGAGGGGGAGAGGAGCTCCCTTCCGGACCTGATTGTAGACTGCGACGCTGTCGGGTCTGGAAGACTTCAGAGGTGGAGCCCTGAAGAGTATAAAAGGAACTGTATGCCCAGTACCAGGAAGACACATCTGGGACAGAGAGGAGTGGGGCTTAGAAGAGCTGAGGAGAGCTGCTCAGCAGGGCAAAGCAATAGCCCGGAAGTGCCCCTGAAAACTTGCATTGGCGGGGAACAGCCAACAGCTCCAGCAGCTAGCATCTTGGTGCGCAGGCTGGTGCACAGAGCAGGGTCTTTGGAGCGCTTGTGTGGCTCAGGTCCCCAACCCCCGGCACGAGCCAGGAGCTCGGTGCAGGAGACGCTGTACAGAGGGTCCGGGAGTGGACTGAGCCCGGGGCTGCACAAGGCAGCACCAGGCCTCCAACCCATAGCAAAATGTTTAGTCCAGGGAGCCAGATGGTGCTTGAGCTACTGAGCCAGCAGACGGGGCTAGGCCAGAGGCCACAGGAGCCCTGCATAGCGGAGCCTTGTTCCAGGAGACAGTGACTCCCGGGAGCCCACTGCAGGCAAGAGAGCAGCTTGGTGCAGAGGACTAGGGCCACCCTCCGGGCCTGGGTGCTGTGAGTTGCAGGGAAAATGGATTCCCATAGAGGAGGGAATGGTTAGTTAAGGGCTCCTGAAAGTGGAGGTCCCACTGGGAGGGCCCCCTTGAAGTTACCAGCTTCCTTGAAGGACTTGGGAGAAAAAGCCCAAGGGCATTGAGGTTTCCCCTTTGGAATTAAGTTTCTTTGAGGTTCTTGTGCACAACAGAACAGAGCTCTTGGAAAGTGTAGGCCAGGTGTACTCAGGTATGTACTCCCCTTCTCCAGTTGAAGGGAATTGTGCCCCTCTAAGGTAAGCAGGGTTCAGCTAAAGAAATGCCATTGCTCTGTGGTTCATGTGGGGGCCTTTTAAATGGATCTTGCAAAAGCCAGTTGGAAATGGTTGTTGTGTTGTGCAGAAGCTTGTGTTGTAAGGGTGCTCTGTCAGACACTTAAGCACCAAGTGATTTCTGAACAGTGCCTAGCACCTGGTGTAAAATGAACTAAAAAACTCACCTGAGTACAAGAGAAAAGCAGTAAGAGGCCCCACTACAATTTGGGAGGAAGTATAGCGAAGGTGTAAGCAGTGATTTGCTCAGTCTCAGCAAGCAAAGGGTGGCAGGCTGGTGGAAGATGGTTGGAGGGTAACATTATTTCTGACTGTAGTGGGTTTTGAAGCACTTGTTTTTGGTAGTTAACTCCACTCAGTGGACATTCGTGCAGCAGAAGGTGAATGGTCTATTAATCTAAAAGCAAATGGCACATTTAGTGACTTTAAGTTAGACACAGGTGCACAAGCTGTATGGTGCCAGGGACAGAGATTAGTTTGGAAATTAAAACCTCAAGATGTAGAAGGTAAACAAGTAAAATTCAGGGCTTACCATGGTCAGCTTGTCCCCGCTAAGAGACAAAAAGACAACTTTTCTAAGAAGTACTGGATTTTACTTTAGTAAACTTACTCTGGAATAAGGATGGACACATGATCAGCTTTCTTTAGCCAGCTGCCCAGGGTAGATGCCATTATATCTGGCCTGTAGCTGCTGGGGAGCAGAATGCACCTTGAACAAATGGTAAATCTAATTAAATTGACTAGGAAATAGATGAATTTGAGTAGTGGAGCTGATGTATAGCTGGTGCGGCACTTACACCAGCGTATGGTTACTTGTCACTTTCCAAGGGCCAATGTTACCCTAAAGTCCACTGGCTTATGCTGTTCTAAGGCAGTGTACTTTGCTTTGTCTACTTTTACAATGGAATAGAGTCAGTTTACTCTGGAGTAACACTGCCATGTGTCTGTGTTATAAATGTATGAATAAAGAACAGATTGGAAAAGATACAGTTTACATCTGGGGGTTAAGCACATGTCAAGACCATGGACTCATTCAGAGGATGTTTTTGTTTGAAGGACAAAGAACTAAAATAATTGGAGAAAAGCTTGTGGATGTTGTCCAGGGGATAGGGCCTCTCTCAGACTTAAAAAAAAAAAAAAAAAAGCTCAAGTATTTCAGGATTCATGTTCCTGAGGCTCTTTTACTGTAAAGAAGAGTCTATGATGGAGGTGGATCAGCTCATTGCTCTGAGAATGATGGAGCAAGTAGAAGAACCATTAAACCATGTTTACTGTCATTTTAGGGAAAAGAGGCAGATCCCTGCCATTAAATAAATCTATCAAAAGAGAATATTTTTCTTTGTAGACAAAGGAAGCCTTTTGTTTCCAAGAGATGACAGATGCCAAATTAGTGTATCTATCTGCTTGATAAGTCAATAGTGTTCCATTTTTCTTAGAAAGACACAGAGCACTTCTGTGGACATTCAGGATACTCTTTGGGAGATCCTTCCCTTGGAGTCCCACTTGTATTGCGTTCATGTCAAGATGTGTTGCAAAGATGTCCAGTAGAAGTAGGATGGAAATATTAATAAATAATATGAGAAGCGGCAGAGGTTAATTAAAGAGGCCCTGATTTTTGAGAACCTATGACAGTAATAAATTAAAAGAAAACCTATGAAAATTTAAAAACAAAAAAATGCATCGTCTTATGATAGAATAATCAAAACTGGAGGCCAGTAGCTTACACATGATGGGCACTAACCAAAATCTCTGCCATTTTACTCAATTAGAGAACAAGGCTTTCTCCTTTATCAATGTGTAGAAAAATGTATAAAAGTAATTTAAAGCTGTTGGCACAGGGTGGCTGGGACAGCATCCTCTGTGGCAGGATGGGCCCTGGGGCAGCTGTGGCACCCCTTAGGGCCACCCTAATCCTGTGTACACTCCTGGTCATCTATGTAACCTCCCCTGTTGCCTACCAGCCATGCCTTGATGTTCCTTTGATGTTAATTAGAAGGCTGCCCCCAAATCCCAGGATGCCCTTATTTTGCCTGACCTGACTGGACCCCGTGGTTGTTAGGTCCTCTGCCCATTGGCCAAAACTACGTAGTTCTCTATGGGTGCCTCTCTCTGCCGTGGTGGACCTGCTGGTACCTGGCTGACACTGAGCCAGTAGGCAACACCTATGGCCCAAATGGCTCTAATTTAAGTGTTAGGGCTCTTAATCATGCCCTCCTGCTGCCCCCCCCAGCCACACCCAGGCCTCACGTGCATCACTTGGCAGCACTTGCTTTTCTGTATAGATTCTGGGTGCCTTAGCCTTAGCCTACTCTGCCTATCAACTGGTAGCCTAGGCTTATTGGATCTAGCTTGGCCGTTTCAGTCTCAACTTTTCGTTGGCCCCTGGCTGTCCCTGTTGCCCTCTCTAGGCTCAGGCTCTGGCTCTTAGCCTCAGCCTGCTTCTACCTTGTGCCTCCTGCCCCTAGCAGGGCTCAAAACCTGGTATGCCCCCAGGCACCCCTGTGCTGTCCTTGTCATCCTTACAGCCACATCCAGACCCCTGGTATAAAGGAGAGTAAAAATGCAAACAGCCACTTTAAACTCAAACTCCCACAGTCCTCCCCTCTGGATCATCAGGCCACTGCCAAGGAACCTCCCTGCTCTCTGGCTCTCAGCCCTGGGAGTCCATGCCATAACCTGCAGCTCCCACTTCCCACCAGCTTGAGCTGGCAGGAGTTCCTCTCCCTGCAGAGTTCAAGGCTGTACTGCCTGCTGTGCCTCATGGGCCCAGTCCTATATCCCCTGGGCTCCTCCCTTGCTCATCAGGTGCTCTCCTGACTGACCACAGGCGTGCCCACTCAGCCTCCAGGGCAGCTTACTGTTATTCCTCTGGCTAAACTGTAGCAGGGCCCTTGCTGCCTAACCAGAGCATTGCCCTATTGTCCTAGTTAGGCAGCTATCCCCACAACAGGCACTTGCAGCTTATGGGCCCCTGGCTGCCTACTCCCCGGCAGCTAGCCCAGACCCTGCTGTCTTACTTTTGTCTGGGGATATTCCTCCTCTGGCTTCTGTCTTCAAGTAACAGGAGCCCCTGGCTCCCTGATTCACTTTCCAGACCTTGTTAGCAGTTTAGGAGGCTGGGGTGGTGTGGGCACTAAGGCACATGGTTGACAGCCCAGAGGCTACACGTTCAAGGCCATAGCAGAAGTGCTCATGGCCAGGCCTGTCAGATGCCAACAAATCTCTGAATTCTGCTAAATACACAAGGACATGAAAAAAGAAAGGTTATTAGTTTAAGGCAGAGCCCTGAATGCTAGGTGGGATTTTGTTTAAAAAGTACCAGACTAGCAATCCTTAAGGGGTTAAATAAACATTGCTAAAAAGAATACATGCAGGTAATTTGGGAATGGAAAGATGTACGAGAAGGCCTGAAGGTGTTTTATATTGGCCTTAAATGAACGGTGACATTGACAAAGCTGTTAAGGCTTGTTGCATATGCCAAAAACACAGGCCACATCAAGCAGAAGAACTTGTGTAGGTAACCAAGAAAAAATTGGCTCCCTGGAGCTAGGGGACATAGATTTGCGTATATTAGGTGGAAAAAAAAAAGACTATTATGTATTTGTCCTAGAAACTATTAATCTTGTTTCTCTGAGTGTCTGTGTAGAACAGGGGTGGGCGGTTATTTGGGCTGGAGGGCCACTTAAGGAGTTTTGTTGAGGTGTTGCAGGCCAGGTTGGCACCTCTCCCCAGCCTGCAATAGCTCCCCAAAACCCCCCAGGCACTTACACATGCACTGGAATTCCAGTGCATTGGAGCAGCCTCTGCGCTCATGTATAGGCACCCCCTAAAAATGTTAGATTCCTAGACTGGTCTGGGGGTGCCGGATCGAGCAGGTGGGCAAAGTCTCTATGGAGACTAGCCTGGGACCCTCGCAGGTAGGGCGTGCTGAGCCGGGCTGATGGGATGGGGCTGCAGGCAGGTGATGAAGTGGTGTCTGGGAGCAGGATGGGCAGGTGGGGCCGGGGCTGGGATTGTGGGGTGGAGACAGTGCGGGACTGGGGCAGAGCCATGATCTGCTCCCAGTGCAGCCCTGCACTGTCACATGCCCCGCAGTCCTGGCCCTGACCCCACCCTTGCCCACCTGTCCTGTTCCCAGACACTGCTCCCCATCCACTGATGGGCACCATCCCATCCCACCCAGCTGAGTACACCCTGGCCATGGAGGTCCTGGACTGGTTTCCATGGAGACCCTGCCTGCCTGCTCCATCCAGCACCTCTGGCAGTGGATGCAGGGTGGACAGGCCAGGGTTACTGGGCAGCAGGGCCAGGGCTGGGACCGGCAGTGGCAGTGACCTGGCATCAGCAGCTGGAAGGAGTTGCTGCTGGGGCTGTTGGGAAGTGGAGTCCAGCCACTATGCTGCCCCAGCCCCACCATGTGCCCACGGGCAGAAGAACTGGCCGCACACGTTGCAAACTGAGCTGCCCCCCTGTGCCTGGGCAGGGGCTGAGGGGCATGCTGTGGGCTAGATAAAATCCCTTAGTGGATCGGATTTGGCCTATGGGCTGTATTTTGCCCACTACTGGTGTAGAAGATATTCCAGGAAAACAGGCAATCCATGTATATTATATATATTTTTTTGCATATGCTATATAACTTAAATTACAGAACGTTGCCCATGAAGCATGGGCTTTCACCTGCTGGCGTTGCATTCAACAGAAAACCAAGACAAGAATGCTGGCTCTGTCAGAGTAACTGAGACTTGCAGAAATGTAGAGGGAGAGAGAAGGCAAGAAAACAAAACCAGCAAAGCAAACCTCAGTGTGCTTGGAGTCCTGGAAGCTACAATAACTTAATGAAAGTGATGCAGTTTATATCTACAGTGGTCTCACAAATGATGACTTGAGGTTGTCACTTCAGATAGAGGCATATAGTAAAGGATTTGGGAAAGGAGGAAGGCCTTTTCTTAGGTATGGAAGACTTCTATATCCTAGAAAAGAGGAACAGTGCTGTGTAACTAATTTACCAAAAAGGGACCAGAGTGGTAACAGCCAGAGCAGGCTGAGATGAGTAAGAACATGGCACCACCATCAGCATAGCAGTGTGGGGATCCACAAGTTCATAAGGTACCTTGGAGATTAATCAGTTGCACATTGTGGGCTGAATTCTGTTAATTCCGATAACCATTTCTTTGTTTGGCTTGGAAAGGAAGATGTGGGTAAGTGTACCTAGAAGAGCCCTAGCCTCTTAGTCAGACCCAGCTGAGTAACTCAGAGGCTCTTCTCATGATCAGGTGGGGGTGAGACTTGAATGTAGCAGACCTTTCCAAGACTCTGTCATCACAGCAATGGAAAATGTGTGCAGCTTGCGGGTATCCTCTGAAGGCAGGACATGATTGGTTTTTAGTAGTAGCTTGGGGAGTTTAAACCCTGCTGAGTCATTGTGGTCCTTCAAGTAAGGCCGGTAGGAGAGTTGATCATTAACTTTAATTCAGAGGCAATCAAAAATCCATAAGGGCTCTATCTTGATTTCAGTGAAGTTGGCAATAGGCAGAGCAGTCCCTAAACATTAATATTGTATGTATAAATAGCATCCATTTACTTCCAGCCAGTGCCAGATATTTTGTGGCTAAAGCTATGGAGACAGCAGCCTGCCACTTCTTCTAAAGGGACGTTTTCTAGGCTTCAAGCCACAGTGTTCACATATTCTGAAAATACTGTAGCCCCGTCAGAAAACCAATTGTGCATGTACTTGCCAACCACCCCAAACACCTTTTGAAAAATGTACCAAGTAAGTTGGCATGCACCTTGCTGTCAAAGCAACAATGAACAATTAGTGCCTGATAGACTCCCAAAAGAGAAACCTTCAGAGAGGCTCATTGTCAAGATGAGGGCAATTGTTGGACTCCAAACTTCGAGAGTCATTTCTGAAGTCGCTTTCTTTGAGTCATAAACTTTACTTCTGTTTGCTCCCAATATACGTGTTTACGTGCACCTGTGGGGAGTTTGTGTGTGTACAGACACTGGAAAATGCAGAAGTCTGTAAATGGACAAGCACCCTGAGAAGGTGAAGCATTGGCATCCACATTAGTACTCTGCTTGATTCAGGTTAGGGTCTTGGACCTGGATCCCCCAGATGATGGTCTCAACTGCCAGGCTGTTGGCAGGGATGAGTGGGGAGGTCTCCCCCCTCCCCTTTGCAAGCTGTTGGCTACCTTCCCGTATGGAATTGGAAAAGTTTTGAAAATCGTGAAATCTTTCACTAGAAAAATTTGCCTTTTCATGATCCATGAAGGAATAGGACATAAAGGATGCAGTAAAAGGAACAGGGACTCTGGTGAGTAGGTAATGACAAAATAGCAGATGTCCTACTACAGGGAGTTTTATCCTACAATTTAATTCCTCCACTGCAGAATAATAGTCTGTGGACATTTGTCACTGGCTTCTTTCCTTTTATTTCTCACACGCACTAGACAGACAGGACTATTTTAGGATTTCTTTGGGTTTCCTGCCAAACTCTCCTACTTTTAGACTTGACTGGGATTTTTTTTTGTAATGTGCAATAAATTGAAACCAGTGTTGATATACAGTACTTCCACAGAGCCTATATTGTATTTTGCTTTCATAGTTTGAAGACATGGCTTTTAGTTATGCTTAGCCTCACAAGCAACATAAATTTAATGGTTTTAACAAATTCCCTTGTGGACATTTTCATCAGCAAAACTGATGTTTACAAGTTTGAACATGCTGTTCAGTATAAAGACAATCTGTTGAAAGAAGAGGGAATTGGGAGATAGGAAGGCAAACAGAGGATTTCTTCCAGGTCATGTCTGAATGATGGTACAGATGCCTGCATATTTGTGGAAGACTTTCGTTTCCAGTTATAATCAATATTTGACATTAGTTTAATCATGGAGAAAAAATAAGCTGGGAAAGTCAAATTTCCCTTAGGAAAAAAACAAGTGGGGAAAGCAGTTCATCGGTGATCTGCGTCTAATCCAAGCTAGTGCTTCAATTACCTCAACTACCATTCATTTATTTGTCCCTATTTTGTCTCTCTGGCATTATGCCTGATGATTTTGCTGTGTAAAGCCTGCATTAAGCCAAAGTAGCTCATGTGTGTGGATTTGGTACCTTCAGTTCAGTGCAGGGCTTTGGTTAGAGGGAGAGTTAACCCCGAGTCACACTCCCCAGAATTACCATTATGTCTTCAGCAAAGTAACACATTGGCACTGCTGTCACTGAGATTTACCTGGGAGCATAGCTCCTTGCAGGCATATCTAGTTTGCTTCTTAGACAGGGTTTCGCTCTAGGTAGATGCTGTGCTGGACCAAGCACCTAGTCCTATGGTGAAAGCTTGTATGCCTCACTGTGAGTAAGCCTTAAGCTTTGAGATGAATAACTGGGCAAACAACACTTTCTCTGCCTTTCTAATAGCCTGTGCTGCTACTAGTGCCTTTGCTAGGGCTTGTGTGTATGCAGAGGTGCCAGGACGCAAGTCCCTGCCTCTCCTGTCTAGCTCTGCGGGAGCAGAGAGTTGTGGTCAGTGCTGGATCCTGCTCTCATTAAGGCTGCCTCCTGCCTGCTCCTCTGGCTTGGAACCTGCCCAAGGCTTGCTGGGACTGAAAGCAGAAGTTAGGTAGGTACTTCTCATCCTCCAGCTCCTTTTTTAAGGTGCAGGACTCGCCAGCAATGTCTTTTATTTTGAATCTTGCTTACGCAAGGGTTTCTTTATACGTACAAGAGGCCCCTGAAGGAGTGGTGGCCATACAGAGCAGCAGCATAGCATGGGGTGACAAGTGGAGCTATGTAACCTGTTCATGTTTGAAGCACACACCGTAAGCCTGTCATCATCTCTGCTCTCCTACTTGGGTACTCTTGAACTAGCTGGGATGGACTTTATGGATGAGCCTCATATGCAAAAATGGGAATTATAGCAGCACTAAATTAAAGTTAATAGCACACACCATCTTTATGATGATGAATCAGAGGCAACCTAATATAGTGCCTGTGAATCTGAGGATTACTTACAACCCAGATGTTTACAGGAAATGCAACAGCAATGTGAGCCAGCCAGTCTTTTCCCTGATGAAGTCTCTGCCTTGGTGGAATGGTTGGGTCTTCTCGGTGAGTGTTCTCTAGACCATGCCTTGGAACTGATCGTTCAGCGTAGAACCCTCAGAAATTGGCAATAGTTCAGTTGCAAAAATAAGCAATAGTTCAGGTGTTAAACTACTGAGGTGGAAAATTGCTGTGACAGTTATGTTGTTGATCTGTCTTTTAGTAGGACTTGAACTATCATTTACTTCTAATGCATCAGCTGATAACTTGCTTCCTGGCACATGATAACCTATGTTGTAATCACTTACATTGCTCGATACGTGTGCTGTAAAACAACGAATTATGCAAACTACCTGGAGAGCTTTGTTCACACTAATTGCATCTCAGTACAGGAGCTGTTCTCTGTCTATACTGCAATCCCTTATATTTGCCATAGTAGATAACAGTGAATTTTGAAGACCTTCCTTTCAGTTGTATGCCTATATTTTTGCTCATACACTTGCTATCAGATAGAAAAATGAGAGGATAGGCTGAAAACCTTGTGGCTTCTGTCTTCATTTTCTGGATTTGGTGATGAAGGAAATTAAAATAGAACGTTTTGGTAACTCGGACCTTCCAGTTCAGAACCTGCCTTTTAGTTATAGCTTGCCTTAGTTTGAGGTGAAGGGCTACTTTCAGGGCTACTTTTGAAGTTTTATGGTAGTGCAAGAGTGATGTTGGAGCTGTAATGGTACAGAAATGATGAGAGGCAAGGGTTTCTTACAGTGATCTCTTTTAGTGGACCACTGAGTAACTGAGAGAAAGTTAAACAAGCTTTCAAATACAAGCCATTCTTTGTCATGTCTCTCTTTTTAACTTTAGAGAGTTGCACATATATTTGTAGCCTGGAACATTTTCATTTCCTTTGAGATGGAAACATCAAGGAGAGTTTTACAGAGCTAAAATTCTTACCTATCTACTGCTATTTGTAGGACCTGATGCTCCAAATTTTAACTCAACTAGTAAATTGTACCATGTGCATTGGTGGTGTTCATTTTGGAAGGTACAAACATGCCACCTGGTACACAGAAAAGGGTTTTAGGGCCCAGTTATTAAGCATTGGCAACTTGGATAGGGTATGAGTGCAAAAAATGATGGTTCAGTTGCATACATGTGGTTCTCTGGTAGCCTAGGGAAATAGAATTAGATCGCTTTCCATATCTGCAGGAAATGCGTTATTTTTCAGAATAGAAAAGGGGCTCTTTTTTCTTCCCTATTTGTGTTCAAGTCTCCTTAATCCATTAGAACAGGGGTTCCCAAAGTTTTTATGCTGCGGGCCAGCAAACCACGGCCCAGCAGTCACAGCCGACCGTGGCCAGAATTTCTAGCTGGAAGACAGGTAAGGATACTCCCAGCCCCTGGGCGGGCGGGGTGGGCCAAACCCTGCACTGCCGTGGGCCCTGCAGAAGGAACTGCAGCCTCTCCGCCCAGGTCTGGGGGGCTGTGGTTTGCCACTCTGCAGCCATTTCTGGTTCAGCAGTTGACCTGCTGCAGCCTAGAGATTGAGAACTCTCGCGTTAGGATGATTCAAGTCCATGATCTTTTCCTAAGATCATGGTGGCACTCGGGTGAAGTACCTGAAGACTGGAAGAAGGCCAGTGTGGTACCCATCTTCAAGAAAGGGCGGAAAGTAGATCCCGGGAATTACAGGCCAATCAGCTTGACCTCAATCCCCAGTAAGATTCTGGAGAAAATTATCCAGGAGATCCTTCTGGATAAGCTGGCTGAGGGCACCGTCCTGAGGGATAGCCAGCATGGGTTTGTCACGGGTAGGTATTGCCTGACCAATCTCATCTCCTTCTATGACCAGGTGACCTGTCACCTGGACAAGGGAGAAGAGATTGACGTCATACATCTGGACTTTAAGGAAGCTTTTGATTTGGTGTTCCATGATCTCCTGACAGAAAAATTTGCCAACTGTGGCCTTGGCTTCACCACAGTCCAATGGCTGGGTAATTGGGTCTGAGGTCGGACCCAGAGAGTAGTGGTCGATGGTAGCGAATCATCTTGGCACTCGGTGACCAGTGGCGTCCCCCAAGGCTCTGTCCTTGGACCGGTTCTTTTTAACATCTTTATCAACAATGTGGACATTGGTATCAGAAAAGCACTGGCTAAGTTCACCAATGACACTAAACTTTGGGGCATAGCATCCACATCTGAAGACAAGCTGGTGATCCAGACTGATTTGGATAAACTTGGTAAGTGGGTGGATACAAACCTGATGATGTTCAATATCGATAACTGTAAGGTACTCCATCTCGGTGGTGGGGGGGGGACCTGCAGCATACTTATAGGCTCAGCAGTGCTATGCTTGCCAACACCACGGCTCAGTGAGACTTGGGAGTCATGATTGAGCACAAGATGAACATGAGCCACCAGTGCAATGTCGCAGCGGGTAAAGCAAACAATACTCTGGCTTGCATCCATAGATGCTTCCAAGTAAATCCCAGGATGTCATCCTCCTGCCTTGGTGAGGCCACAGCTGGAGTACTGCATCCAATTCTAGGCTCCACCATTCAAAAAGGATGTGGAAAAGCTTGAAAGAACCCTGAGGAGACCCATGCGCATGATCTGAGGGCAAGAGAATAGACCTTATGAAGAGAGGCTGAGAGCCATGGGACTCTTCAGGCTGGAAAAGCACAGGCTCAGGGGGACCTGGTGGCTGCTTATAAGGGGTGTACATCAGGATCTGGGAGAACGTCTGTTCACCAGAGCACCCCAAGGAAAAACAAGGACCAACTGTCATAAACTCCTCCAAAACTGTTTTAGGCTGGACATAAGGAAAAACTTCTTTAGTGTCCAAGCTCCCAAGACCTGGAATAGATTTCCTCCAGAAGTAGTACAAGCACCTACTCTGGACTCCATTCAAGAAATGTTTGGACACTTACCTTGCTGGGATCCTTTGACCCCAGCTGACTTCCTGCCCCTGGGGCAGGGGGCTAGACTTGATCTTCAAGGTCCCTTCCAGCCTTAACATCTATGAACTCTAAAGGCATGACTCTTCCTCCCCAATTCCGATGCGAGTAAATTTGCTTAAGCATTGGCTATCTGGTGATGGAAGGGGAAAAGAGTGCACAGAAAAATAGAAATTTGGGTATGAGGAATAAACGCCTCTCTGATATGAGAATTTCTTTATTCATTAACATCATAAAACCCAGCATTTTTTATGAACACACTCAGACTGCCAAAAATGGTAGCCTGGGGAGAAATGTGTCCAAAAACAAGCATCAGCTGGGAGGCTTTATGATGTCATAGAATCATTATGTCACTCAATGCCAATTCATTTTTAAGGCTGATTGGAAGCAATCATTAATCACTTTGTATTGAACAGCATGCCAGCTCCCTCACATCTGAGGCTAATACAAGTGGCACCTATTTAACCAACATCCTGCTTTCAGTGTTTTCACTCTTTGTCTTTCAAAGTAAATCAAATTGCTAGAGTTGCAACAAGGTTAAGTATTTTTCCTATTCCCCCCCCCCCGGGTTTTTTTGGCCAGAGATTCTAAATAGTTCAAATAAAAGCCTGGGCTTGCTAGCAAGCTCACTGTTTGTGGCTCCTGCTGACAGTGATGTGTTATCTGAGCAACTGGAAAATGTTCTAAGCAAAGTCAATAAAGCTGCTGTACTAATAGTTGATATTTCAGAACTATAGCACAATACTGTGATTTCCAGCAAGAAGTGGCATTTTACTTGTGTGCAAGTCTCCAGGAGATGAGGATGGGATGGGATGAGCTATGTAACAGCCTGGACTATTTATGACCGAAATTCTGGCCTCAGATCAAAGCCACAAAGAAGACTTAGCTCCTGAACCTGTTACATTTAGGCACATGTGTAATTTTATGCATGAAAGTAATTTTGCAGTGCTCAGTGGTGTTCCTCATCATCCATATGTATTATCAACCAAGTACCCTAATGTTCTGTAGATTGAAGACCATAGCACGTTGTACATCAGTGCTCAGATAAAGTTAGCTTTGTAAATGTCAGTCGTGGAAGCAGTCTTGGTTTGTTGTTATGAAATATTCTGTTCCTTCTTTTGCTCCATGCTAAGGTGAAGTCAGGTTGTTTTTTATTTTATTTTGCTATCCAGGGAGAGCACTGAACCAGATAGCTCTAGAATGATATATCGCTATTCAGTAACCTTCTTGGCACCCACCACTTATTGGGTTAGAGATGCCAGAGGACACATCTCCAGTCATTCCATTCAATAGCCATTAGTAGATCTATCGTCCATGAATTTATTCAGTTGGTTTTTGAACCTGGCTCTGTTGTCTGCCTCTAGAATTCAGGGTCACAGAAGGAGGTAGAAGTTGACTACATGTTGTGTAAAAAAGATACTTTGTTGCGTTAGTTTTAAACCTGTCACCTTCAGCAGGTACCCCCTTGTTCTAGGATTCTGGGACCTGGAGAACAATAGTTCTCTGTTCAATTGGTCAGAGAATCATGGAACATTAGGGTTGGCAGGGACATCAGGAGGTCACGTCTAGTTCAACCCCCTGCTCAAAGTGGGACCATCCTGTGACAAGACACAGCTTGTGTCTGTCACTAAAGGGGAGTGGGCAAGCAGCAGAGCAGCCTGCAGGTGGCTGCACTCCCACTCAGGCACATGGCCAGCAGGAGACTGCCTGACTGGGAACAGGGCCCAGCTGTGAATGATAGGAATGGGCCCTGAGCAGTGGAGCCAGCAGTTTGCCGCAAACAGCCTAGGGGAGAACATCACCTGGCTAGAGCTGCTTCTCACATAACATCTTGGAGGTACATGGCAGGAACTATGGGGATGGTAGAGGCTCCTTGTCCTAGAGCACAACCTAAAACTACACCCTGCTGGGGTTGGATGGTGTGGTTGGGCAGTCCTTAGGAAATGCCACACTTGTGCCTCCCTGGTCAAGGGTGAGTATGGGGTGCCAAAAAGCCTCAACCCCTGCTGTCTTGTGGGTAACCCTGAGTTAGGGGAAAGGCTAGGGAAGCACACCCTGAAGTAAAAGCACAGGGCCCAGGTGCCTGAAGTGAGGGCTTAGGTGAGGTCCAGGCTGAAGAAGGGGGCCTGCGATGGGGTCCAAGTCCACAGTGGACTTGGACCTCATCGCAGGCTCAAATGAAGGTGCGATGAGTTTGGGATTGAGAAGCCCTGATGTGGGAGCATGTGGGATGAGTTTGGGATAGAAAGCCCCAGTATGGGGGCACGTAGAATGAGGCCCCGGGGGGGGGAGAGGGGCATGGGATAGAAAGCCCCAGTGTGGGCATGGGATTGAATTATGAGTTTGGGATAGAAAGCCCCAGTGTGGGGGCAAGTAGGATGGGGCGTGGGATTTGGTGTGGGATTATGAATCTTGGTGTGAGGGCACAGGGGATACAAGCCCCAGTGTGAGGACATGGGAGTGTGGATCCCAGTGTGGGGCACTGAAGTGATATGGATGCCAGCTGTGAGGCACGGGACATGGTATAGGGTGCGGTTTGGAGCTGTGTATAGGCCCTTGGCATCAGGGCAATTAAACGGGCAGCCTTCTGCCTGGTTAACAACTTCCAATTGTTTCATCCAAGGCATGGCAGGCAGGTGGCTAGCCCTAGACAAGTGGGCGGGCCAACGATTAGACCGGCCCCAGGTTCCCCGCTTGTTACACATCCCCAGCTAGATCATTCCAGCCAAGACTGTCTAGCCACGTCTTAATCCTCCAAGGATGAAGATTCCACAGCTTCTCTAGGTAGCCTGTTCCAGTGCTTTCCTACCCACCTAGAGTTCTGTCTGATATCTAACTTCAGCTTCCTTTGCTGCAACTTGAGACCATTGCTTCTTGTTCTGTCATCTGTCACCACTGAGAACAGTTTAGCTCCATCTTCTTTGGAACCTCCCTTCACATAATTGAAGGCTGCTATTAAATCCCCTCTTACTCTTCTCTTGTGAAGACTAGATAAGCCCAGTTTCCTCAGCCTCTTCTCAGAAGTCCTGTCTCTCACCTCCCTAACCATTTTCGTTGTCCTCTGCTGGACTCTCCAATTTGTCCACAACCTTTCTGTAGTGGTGGGCCCAAAGCTGGACACAGGACTCCAGATGTGGCTTCACTAGTGCCAAATGCATTTCCTTCAATCTGCTGGCAATGCTCCTACTAATGCAACCCAGTATGCCATTAGCTGTCTCTGCATACTGTTGGCTCTTATTGTCCACTGTAATCCCCAGGTTCTTTTCTGCAGCCAGTTGGTCCCTCGCGTGTACTAGTGAATGGGATTTGTTCCATCCTAAATGCAGGACTTTGCATTTATCCTTACTGAACCTCATGAGATTTCTTTTGGTCCAGTCCTCCAATTTGTCTAGGTCTCTCTGAATCCTAGCCCTACCCTCCAGTGTATCTGCTACTCCTACCAGCTTACTGTAAACTTACTGAGGATGCATTCCATCCCATCTTCTAGATTGTTGATGAAAATACTGAACAAAACTGGCTCCAGGACCAACCCCTGGGGCACTCCAGTTGATAACGGCTGCCAACTAGACATTGAGCCATTGATTACTACACCTTGAGCCTGATGATCCAGCCCTTACTACCCTTTGAGTGCTTGGTGAATCCATGATGACTCTTCCTAATCACCTGATCCTCCAAGTGCTTAGAAGTGGATTCCTTGGGGCCTTCTCCATGATCTTTCCAGGGACTGAGGTGAGGCTGACTAGTCTGTAGTTCCCTGGATCCTTCCTCCTTCCCTTTCTTAAAGATGGGCACTATTTTTGCCCTTTTCCAATCATTCAGGACCTCCCACAATCGCCATGAGTTTTCAAAGGTAATGGTCAGTGGCTTGCGATCACATAAGTTAACTCCTTCAGCACCCTCAGGTGCATCCCATCGGGCCCCATGGACTTGTACACGTCCAGCTTTTCTAAGTAGTTCCTAACCTGTTCTTTCACCACTGAGGGCTGCTCACCTCCTCCCCAAACTGTGCTGCCCAGTGCAGTAGTCTGGGAGCTGTCCTTGCCTGCAAAGACTTGAGGTGAAAAAGGCATCGAGTACGTCAGCCGTTTCTGCATCAAGTAGATTGCCTCCCCCTTTCAGTAAGGGACCCATACTTTCCCTGATCTTCCTCTTGTTGCTAACATACTTGTAGAAACCCTTCTTGTTCCCCTTCACATCCCTTGCTAGCTGCAACTCCAGTTGTGCTTTGGCCTTCCTGATTTCATCCCTGCCTGCCTGAGCAATACTCTTAAGTTCCTCCCTAGTCATTTGTCCAAGCTTCCACTTCTTGTAAACTTCCTTTTTGTGTTTAGGTCACTGAAGAGTTCTCTGCTATACCAAGCTGGTGTACTGCCATACTTGCTAGTCTTCCTGCACATTGAGAGAGTTCATTCCTGTGCCCTCAGTAAGATTTCTTTAAAATACAACCAGCTGACCTGGACTCCTTTCCCACTCACACTGGCTTTCCAGGAGATCTTGTCCATCAGCAACCTGAGTGAGTCAAAGTCTGCTTTTCTGAAGTCCAACATCCTTATTCTGCTTCTCCTTTCCTTTCCTCAGGATCTGGAATTCAGTTTGTTTGGTCCACACCTTTTATGATTTTGTTATACCTCTATCATATCCCACCTCAGCCATCTCTCTTCCAAACTGAAAATCCTTAGCCTTTCTAAGTCTTTTTTCAGGCCACTGAACATTTTGATTGCCCTTCTCTTTACCTTTTCTAATTCTACTATATCCTTTTTGAGATGTGGGACCAGAACTCCACACAGTATTCAAAATGTGGGCATGCCATGGATTTGTATAATGGCACGATGGTGTTCTCTGTTTTGTTTTCAGTCCCTTTCTTAATGACGCCCAGTATCTTAGTGGCTTTTTTATGTACAGTGATTCCAAGGTCTCTTTCCTGAGTCATACCAGCTGGTTCAGAGCCTAGCATTGTGTATGTATAGTTGAGGTTATTTTTCCCCAGGTAAGTTACCTTGCACTTGTTGACACTAAATTTTCATCTGCCAGTTTTTTGCCTACTTATTTAGCTTGATGAGTTCTTTCTGCAGCTCCTCTCCATCACCTTAGGACTTGACAACTGGTAATAATTTGGTAACATCTGCAGACTTGGAGATTTCACTGTGCACCCACATTTCCAGTTTATTGATAAAAATTTTGAACAAAATAGAGCCCAGCACAGATCCCTGTAAGATCTTTTTTTTAAATCTCCTTCCATCCTGCAAAATGACCATTTATCTAAGCTCTACCCTTTGCTTCCTCTCTCTTTAACCAGCTGTCAGTGCACAAAAGCACCTTTCCTCCTGTGGCAATGTTTTTTTTAAAGCCTTTGGTGAGGAACCTTGTTGGCTACTTTTTGAAAATTCAGGTATGTCAACAGGTTCTCTGTTGTCCACCTGCTTGTTGACACCCTCAAAGAACTTCAGGAGCTTGGGGAGGCAGGATTTCCCTTTACAAAAATGATGTTGACTCTTCTTCAACAGATCATATTTGTCCATGTAACTGCTGGTTTTATTCTTTATTATAGTTTCTAGCAACTTGTTAGAGATGGATGTGAGACTCAGCGCTCTGTAGTTCTCAGGATTGCTTCTGGATCCCATTTTGAAGATGGGTGTTATGCTGGCAACCTGTCAGTCCTCTGGCACAGAGGCTGTTTGTAATGATAGGGTACAGATTATTGCCAGCAATTCTGCAGTTTCACCTTTGAGTTCTGTCAGCTCTGGAGTGAATGCTGTCTGGTTCTGGTGCCTAATGAGTATTCAGTTTATTGATTTGTTCCAAAAATTCCTCTGTTGTTACTCCAATGTGGTCCAAGTCTTCAGACCCATCTACTAGAAAGAATTGATCTGGCATGAGAAATTCCTCAGTTCTTCTGCAGTAAACACCGATGCAAAGAATTTGTTTAGCTGCTCTGCTCTGGCATGTTTATCCTTGAATGCATGCACCTTTTTACACCTGAGTCATCTAATGGTCTTACTGATTCTTTAGCTGGCTTCCAGCTTCTGATGTATTTTAAAAACAATTATTACATCATCATGGACATCAGGGCTGGAAGGGACCTTGGGAGATCATCGGGTCCAGCCCCCTGCCCAAAGGGCAGGAAGTCAGCTGGGGTCATAGGATCCCAGCAAGATAAGCATCCAATTTACTCTTGAAG
>NW_017728911.1:37565997-37569578 GCF_001723895.1 Crocodylus porosus | reverse complement strand
TTCAGCATCTTTTGCTAGTCACTCCTCAAATTCCTTTTTGGCCTTCCTTATTTCACTTTTACACTTGACCTGCCAGAGTTTGTCAGCTTTCCAGTTTTCCTCATTTGGGCATGCCTTCCATTTTTAGAAAGATCCTGTTTTCTTTTTTTTAATGGCCTCCTTAATGCTCCCATTGCACCATGAAGCAGTTTTCTTGGACTGCTCGGTACCCTTTTTGATTTGTGGTATATACTTTTTCCAAGTTTCTAACATGGTATTTTTAAATAGCTTCCAAGCTGCCTTCAGGTTTTTTACATTTTTTTTGACTGCTCCTTTCACCTTTTTCTAACCAACTTCCTCATTTTTGTGTCATATCCCTTCCTAAAGTTGTGTATTAATGTGGTAGACTTCTCAGGCTTCCCCCATCTTAATTAAACATTGAATGCGATTGTTAGGGTTGCTATTACAGAGTGGCTCACCAGCAGATACCTCTTGAACCAGGTCCCATGTGTTACTTGGAACGAGGTCTAGAATTGCTTCTCCTCTTGTCGGTTCCACAATGAGTTGTCCTAGAAAGCACAACTTGTTGCTTCATTTCTGCTGTTATAGTCCTTCATTGCATTGCCAATAATTTGTGTCACAATAGATTGGTCCATTGGTCAAATGACCATATAGAAAAGATGCCTTGAGTTGGCGTTGTTCCATAATTTTGGACAAAACTCACCGAAACTTGGGTTCTTAAAGTGGGGCATAGCTCAATAGTAAAAAAAAATGGCATGAGTGGGCATATGTAGTCCAACTTCAGTCATTATTTTCTTAGGAAGGAAAGAAGTTCAACTAGTGCTGGCTTGTAATCCTAACAGCTTCTCAGAGTTTTCTGAACAATAGTCATCTGAAATAAACCTTAAATTACAGATGTTTCGTATTTTATTTTTTTTATGAAGCATAATTAGAAAATTCTCCAAGGAACTTTTTATCACATGTGTTTTCCTTAATTAACATTAAGCATCATTAGCAGTCAGTCAACTTTCCTTGATCAAAGGCAACATAAGTTATAGCAAGATTTTGAGAAATAACATATCATTTACTAATTATATTATTGATTTTTATGGTCTGAAGAATCCTAATTATGTATGATGCAGGCTGGACCTCGCTAAGCCTGCTGGGGGTGCTTTGAACATGAATGGTTTCTGGCAGTTCCCAGTATCTCACTTGCATAAATCACTGCTGGGCCTGATTGTGCATCTGTTTTCAAAGGTGATGTTTTAATGGACTTTGAAATCTGAAAAAGTATATTCTTTCTGGATCCCACATGAAAGAGGGAAGAGATTTGGGATTTTTTAGTTTTGAGTTTAATCGTTCTGAAAAAAAAAAAAAGATTTGAGATCTGTAGGCGGATACATTTGAACAGTAGAAGTGAGATGTGATAGTTGATTTTAATTAGCAGGCTATCCTAATTCAGAATTTCCCATGGCGCCCAACACCTTTTTTTTTTTTTAATTGGGATTTAATGCATTCTTCCAAGTTGATGATAGTTTCAAATGTTTAAAAGTTTAGTTTTGGGCAAAGGCAAAACATGTCACTAAGGCACATTACTTGGTGACAGATTAGAACAAAGACTGTTATGAGAAGCAGGAGCTATCTTTAATCTGTTTTACAGATGGAGCATGCTCATTTCATGGGGAAGTAGAAAGGCATTTAGATCTATGGCAT
This sequence comes from Crocodylus porosus, assembly GCF_001723895.1. Classification (NCBI taxonomy): domain Eukaryota; kingdom Metazoa; phylum Chordata; order Crocodylia; family Crocodylidae; genus Crocodylus; species Crocodylus porosus. Next base: position 37,567,886 of record NW_017728911.1, on the reverse strand, counting down.
AATTACTAAATGTTACTCTTTCCCTTAATTACTTATACTTTACAAAATCAGGCTTTTCATAGTCTTGACTGTGTGCATGTAATTAACTTATGCTGTAGTGTGACATCGCAGTTTACATTCAGTTCAGTGTAATGAAGGGGCAAGAAGTTACTAGTATTTTTTTAACTGTAAAATTGAGTAATGTTTTGGCTATAATCTGCTCTCCAGTTTTCTAGCAGGTACTCAAGGCTGCTCCTTTCCCAGTTTACACTGGGATGTTAGAAGGGTTGGTTGTGGATTTATTGTTTAAAAATGACCAAGGCTCCAAAACCATCATTCTGTTTAAATCGATGGATGAGCTCTCATTGGTTTCAATGGGCAGATGATATTTGTGACCATCCGTAATAGAAAATGAATAGAACAGACATGGGCCTGATCTCCCTGGGTTTATGCAAGAAATCCCAGTGCAAGTCAGCAGGATGGTGTGTGTATCTGTGGTGAGAAGAATTTGGCTTACATGAGCTAGTGTGTCATGTAGGTACAGCTGGGACTTCTCTGAGATCTGTGCTCCTGGGCTGGGCTTGCTTTCCTACTTTCTGATGACTACAGGACAGAGTTGGCCTTTTCTAGACAGGCCTTGTGGGGAGACCACATAGCTGAGCAGATCATGGCTGTCCTTATGGATCCCAATTGCTACTGGGGGTGTTCACAGAAGGGCTCCCAGGGTGCAGGGAATGGTGCTATAGAGCAACATCCATTGTGCAGCTGCTTCATATCAGTCACTCCCATTCAGGAGGGCAGCAAAGGCAGGAGGTAACTCTGCTGCTTTACAGAGAGTCTTTCACCAACCGATGCTGCTGTGGGGAGACATTTAGCACAGAGGCCTAAAAAGTCAGCTGGGTACCCAGGGCAGCTGTGATTCACCAAGGCAGTAGCCACTTTCAGCTGCTGCTGTGCTGCCAGTGCACTTGTACAGCAGCTGCTATTTCTTTGGCCCCTCCCAAAGTCGGTCCTCAGGGCTGCTGCCCTGATCACCTTGCCTTAGTTACATTGTTGGTTTAGGAGATGTCTAGACCAGTGTTGGTCGACCTTTTTGGCAAGTGTGCCACCAGGTATGCCCCACACCCTCTCCAAATGCAACTCCAATCCCCTTCCTTTGCCTGCTCTGCTGTCTGCTTCCTTCTCTGTGCTCCCTGTCTGATCTCCTGCTCTGCTTCCTGCTCCCTGCCCTGTACTCCTTGCATAATCTGTCGCTCTGCTTTTTTCCTTACTGCCTTGCCTGTTGCTGTGTTTCCTGCCCCCTCTCCAGTTTTCTGTGCACCCCATGCACAATTGCCCATGCCACTTGTGGTACCCACGCTGCAGGTTGGCTGCCCCTGGTCTATATCATCTCTTGATTGAACCTGGTAGGACTGCTGAGAAATGAGCTCTGCCCACTCTCTTGCACCCAGGTCTGCAAATTAGTTAGCATGGACACCTCAAGAGGCCTGAGCACTGTGCTCAAGCCTTGCTGAGCCTAAGTGGTGCTGGGGGAGGGTGTTTGGGACTGCTTTGTGGCACACAGCCCACTAACAGGCAAATGCTTATTAGATAAAAACACTAAATAAAGGCTGCAGCTCTGTTTTGAAGGTTTCTGAAGGGGCTGTTCAGGCAGCAGAAATCATCCCTTGGGGAAGACAGAGCCATCAGACAGCCTGCAGGGTAAACAGGAGGGCAGTGTCTCTAAACCCATGAGCTTTGCATGCAAGCAGCAAGCCCCATATTCCCTTGAACATCCTTTACATTTGTCAGATCTCTCAGCTGGAGATGGGATTTTTCCTTCCCTCATTACATCACGTTGGGAAGTCCAAATTGTTTAAAAAAAAAAAAAAAAAAAAGGTTAATTAGACATTAGCTGCATGAGCTCAAAA
>NW_017728911.1:37556695-37565986 GCF_001723895.1 Crocodylus porosus | reverse complement strand
AAGTCCAAATTGTTTAAAAAAAAAAAAAAAAAAAAGGTTAATTAGACATTAGCTGCATGAGCTCAAAACAGCTTTTTTTTTTTTTTTTTTTTACCCCCATCAAAAATTGTGCATAAGATTTATCTGTCCAGCTATCTAGATCTGCCATGATAATTAGGTTTCTCTCATTCTTTACATCCAGTTTCTCTAGATAGCCATGTATGGCTCTATCAATGGCATTTGTATAATGCCACCCTAGAACCTAGACTCTGCAGGATATGCTGGCAGGACTGAGGAGAAAGTCAATTTGTCTCATCTGAAAGAAGAATGGACTCTGGGGACTAGGAGGAACATAGGTGAATTAGTTAAGGGACTGCTTTGAACTCTGCTTCACTGTGTGGGAGAGGGAAATCAGGTGATAAAGGTTTTAGTTCTTCTTTTTGGACTGTTTGCTACATTCCTACTGAATGTCACAAAGCTTGGAGTTCTGCTTTCGTCCTTAATGTGTAGCAGTAACCAGAGGGGGAAAATAACCCTCAGAGAACTTTGCACGAGAGAAAAAAGTTCAGGCTAAACTGAAAACAACTCGGGTAGCTATGAAACTATGAAACTGGAAGTCATGGAATTGCACAGTTGGGTTTCCTTAAGCAGCTCTCAGCTATACCTTCCTGGCCAGCAGAGAGACAGAGTACTAGCCTTGGAGCTGGGGTCTCCAGAGTTCAGTTCCCAGGTCTGCAGAAGAAAGCACACTTTCTCCAAGTGCTTTGCAAATGGGAGTGAGGCCTCACAAGCCCCTCGGTGGGATTGGGAAGTAATGCTCGCCATATTTTGCAAGTGGGGAAATTGGAAAAGAGAAGTTAAAATAGGTGTGTAAGCAATACTCCACTCAGACCAATGGTCACATTTGAGGTCGGAAAGGAATTTTTCCCCATGGTCAGACTTGTGGAGACTGGGGCTTGGGGGCGTGTTGCCTTCCTCTGTAGGGGGATCATAGTCCTTCTCCTGGGATCTTGTGCATGTGTTGTGACACTGATTGCTGTTGTCCCCCTCCTTTACCTGTGGCAGGTTAGGTTGGATGACAAAGATGCTTGTGTGGTTAGATAAGGATTTGTATAAGATGGTTTAGGGATGATCCTGCCTCAGGCAGGGGATTGGGCTAGATGATCTTCAGAGGTCCCTTCCAGCCTGAGTTCTCTATTAACTGTATGGTGTGTGGCTGGGATGTTTGGATTGCATGCAATTCTGTTTTATTCCTTCCTATTCTACATAGATCCCCATAGTACCCCATGATTCATAGCACCAAAGAGTGCAGACTTAGCAAGCTAGACAGTGAGAGCAGTAAAGAACACGGTGTTAAAAGTCTGGGCAAACATCACATGCTTTTGCTTTATCCATCTTACCTCTTCACACAGAGGGCATCCAGTATAGGTCTAGGAAGACCTGGAGAAGATCATCCTTTAGGAAGGTTCAAGCTGTGTGTTTTTGGGTTTTTCTTGAGTGAGAATCGGAGAGAACAAAAGGTGAACTGACAAGCTATGCCCAGAGGTTTTGCTAACATTGCTTTGCACAGCAGGAGCACTGTTAGCCTTGTGCTGCTTTTGTGGACGAGAATGTGGTTAGTGAAAGATGAGCATAATGCGTGCTCCTGCCCAGCTACCCATTCGGATGAAAATGCAGAGGAGGCTGCAGGAAAAGTAGAGCCAGAGTGACTCATTCAGAGAGGGTAGGAGCCGCAGCTCAAGAATTATTTGAAGGATTGTGAAAAAAGGAATAAAAGAGGCTTTCAAATGGCTTGGTGCTGAATCTCTGTCCTTTCCCGTCTCAGTCTCTTTGTTGTCTATTATTACCATTCGGATTGCTTTGCTTTGGGCGGGCAACCCGTCTCCTCCAGTCTATTAAATACCTTGTTCACTTGGCTGTCATGGAAATAACAGTAAATCATGTAACTCATTGGTTTTGGATGAGAAGAGGTGCAGTTAGGGTTCCCCATGCCTGAAAGATGGGAATTGATACCGCACCTGATGAGAGATAGTAGGAGGAGGAGGCGATGGCAGGGAAGAGTGAATGGGTTACTAAGGTAACAAGCAGAATAATAAAACTCTGATGAGTGGCAAGGGGTAGTGATGTCACTCTTGCTTCTGCTGCTGGGATTGTCTTTAATGTACACCTGCAAACGTTTTTGTGCACAGAGGAAAGTTGTTCCTGTCTTGGGAAGGGGCTGATAATGGTCTCAGAAGCTCTTGACCCTTTGCACTACAACACAGATGGCATACGTGGAGGCCCAGCAGATGCTGGAAGTTGTAACCAAGAACCCGGAGGCTGCACAGGTCCCCCTGGAGACTAGCATAATTGAGTCTCAGCTCGCACAAGTGCAGGCTAAGGTACCTGAAGCGAATCCTGTGGAGGAGAGGCAGCATATGGCTGCTGCTATTTGAAAGACAGGTGCGTGTGACTTTCAGGGAGATATTTCTGAGGAGTTTCTGGCCATCAGAGTATGAGGGAGCAAGAGGCAGAAGAGTGCTTAGCAGGTCAGGTAAATGACTGTCCCAAGGTAGGAAGAAGCAGGAACAGATGGCAGACGCGCAGGGGAAGGGCGCTGGAGGTGGTGGTGCCATTTGAAGTGGGTTGGGGGAGCTGCATTCAAAGTAGGTCACTGAGGGGGGGCAAATTGAACACAGGATATTGCAACCACAGGATTTCCATTGGTCTGGTGTGAACAAGAGCTGGATTAGAGCTGAGGGTACCCACCTGCTCATACCAAGCTGGGAGTTGTTCCCAGCAGTGCTGGGGAGCAGCATGTGGTGATCCTGTCTAAAACCCTAGGGTCTCTTCTGTTTCTTCTTTTTGGATCCACGTGTACTGACTTTGGATTGTTTTTTTGGGGGGGAACCCATGTTGGGGTTGGCTGCTGGGCTTTCTCCCACTGGACATCTCCTTGATTATGCCAACAAGGACTTGGGCTCTTTTTTGCTCTGAGCTGGGCCTTGACTCCAACTCCTTTGTTCAAAACAAAAAAGAGTTTGAGATGCTTGATGTAACAGTATGTTTTGCTCCTTCTGCATAAGCTGGCCCCACCGTGATCCCAGCTCTACAATTACTTCTGCAAAGAAGGAGTTCTGCTGAGTTTTTAGAGACCCCCTGAAGTTACTGGTGTGAGTTTTTGCAAGACTGCAGTCCCTGTGATGACACCAGACTTTGGCATATTTGCTTGTCAAAAGCTTTACTTGAACATGACCACTGAATCAGGGCCTAGATAAGTGACCAGTGGCCTCTGTGTAACCTTATAACTGCTGTGGATATCTGGAAACCTCTTCTGTTTCCTGATGAACCAGAGCCTTTGCTAGGAATCAGCTCATGTGGTTGGTTTAGGAACTCTGTGGCACCCACTTCTGTATCCTTGCACAGAGTTTGATGAAAATCCCACTGGGCAGTGCTCCTTCCTGCCATCCAGTGATGGTACGTTTACTATGACTTTTTTTTTCTCAGACGGAAAAATGCAGATAGAAAAAAGTTCTTAATTAATTGTGCTGGATACCTTAATTAATATGGCTGTTAAATGGTATGGGATTCCTTTAAAACCTGAGGCCTGCCCACTACTTTGATCTGTTATAACCTTATTGTAACTGCTTTGAAGACAACAATAACTGCATGAAACCAGCCCCCAGGAAGGGTGAGAGGATGAGGGAATGGGCTGCAACCAGGTACGGGGGCCAGGTATTCTGATCTGCAGTCTGCTTCTTGGTGGATTTTCTAGTCCCTCTTTTCCCAGATGTAAAGCACTGACCACAACTTCTTGTTGCTCTCATGCCCTCCTGTGCTGTCAGGTTCCTATTCTCTGCTGGTACCAATGGGCTCATTGAATTCCCCAGAGATGCATCATTTGTACCCGTCAAGAAAGTGGCTCTTGCTGCTGCTTTTCCTGTGTGCTGTGGATCCTGGTGCATGGTGCGTTTGTCCTGCCTGATGTATGAATGAATGTTCCTCCCCTGCCTTTGACAGATTTTTTGCACAGTGCAGTGTTACTGTAAGCCAGGTGCTTTTATCCATAATGAACAATTTCCTGGAAAAAAAAAAAAAGTAGTAATAGTAAACAGTAGATAAAAAGGGTCAGGAAAGATGGCAGAGTCGAGAGCTGTGCATAGTTATGTGAAATTAAGTAAGGGATGGGGTCATGTTCTCATTTGTCTCTCCAGTGATCATCATAACAAGCCAGAGCCTTGAAATGCTCCTTGGAAACTAAATGATGGTTCCTGGAAGGATGAAAATTGGGATTTGGGCCAGATCCTCCTTTTGCCTACTCTGTAGCATTGGAGGGCCACTGTTCCTAGCCATATGGGAAGGTGAGACCATGCCCCTATCCAGCACATGGATAATCCCCTGGTACGACTGTATGACAGTGTGGTGGGGGGTTCATGGTTTTAAAATGCTAATTGCGCCACTCAGGGAAAGGCTCAAGTGACCACAAAGCTAGGAAAATGAATGCAACTTCAACCATTGTGTCTTAACAGTGGCACCATGTCTCTCTCAGGAAGGGTAGACCTGAGCACTCACTGCTGGATTGTCACTGAGTTTTTTCCCACCCTGCCTGAGTAGAAAAACCCTCAGCCTCTGGATTTTGCTTGTGTACTTTGCTCTCAGGGTTGTAGCAGTTATGATTTAGTCCTGTCAAGGTGCTGACCCTGAACTTTCCACTTTTCTTACCCTCTTGCTAAGAAAGATCACATTTCAAACCTGAGTACTTTGAAGCTAGGCACAAATCCTTGGGGTGGTTTGGACAGGGATGCTCCTGCCTTGAGCACAGGGCTAGATTAGATGACCTTCTGAGAGCCCTGCCAGCCCCATTTTTTTTTTTTTTTTTGCCTATTTCTCTATTTTAATGACCTAAAGAAGTGGTTGGGTTTTTTTCAGAGGTGCTGGTCCTAGGAAGCAAAGGGTTTTATGAAAGTTCTGAAAAAACAGGCCAGTTAATTACTGATAGGTTCCTAAATACAAGTTTAGGACCCAAACTTTAGGTTTCCAACTTTTTTAAACTCTTGAGTCTCTTTGCCCAGCCATTCTGCATAGGAAGTGGATGGATCTACCACAAAGTCCTGCAGCTCCAGGAGTGTCCTCATGTATTTTAGGAAAAATGGGCATTTTTTCAAATGCTGTCACTGCACTTCAATTTTTATGGCACTGGAAATCTAGAAGCTGATTTAACAACCATCTTGGATTTAGATGTTGATTTAAAAACAAAAACAAAGCCAACAGCTTAGATTCCCTTTGGGCTTCCCATTAGTGTATTTACTGGATATGAATTTGGGAAACTTTTGGATTAAGACTTCAAGAGTCTGAGGGGAAAATTGTTTGCTTCCAGTGTTCTTCTTGCTCTTGTTGTAATGGAGAGCACCATGGAGGGTAAAGCACTGGAAAGCAAAGTGATCAGGAGAGAGATCAGATGAAGACGGGTTCTGTTGGGCTAGTGAGATTCCTCAGGATGTAGCAGCAGGGGAAACGGACAATATTTCCCCAGTGTATTATGAAGGAACTGGAGATGAACAGTTCTGAGCCACCTGCAGCATTTCATGAAAACCCTTGCTTTGTTCTGAGCATCCAGCAGTTTCATTTTATTTGGATTACAATCTCAGGTGTTGGAGGCATTAAGAAGCATTAAAACTAGACTGAGGGAACCGAGTCTGAACTCTCATCTCTGACTCTGGATTTACAGTCTGACCTTCTCCCATAGATGCTGCACTGTGTCTAGATTAGAAGAGAGATGGGCCTTGAAATGAAATATGAGCTGTAGGTATAGATCAACAGCCATCAATCTATTTTACTTAATTTGTCCCTTGCTCAGCTGTTCATTGGACTTGGGGCTTTTTGTTTCCTGTTTCATTATATTTTCCTCAAAGATGAATGAAAACACAAAGAGGTGGCCAATTTACACTTGACAAATAGAAGCAATGTTCTGAAATGAAAATGTAGAGGATATTTTATGCTATCTAACAGAGGCTTCTGCCTGACTTTTGCTTTGCGCTAGAATGCTGTTATATCTGTTTCATTACGTGTATTTGAAGGCATTTATATTTCAATTAGTGTCACTGCCTTTCTTAATTGACCTCGCCAATAGTAGAAGGGTACATAGGCTTGTAATTCAGGCCTGCTCTGCATAGAATATCTGTACCAGTATTGATTTCTGTTGCAGGGGTGAGTAATTTTATTTTTTTTCATTTATCAGAATAACTATACTAGTACAGCTCCTAGCATGGGCAGAGCTTTATCAGTAGAAAGTTGCCTTGTATAGGGGTAGATTATGGGTGTATGGGTGCTTTACTTCCCACAAGTAAAGCAACAAACACTTCTTGGTTTTCCAGGATGGTCCTCAGTTTTGGGAAACCTAAAAAACTGGACTTCTGGCCCAAATTTAAATTTGAGAAACTGGTCCTAGATGGACATTAAATACTGTCTGTCTTGCAGCACCTGCTGAGTGGACATGACATGAAGTTGCCTGGTGCTATGGGAACAGAGCCGGACAGCTTCCGAGTTTGAGGTGACAACACGGCATCTCCTGAACCAGAAATGGCTTAGCCACATTCACACAGCGCTGAGCCCAGGCAAGGTAATTAGTGTTGCCTCAGCATCATGGGAACTGAGCTAAATTATTTAGTTCGGCTGAGCTAATTAGCCTGGGCGCTGTGTCATGTGAGTGTGACTGTACTGTTTCCAGTTCCTGAGGGAGCCGTGGGCCACCTCTCGATGAGAAAAAACATCGCCGCATTCCTGCAGCAGTGTCTGAGCCAAGTACTTCTGCCCTGGGACAGACCTGATTAGCCTTTCTTTGGCACTGCACTGTGGTGGCTGCCGTAACCAGAACCAGGAGTGGAGCAAGGCGCTTCCAGTTCTGGACTGCTGTGGAGCCTCTGGGACTGCCCTGGATTGCCTGCCTTGAAAGTTGGTTGCTTTATCCATAGGGGAATAGCTATAGTGGTATAGAGCACCCTTTTGCTAGTGTAAGCATGCATGCTAGTGGATACTCTACCCTTTTACTAAACATGCCAGTACAGTGAATGCAGTGTGCATTTTGAGTGGTTAAGATTCATGTATTTTGTTGTGCTATACAAGCTGACTTTCCTTGGCTTTCTATGAGATATGAATCTTTGTGGTGTTAAGTGCAAGATAAAGTTCCTCTGTCAATTGTTTCACAGTGTTCTCCTCTGTCTTATCCCTGTCTGGATCAGCCAGGGGTCTCTAGTATGAAGGGCAGCTGTAATGGCTGCACCTGATCCAGGCCTGCAAGAACCCTCAGGACACACATAATCTACCATGGTGGGCAGGGAGATATTCTGAAGGGCTTTGGCTGGGCTAGTGTTAGGCTGTTGTGGGACACTTGAAAATTCACACCTGAGCCATTGTTTTCACTTGCAGTGCATTTCAAGGCCAAGGGCAGGCACTACATTTGAGTGAGTCTGGGCTGAGAATCATATCTGCTCACTCTTGTTTAATGGCCATGTTCACTATGCGTAGAAGTGGCTGGTGTAGGTGCAATGGGCATGTAGACCTCACACAACAGCAGCCCAGAAAGGATTAATACATGCATAACTACCTCCCACAGCTGTGGCCAGGAGGACCCAGCACCTATAAAACCCCGCTGTCTGGGCAGAATGGACACAACAAGTGGAACAGCTTCAGAGATGCAGGCTGAGGTGTGGAAAGAGATGTGGGGAGAGGGATTGCCAAGCAGGAAAGGTAGGAAGCAGCCCAGAGAAGTAGTGAGAGAAAGGAAAGAGCAGACTGCTGCTGCTTAGCCCGGGATCTCTGAGCTGGAACCCAGAGGAGTGGGTACGTTTGGGTCCCCTTCCCTTCCCAGGGCTGGGCAGGTCACTCTGTCATTAGCTGTGGCTTTGAGTTTTCTGTTCCCTTAGGGCACAGCTGCTCACGCTCTGGTCCACAGGGCTACATCCTCTGGCCTGTGGGGCTCCCCATGGGTCCAGACATTTGGTAGTAGGGGAACAGTGCTACCATTCCCCCACCACCAAATTTCCAAGCCTTCATGTGGCTGGATGGGCCCCAGCCTGAACAGTTGTATCAGACCTTATGCATTGGGGTCAGGCCCCAGGCAGGCTGTTGCTATGGACCAGGATTGGGCCCTGGCCATGCCTGCTCTATGCACAAAATTAGGTCCATGGACCAGATCCAGCACATGGACTGACCTGGTACTGCTCATCTGTTTTGCGTAGCAAAAAAGGTTGGGCACCAGTGCCTTAGGAGGTGAAGTAGATAAAAGGGTTAATGGGGGTCAAAACAACTGTTGCACTAAAATGGGGGGAGCCTTGGACAGCCTTTTGTTAGAGATGCTCATTACAAATCCAGTTTGAACCTTGGGTATAGCTGGTTATTCACAGACTGATGAGAGCAGAAAGGAGCTTCTAGTAAATGCCTGCAAAAGTAAATGTGGACAGCAAATGGAGTCTTACCAAACCATGTGATGAAGGGCTAGTCCCAGGGTTTGTTTGCACTGCCTCCAGTGTTGTGACTGCACCTGGCATAGACCTCCATGAGTTAGCTTCAAGCAACACTAACTGGCTTGGAAACTGGTAGCAATGTAACCAGGGTAGTACTAGCTCACAATGGCCCAGGAGTTGAGTGAATAATTGCTTGGTTAGTCTGTGTGGTGCTCCCTGCCTGCCTGCCTGCCTGAGCTTGGCAATCCAGCTCAGGTCTGACTGCATGAGCTGAACTCCTCAGAACAGTGCCTGGTAGCATGGGCATATTGACACATGCTCCACAAGTGCCCTGGGTCCCCTGGTGGGTGTATTAGTGCTGAGGTCTGCATGATGATATGTAGCAGTGGTGCTCAACCTTGAGTAAATTTTGAGAAAATTATCCTGGCACATGTCCACAAGGGACCAATGGGGGAGGTTATGCTTAGGGGCAACCAACACATGTTCATTTGAGGCAGGTCCTATCGGACCAACCTGGTGGCCTTCTATGACCAGGTCACCAAATCCTTAGATGCAGGGGTAGCAGTGGACATCGTCTTCCCGGACTTTCGGAAGGCCTTGGACACTGTCTCTCATCCCGTTCTCATTAAGAAACTGGGGGGCTGTGGTGTCAACACCCACACAGTCAGATGGGTCGCCAACTGGCTGGAGGGCCGCACCGAGAGAGTGGTGGTGGACGGGTCATTTTCGACCTGGAGGGATGTGGGCAGTTGGGGTCCCCCAGGGCTCGGTCCTCAGGCCCGCACTGTTCAACATCTTCATCAGTGACTTGGACGAGGGGGTAACAAGCACCCTGTTCAAATTTGCTGATGACACTAAGATGTGGGGGGAT
>NW_017728911.1:37548379-37556145 GCF_001723895.1 Crocodylus porosus | reverse complement strand
GGCTAGGGTCTGGAACCAGCTTCCAAGAGATGTGGTGCTGGCTCCTACCCTGGGGGGCTTTAAGACAAGGCTTGACAATCACCTTGCTGGGGTCGTCTGACCTCAGTACTCTTTCCTGCCATACCAGAGGGCGTACTTGATGATCTGCTCAGGTCCCTTCTGACCTGACCAACTATGAAACCTTTTGGCCCTGTGGGCCAGATGAGTGGCACAGGGCTGGATTGGGGCCTGGCATAACCCACTCTCTGCTGCGCATACTAAGTTTGGGTCTTGCTGGCCTGGTGCTGCCCTCTCCTGGCCCCTCGCACTGGGATTGGGCCCTGGGGCCCAGTGTTGCCTTTGCCCAGCTCTGCATACTGGGATTGGGCATCCCATCCAGCATGCAGCACCTGGGCCTTCCTAGGGCTCTGGGGATTTGGCAGCAGGGGAGTGGTGCCACTGTTCTCCCCTTGCCAAATTTCTGGACCTGTAGGTAGACCTGCAGGCCAGGTGACACAGCTCTACAGGCCAGATCTGGCCCCTGGGCCAGGGCTTGGGCACCCCTAATATATAGCATGCAGCTCCCATGCTGAAAGGGACATAAGGCCATGCTGGGTACCCATGTGCTTGCCCTGCTTTGATGTAATGTATGTCTGCAAACCCCTCTCTGCAGCTTGAAGCAGGAGCACCTGTTTAGCTCCACTCCGCAAGAGCTGTGGCACCTACACAGGTGACTGCAGGGTTCCACACCTTGCTCGTGGCAGGGTACAACGTAGACAGGGCTGAGTCCAGAGGTGCTGCCTCCCCTTATGACATGGGTGTGTTAAGCCCCCTGAGGGGACATTGAATAGGCTTGGCTGTTACAGTCAGCAGGAGGCCTTAGCCTGTGAAGACACCTCTGGATGCCTGGTTTGTGCACCCTGATTTCACTTTGGAAGAGTTATTGTTAAAGCACTGGGCATCTATTCCCTGCCTAATACAATAGGCAATACTTGGGAAAGGACATCAAGTCTCCCACTGCCACTGTTCTGTGCCTAGAAGGAATAGAGTAGACTTGATTTGGGGACAGCAACTTCAAGGGCCAGGTATTGAAAGCCCTAGCTTCTAATTTTGTGCTAGTAGTTGATTTTCAGGTATGGAATTGCCGGCAAGCAGTCAGGGGCTGATATATATTTTGTTAATTGACTTATCTGAGCAAGAACCAACAATTATCTGGACTTTGGCATTGTTTCAACAATATTTTTATGTGCTATTGATATAATGTTTGCATTATATTCTATTCTGGACTGTCTATTGACTGTAATGCCTCAATTATTTAAGAAGAGAAAACTTTGATCCAAAATTATGTCTCAGTTTCCTAAAATATTGACACAGAGCTCAGTTTTCCTTATTTATCCACTCTAGGTATTCACACCTTATTCTGCAGTATCTGAACTCTTCAGAGTCTCTTTTATGCAGTCATTTTCCCAGCTCCCCTGAGGTGGGCTAGTGCTCTTCTTTCCAGGTAGGGAATTGAAGCAAGGATCACACAGGGAGTCTGGGGCAAAGCAGTGACTTGAACCCAGGTCTCTGGAGCCCTAGGTTAGTGGACATCCTTCTCTCTCGATAAACTTTTCAGATCCCTGTGCAGACCACATGACTTAGATTCCATTTGCTCTTCTTCCCAAGAGATCTTTGAACAAAGGAAACTGATGACGGCCTTTGTACGGCACTCTGATTCCTCCCCCCTCCCCAGCGTAAAAACCCTACACTTCTACAAAACATCAGCAGCAGATCAAGGAAAGTTTAAATTGTTGTTCATTTTATGCTACAGGCCTGCTCCTGCAGCCCTCGATCTAGCCAAGCTCCTGATGGCTTCCGTGGAAGCTTGGCTTGCAAGAATGGTGCGGAGTGCTGAATCAGGCTTTTAGACTTCTCCAAAACATGTCCCATCTACTATTCTCAGTAACCATTTAAAGTGATTGATGTTGATATATTTTACAACGGAAAAGTTCAAAGCTGCTTAAGGGATCTGAGCATTCAGTTCCCATTAGAAATGGGCTTCCCAGACCCCTTGCCAAGGCTGAAAAACTAAGCCAGCATCAGTCAAAAAAAAAAATATTAAAAAAAATATATATATAGTCTATGACAACAGCAGGGCACTCGGTAATAGAGCCAGACTCACCCTCCTTAGGCCATCTGAAGGCTTCCCTCCTCCAGGTTAAAAATAAAAATTTGGAAATGTATTGGTTCTTTTGATTTTGATCATCCAATCCAAACAAATATGGGTACTCTTAATTTGAATAGTTAGTGAGGAGTAGTCTTGCTGAAGTGGGAATCGATCAGTTGGAGCAAGAGAATCAAGATCTGCTTCCCTCCACCCCATGAAGTTTTCCTCACAATTTTCTTCTCTTCATTCCCTGCTCAACATGAATCCTATTAAATAGCACACAATCACTGTTTAATTTGTTTTGTTCCTAGCATTCACTTTAGCTCCTGCCATACATTGGTTGAGCAGGTGGGATACGGGCCTGACTTCTCATAGGGTGGGTAGAGAGGCTCATTTAAGTTTCTGGCTTTGAATTTGTTGGCACCATCTCTCTGCCTAGGATGTGTTTGGGGTAAACATGTTTTCAGCCTTGTTCTCACATGTTAAGGGGAAAAGGATTCCAGGGCTGGATATCATGGCCAGCTGCCCTCTCAGGAGGGACTGGGTGACTATACACATGTGGATGTGTACTTGCAGGGATACACATTTACTTACAGTTTGTGGGACACTGTCTTGGCTCCCCTTTCTCCCTGGCACTACAGGTCCCATTCATGATTACACCAGAGTGTCTTTACAGTAGTGCTGAGCTGGATCTGGATCCATGCCAGGAGGAGCTCTGGATGCAGGAGTGCAGTTGGCAGCATTTGCAGAGAAGAGAGGCATTATCCTATACCACAGCCATTCCCATCTCAATTGCTGGACTTCCCTCTTGAAATTATAGGCAGAGACACTCAAGTTAATGCAATCCTGGAGCACATGGCTGACCCTGGTGTGACTGATGGAATGAGGAGATGAATTGAGATAAAGAGCACAATCCTTGTAGTGCAAATTAAGCCTGAACTCTGTGGCCCCTGTTGTGGGTCAGTCATGCACAGTCCTTGTCAAAGGCTCTTGGTGGGTGGGTCAGGGTCAGTATCATTTGCAATTCAGTATTGCCCTGCCAGGCAGGTGAAGAATAAAACTCTTGTCCATTAACCTTGTTGAAACCTGGAACATCTTTGCAGGTTTGTGGGTCTGAGACTGGAAGTGGGGGACTTGGACCATCACATTCCATGGGGTCCCAGCCCAGGGCCCTGAGGTTGTAATTTTTCTCCAGCGAACTTCATTCTTTTCAGCCTGTCCTGGGCTGCTTTCTGTCTACACCCATTTAGTCGGGTTGTTGCAAGGTCCTGCAGGGGTACAGCCTCTCTTGCAGTGCCTGCCCCTGCTACGTGATGATTCCTCTCACTTCCTTCAAGTTGTGTAGTCTGCTGTGCTCTTTTTAGCATCAGACCTCCCCCCTAAGACTCTTCTTCACCTTTGGAGCTGTCTTCACACTGCTTACATCTTCCTTGCATTTTTCTGTGGTGTGCTGTGCTTGCTTTGTGACTGGTTAGCTTGGAGATGGTGGCTACTGCACAATCCTAGTTTCCCCAGTGTTCCTGTTATAGGAAGGAAAAGGTTATAGACCTGATTTCAGCCTCGGTAGCAGAACTGAGATGGCAAGGAACTCCAGCAGTTCCAAGGAGCCTCGTTAACTGAAACATCATCCATTATTAACAGAAACTGTTCCAGGCCTGACATCTTGTGTGTTCCTGGTAACACCTGAGAATTCATGCAGGAAGACTCCAGAAATCCAACGTACAGACCAGTATTTGTGGTGGTGATTTTTATTATTTGTATTTCTCCATGCAGGAAGAATGAGAATTGGGTTTGCTTTCCAGTTGTCAGTACTTTTATGCTGAGTAACAGACGCTTCTGGGAAAAGCTTGAAGAAGCACTTTCCACTGGAATAAAAAGTAATTGTGAGACTAGTATTGTCTGTGATCACAAACATTTTTAGAAGTGACTTGTGCTTTTGACTCCACTTATTTTTGGGTAGCCAACTCAAGACAACTTGTAGCACCCTAACTTTCAGAGGGAGCGCTCAGTACTCTACTATAAACCCAGGTTTCATGTTAGTAACTGTCTTTGTTAGTAACACAGCTCAGTGCCCTGTGACAGTAACCATAATCAGTTGTGAAGACCATGGCTAAGCTAAGCTTTTGTATCAAAGTCTGATGTGGAGCCAAATGGAATGTGCATTGAAGTGATCCCTTGCCTAAATTATGATGAAAGCCTCAGATAGAAGAGGCAGCATCCTCAGTGTTGGATTCTTGTTGCTTCTTGGTGATTAAAATGGTATACGCAACAAAGACTCACCATTTTTTCTACATGCTTCCATGAAACTCATCTAGTTTGTCATGCAGCTTAATTAGAATGGACTGTTCTATTGCATCTTTCAAAACCACTCGTGCGTTTAAGAATACATACACCACAGTCCCTTTTAAAACTGGTGCATATTGATTTTTTTTTCCTGTTATGATCTATGCATATGTATTTCTATTACAATTCACTTCTGTTCCCTCAAAACACTTAGTTGACCTATTTTTGTACCTATTGACTATTTACAGTGCCCAAAGAGCTTCTGAAGATCCCTGCTTGTGCCTCCCCATCAATGTTGTGTGCATTGTTAATGCTCTGATAGCCTGTAAACAGGACCCAGCAGAGTCTTCAACGCATTGAGGTAAGACAGCTGACACAGTTCCTTCAGCATTTCCTTAGGACTTTTTAGCAGGGAGAAATGTCTCCTGTTAAGTGTATTGGATGAAATCCATGGAAGTCCGTGTTGAAAAATTGGCTTAAGTCATTTAGTTTACATTTAGGCCTTGAGATGGATTTGATGGTCTTGAAAACAAAGCAAAACAGTTGCCAAAAATGGAATTTTCAAGTTCCAAAAAAGCCCTCCAAAAACCCAGAATTGTTGTTTTTGGAATTTGCTCATCTGTCAAAGATTCTAAAGATGTTTCCTGTTGAAAGCATCTGAGTAAAACATTTTGTGTCAAATGTCAAAAAGAAATATCTCATTTTGATAGTTGAACCTACTGGTCATTTGGGTTTGAATTTTCCTGGTTGTTCAGAATGGGAGAAGGTTAGGTGCCCTGTACAGGGCAACATGTGACAAGCTGGAATCTCAATGCCCCACCCCCCTTCCCTCCACAAATGATCACATGGGAAATGAAGAACGAAACCAAATAAAATACAGTTTTGATTCATCAACCTCAACCTGATTTGCATAATTTTTTGTTTCTTAGAAATTGCATTTTTCAGCCATAAAAACCATTTCCACTAACAACTTCTGATTTTGATGTATCGTCTACCCACCGTGCTGCCAAAGTCAGTGGAAGCTGTGTGTGCCTGTCCCCTCTGGGAAGTTTAGGGAGATGTTCTTCCCACTTTGGTTTCCACCCAGGTGGGATTTGTTGGATTTCTTTTGCATCTTCATTAGGTCCCAATCCTGCAGCCTGCTTTTTGCCTTCAGATCCTCCTGTGCAAATGAAGAGAGGCGAGCAGGATGTGGGGGTGGGGAATCCTGTTTTATCTGTGTTCTTGTGACACTTCATTCAGTTTAAATGATTATCTGCGTCTTTCAGTTTCTCTGCAAACTCCAGTGCAGTTTCACCAACAAAGCATTTTGCAAAATGAATCCACAGACAAATAAATCAATGACTTGCCACTTAGTGGTTTTTCTATAGCTAAGATTAGTGGGTTAACAGTGAGACTGCATTTCCATTCCGTTGTAATGAAACTAGTGGAGCAGATTTCAGGCCGCAGGATGAATAGTCCTGTGTCAATACTATAGCTGAGGTAATGAAATTAATTCTAAAAGGAACCTGAGTATGTGAAAACGGTTTGATGTATAACAGATATGCAGCTCGATCGGTTACAACTAACAGAGTGACATGCTGAGAAGTTACAGGATGAAGAGTTTGGATCATCAGGGCTCCTATCCTCTGAGACTCTCCTGAACTTAATATTAGACTTCAGGTGATGGCACTGAAGTTACAAAATATTTGGACAAGAATAGTCCATTCTCTGAAGAGAGCTTTAAATTGCAGTACTCAATACCAGTTTTAAGTACAAAACAAAGAAACAATCAAACTCTGTCTAGGTCAAGATGCAATAAGCCACAGAATAACAGAAACTGTCTACGTCCAACTGCAATATAACGTGCCAAAGAGACAACAGAAAGCTTTGCATAGCTTGTACTTCAATCTCAAGGGTAGAGCGTCTCCTTGCAGCCAGGTGTTCAGAAGGGATCTGCAGATCTTCTGGGCAGGTGTGGTGGAGCATGCTTTGTGGGAGCCATGTTAGCTGCCAATCAGAGCCCATTTATGTCAGGCGGCTTGTCTGATTGGTCCTCTCAATAATTCATGAAGGACCCTCTGGCCAATTTTGTGGGGTGGAGCCTTCAGGGAAAAGATTTTCAACTTCACAAATGGGAGCCTTTGACATTAGTCTTCAGCATTCATCATTCTCCCTGCTAAAGATGATGGACATCCTTATCTGTGGGTTTAGGGCATTTGAAACATTTGTATTGATGGTTATTAGCAGTCACCTGTTGTGTTTTCAGTAATGGGTAGAAGTGAACTGCTGTGTGGTGCCTGGGGAAATGGTCTCATTTCTACCACCACCCATTTCACGGATCATGGCTCTATCAGTTAAGAATAGGTAGTTTTCTCAGGAGGGCTAATTTCCAAGGGGCAGACTTTGTAGTAAGGCCAGAGTACCGTTGTAGCCATGATGATCCAGGAAATATGCAAGAAGCAAGGGGTTTTTGATAATAGTTGTTTATTGGGCTAACTGTATAGTTGGGAGAGGTGCTTATTGCTTATCTGTTACTTGTGTTAGGCTGTACAGGATTCTTTTCCATGAAGGGAACTTGGTGCCCAAAATCTTGTCTAACATCTCTCCCAACTATTCAGTTGGTCCAATAAAAGACATCACAAAAAGACTCTTGCTTGTAGCAGATGTTTTTCTTGGGCATGCAACCCCCCTTTGGTTCTAATGCAGTCCCTACTTCCATGCTGGTCCTTTGGTTCAGGAGACGCAGGGACTCCTTGCTACATCCTTCCAAGTAAGTAGGGATGTTGAGGCCAAAGCTCTCGCCCTTACCAGGGGAGAGCGGCACACCAGAACAAGGGGTCCTTCCTTGCACTGGAAGCACAGTGCCGCCTGCAGTTCATGCCTCTCCAACACCAACCCATGGCTCTAGACATGCTACTGCAACCAGAAAAAATGCTTGGATGAATATTACTGAAAGAGTCAGCCTTAGTGAGAGTGAGACTGTTTATGAATTCAGTGAATAGGGACTTAGGTTTTTGGTTTTGTGTTTTAAGTACGGTCCAAGTGGGGTTCCGCAGGGCTCGGTCCTCGGGCCCGCGCTGTTCAACATCTTCATCAGTGATTTGGACGGGGGTGTAAAAAGCACCTGTTCAAATTTGCTGACCACACTAAGATGTGGGGGGACGTGGTCACACTGGAAGGATGCAACAGGTTACAATCAGTCCTAGACAGGTTACAGGGGTGGGCGGACGAGAATAGGATGGGTTTCAACACTGACAAGTGCAAGGTGATGCACGTCGGGGGGAACAACCGACACCATACCTACAGGTTGGGGAACTCCCCTCTTGTCAGCACGGAGGCGGAAAGGGATCTGGGGGTCGTCATTGACTCCAAG
>NW_017728911.1:37519472-37548368 GCF_001723895.1 Crocodylus porosus | reverse complement strand
TTGACCCCAGTACTCTTTCCTGCCATGGCAGGGGGTCGGACTAGATGATCTGCTCAGGTCCCTTCTGACCCTAGAAACTATGAAACTAAGTGTTTGGGATTGACATCCTTTGAAACAAAGTGTTTTAACATTGTTTTGAAATGATACTGTCTTTGGAAAGTATTCAAACTTGCTTCATTTAAAAGCAAAACATCTGAAACGTGACACATTTTTTCTTTTGGGTAGAATGAAGTGCTTACCTAGAACCCAAATGAATAATTTAAAAAGAAAAAAATGTGGGGTGAGGGGAAGAGGGTTATAGTTCCATACATTTCTTCCTTCAGGCATTTTGAAGGCTTTGCTAGATAAGGTGCTAAGTCTGGTGGGATATGGCTTGCATCCTAAGACAGCTGCTTGTATCCTTAGACAACTGTCTTCCCCTATCCCAGGGAATGCTAGATAGTGGCAGAGTTATCAGACATACTGGCTTGAAGCAGATGGTCAGGACTGGATGGACTGGAAGGCTGAGTCTTTTGAGGAACTGTACAAAGCACCTATGAGTCATGTGCTGCTTTATCAAGCTCAAAGTTTATCCAGGTTTCAGAGACTGACAGTGGGCTTTGGAGGTATTCATTGTTTGGTTCTGGTTTTAGTAATGGTACAGGGATGTGTTCCTTAGAACAGTGGTTCTCAACTTCTTTTTGTACCAGGACCCATTTGTAAACATCAATGGCCAGTCCCAACCCAGCAAATAGTTTAAGTAGAAAACACACAAGTATTTTGGGCCCTAAATACTTACAACACTACAAAAAGCAGCTCACAAGTCTTAATTTTAATGACAGAAATCCAGATCACCAGGAAAACATTAACAGCAATATCAGCATGTGGCCCTACAATACTCCCAAGTGACATTCATGTTTTTCCACATTCTTCTGTGACTTTGCAACCCTTTCATATATTCTTGCGATCCACAGGCTGAGAAATGCTGCTTTAGAAGATGGCCATGTGCCCCCTGTAAGCAGTGTACCCATTGCATTAAAAGCAACACAGAATGGATTATGTGTTAACATGGAACAAGAAATTGCTAGTTAAAAGAATTGGAAGTCTCTGGCTAACTCTCTCTTTTTTTGGTAATACTTTAAAATATATTTGCTTTAGAGTTTTTTTCTGAATCTTGTAATATAAATTCCTTGGATTTAGTATGAGGTCTTTTCCATTAACTGTCGTCAAGGTAAAATATTTCATTTGAATTGGGATAAGAGGCACTTTAGATAAATGAGGTTCTGCTGTATTTGGAAAGTTGGGTATTTCTGATATATGATCTGACTTAAGAGGTTGGGAAATTCTGTGCACAGCATAGTTCATTTATAAACAAATAAAAGTATTAAAATTAAAAGTTCAGGAAGGGTATTTAATCTTTTGGAAAGGTGTTCTAAAAATCTCTGTTTTAAATGGGCTTATGCCTTATAAGGTAACTCTAGGTGGGGTTTTTTGAATTTCAAATACTTTAGCAGTTTATCATCTAATGAATTAAAGTCTGAGCATTATGATAGTTGTTGGATTCAGTGCAGGGTGGCTGTAGGTAAAGTAGTGATTGTACTGTTGTCTGATTAGTGAGAAATCTAGATTTTTAATGCTTTTGAGAATTTAGCAAACCAGGCACTAAATTGTGCTTTGATTTAAAGAAAACAGAAACCTCCCTCAATCCCTTACAGATTGTTCCAGCAGCTTTGCTTTGGACTTCCTTTGACCGTCTCATTTAGTTGGAAGTAATTCCTTCTGTAGGACCATTTATGCAATATGACAGTCTCAAAGCTGAAGGAAATCAACATGGGGTAAATTGCAGCCCTTAAAAGCAGTGATCACTGAAGCCTGTCTTCTGTTGTTCAGGGTTTTTCTAAATAGTAGTTGATCAGTACAAGGTCCATTATTATAGATATGCTTGTTAAAGAACTGTGCTGATGTCTTTTGATACCCACCACTTTGTAGTTCACACCTATCACTGCGCATGCCATTTAATAAGAGTTAAATATTACAATTCAGAAAGAAACATGAGGCTCCCCACAAGTTTTTGGACACCAAGAGGAAAAGGGCCTTTGCCCTGCAAGCCCTTGCAGATGAGAACCTTGGTGTTCCTTCCCTGTAGAAGCAGTGCATACCTCATAATAGATGTAATATAAATATTTCACTATATATTTACTGTGTTATATACAGAGAGAGGGACAGAGAGAAAAGTAATGAGTGATGTGGCTATTTGAATGAGTTTCCACTGACTTCAGTGGACTTTAGCTCAAATTGTAATAACAGATCTGCTTTCCTTACCATCCCTGTCCTGCTCATTTTAGAGTGTGTGTGTGTACACTCAGCCATCAAGAGCGACGCCTTCATGTTCCTTTGGCTAGTTCCTGGAGTAAAGTAGTATACAGAGAGTACATGTTTTCCAGACAGTGGCATGCAGATCAGTTCTGTTGCTAGGGCAATCCTCTTGTCAAGGACTGTGGTTAATTTATGGAACTGTATTGATTGGGGTGCTGTATTATAGAAGAGCGCACTTCTGTTTAATTCCTGAAATGGAAAATATAACATTATTTTACTGAACAAAAACTTTATTTCATTAACCAGCTGATTTATGTGATGTAGTATTTACATAATATTAGCCCGCACCTTTCCATTGAGATGGAGTTGTTTCCTAAGTCTTGACTGTACAAGGGTTTGGTTTTTTTTAAGCCTTCCTTAGAAGCATTGCGTGTTGGCTGTAGCCAAGGCTGGGGATTTTGGCGGTGGTGTGCCAGTGCTCCTGCTGAGACTTAAACCTGGCGGTTGCTGGCAAGAGGGTCTTGCCCCTCCCCTTGGGATCACACCGGTTGCCATATTTGAAGTTGGGAAGTAATTGTACCCAGTGGTCAGATTGGTGTCTGTGGGGTTCTTTGTCTTCCTGTGCAGGAGGGGATGTGGCCTTTTCCTGGAATCTCAAGCTTATTTTAGCAAACTTTGCAGCAGCAGGGTGTTGGCTGCTGTGGTCCCCCTGCTTTCTTGTGACAGGTTAGGGTATTATGCCTTGTGGTTGTGTCAGTGTTGACCATGTAGTTTTGCTAAGAGGTTAGACAAGGATTTGCATAGAATGGTTTGGATAGGGATGCAGTTGGACTAAATGACTTCTGGAGGTCCCTTCCGACCCTGTGATTCTATGATAGTAACATCATTCTGGCCTTGATGTAAAAGTGTGTGAGCAGGATCTAAAAGAAGCTTTGCAAAGGCTTTTATAAACCCTGTATGAATATAGACAGTTGACTCATGAAGAAAATGCATTAAATTCTCTGTGGCCATGTCCTACTTCCAATTCCCCCCCCTCTTCTCTCCAGACTGGCCTCATTGAGGACTACTTCCAGGAGTAGCCCAAGGGGTGCTTGTCATTGGGAACTGGCCATTAACCTCAGTTGTCCTAGTGCCATCAAATAGGGTCTCTTCAATTTGTATTTATAGACCATGAGCAGGGCTCAGAGTCCACCTCTGATTAAGCTTGCTCTACACTTCTGTGACGAAGGAGGCTAGATAAGCTGGATTCTAGCCTGTGGTCCTGTGGGGTGTACTTTGGGAGGCTCAGCATGGGCAGGCTTTACTGCAAATAATGCTTGTAAATAATTGTCTATATAGGGCATCAATATGCTTGTTTTACCCCAGGGGTAGATGGCCATCTGGGCCTGGTAGGTGGGCCCAGAGACTACCCCCTGATTGGTTCCCCGTGACTTAATGTTTCATTATATTGGGTGACTTGTCCCCAGCCTAAGACTGTAGTTTTATAATGGTGTGTAACAAGTATGGCTGACTAAGCTCAAGGAGAATGAGTGAAGCTCTGAGGCAGCTGGAGGGCACAGAAAGTCCCAGGCCAAACAAAGAGAAGGTCTCAGGTAGACAGGGAAAAGGAAGGGTCCCAGGGTGGACAGAATAAAGTCCAAGCAAGGACAGAGGGAAGTGGAGAGGCACAATAAAGATGGTTTTGAAGCAGCATCTGCTTGCTGCTTGGGACATCAACAATCCAATAACCCTCTTGTAAAGAAAGAAACACCCTCCTTCCTTCCCAGGAGCTGACTGAAAAGGAGCTCCCAGAGGTGGAGGGCTATTGATCACTGGGAAAGTCAGGGACTGAGAAGAGGCAGGGTGTCAAAGCCAGAGGCTTGTCCCTTGTGAAGGTGTTCCAGGGCTGGCTGCAAGGAGTCCTCTTGGGACAGGAAAACTGAGTAAAGCTGCTTTTTGAGGAGTCCCAAGGAAGAGTGTTCCCCTTCCCATCTGAAAGGGGGCAGGCTCATCCTCCTTTGTCACGACCACTTCCTATTAGAAGACCATGATTTTTGTTGGCCATCACTTCCATCCATTAGGGGCCGAAATTATCCAGGTCAGGTGTCTGCCTTGACTGTATTCTTCACAAATTTCTGCCGCAGTGGCTCAGGCACGTCTGAGAACAAGGCCAACAAGAAGAAGGAAAAAACCCACTGCTCTTCTGAATTGAAAGAAATTCTGGTGACCTTTTACTCTGGAAAACTGTTGTGCCCCATTGCTTTGGAATAGGTACTTGAAATTTGGTGTGAAAGGGGTGTTTGTGTTGGGTCCACGTCTATCACTCTCCTTATGAAAATCTGCCAAAATCTGGCCAGGTTAAAGTTGCTGAAAAACCACAGTTTGCACATTCTCAGAGACCAAAATCTCTGGGGATTCTGCCCTCCCTGAGCATGTTCAGATGTCTCCTGGCGCTAACCAGACTGCACATGAGACATCCCCACTAAGCAGCTCAGTGTGTTGTGTCCTCTCACGTCCCCTATGTGTGACCTGGTTCTGTGCACAGAATGCCCAATACTACCCAATGCTAGTACCCAATACATGGCTTCCTTCTTGCCCACCTTCCACTTTTACTTCGCAGCATTCAAATTTTGCTTTTACTCGTTTCCATATTGGTTTCTCTGTGGTGTTTATCACTGCAGCATCTGAGTGGTTCACAAGCATTACTCCCCTTATTTTCTCAGCACCATTTGCCAGATGGCAAACTGAGACAGAAGTGAAGTGCTCAGTTATTTGGGGTGCACCTGAATTTCCTTTCTTTCTTCCAGTGGTTAGCATTGCACATTGTTTCATGAGTGCAAGGTGTGGGTTCCATGACATCAGTTGCAGCTGCAAGTCAGTGCTCAGCCCTTCTGCAAATTAGACCTGAAAACACTAAGTCTCAGTAAAATGAAGAGTAGACAGCTGTGACTAGTGTGGTTTGAGCAGGTTGTCCAGTGTTGCATAGGACCCCTTGGCAGAGGTTAGGTAGAATTGGGTTTTCCAGGGCAGCATTCACCTCTCTTAACCATGAGACGGTTCTTTGTCTTCTCTGATCCCCACTTTCTTTCCTCACTTAGTTCTTTCCTTTGGTAAATGGGGGTGGGGTGCTACAATCAATAGATTCCTGATTCATCCCCAGAGCAGATCTGGCGGGGTGGGCTGGGCACCAAATGGACAGAAGGCCTGTGGAAGACTCTGCGTTGTCCTTAACGAATGTCTTTCATAATGCATATGCCAAAAGGGGCCCAAGAGAGGTTGCCATTGGCAAACTTTTTCCCTGGCATTTCTTAACTTGGTGAGTGCTTAATATCGCAGATGTAGAGTTCTTTTAATATAGTTATTTGTATGTAAACTACTTATAGACTTAACATCTTGTTCTGCTAACAGGTATTAGATGAAGAAACCAAAACCAATAAGTTCATGCTTGTTTACTTCAGAGAGTCAACATTAATTTTTTTTATTTCTTCATCTGCATTCTTCATAATATGGCACAATAAGCTGACCTCTGTCATTCTAAATGGACTCCCCTTTATAAGAGTTGAAAAGTGAATTGATTTTCCTTCAGTCATGTAATAAGCATATGTGTCTGAGATGTAGCCTGCTCTATTGACACATGTAAACACCATTAAAATTAATGGGAATGGGTTTTGCCCATGGGTTGATAGGAGAATAGATTATTTTAATGGCTTAGTTATTTATTTTGTCAATGAAGGCAGCTTAAAAATGATCTTCAGTATCAAAAATGCTCCTAGGAAGAATCATTAGAACTATTGGTGTCTTGGGTAGCTTTGCCCTCAAATTTTAAGCTCAACTAGCCAAATTCTATATGGAAACCTTTGAGTCCCTTTAGGACATGGCTCTGAATTGTTTCCTTTGATATTTCAGCATTTAACCAATTGCCTATATGCAGGTACCAGAGAGGGGCTGCCACGCTCGAGGTTTTGTTGAGATTTGCGCATGTTCATGTGTGAGTAATGTATTATTTCACTTTTCATTATATTATCCTAAGAATTATGTAAAGTGATATAATAATTTATTCTACACATTTACAGCAATAAATCTGACTAGAGGGTGAAGCCTTTGGAAAACTTTCCAGTAATCTGTAAATTAGAGGTTGTTTTTTTTTTTAGATAGCTTCTTTAAAAGACCTTTTTAGCAAATAGATTGTGCTACATAGTAGGAGAGTCGGTATTTAAATCTCAGAGATAAAAAATGCAAGGCGTAAACTACTTGCCAAGTTTATCAAGATGTCATGATAAACGGTACTGCTCATTATCACTTCACCCACATTATAGTAATAAATAATTGCCCCTTATACATTTGCTTTGTGGTTTCTTTGCACTACCAAGATCGTGACTGCAACAAGAGTCAGTCTGATGTTGGGCTGAAGATCAGGTATACAGTTGGAAATATGCAAGTGCTCTCTTCATACATGCTGTTTTGTTCTCTTTATCTAGAAACAAGAATGGTGGTGTGCATACTCTTGTGGTGGATTCTAAAAGTGCTTACCCTGTCTTTCCTGCTGAAAACTACTCTGTCCTTAAATCCAGATGACCCCAACGTTTGCAGTCACTGGGAGAGGTAGTGTATACACAGTGTCATTTTTGTTTAACAGCTGGTTCTTACTTGTATGCTTTAAAGGCAAAATTATAATCGCTGCAGGTCAAGTTCTGTCAGCATCCGCACAAGCTGTGTGGCGGATGGCAGACGAGAGTGCCAAAAGGATCTATTCTAGGGCTACACCCGAGAGCCTTGTTTCATGAATATAGTACCCTACCACCTATCCCGGCTCTGAGATGTGTTTTCATGGGCCCTGCTAGACGGGCTACAGAGGGAGTGTCTCAGTGCATTCTGGAGGAAACCAGGGTTCAATGGACAACTTCTGTCTTGCTCCTTCATGCTTTTCAGTCAGGAAGCTGAATGAAACGGTCAGCTAGAGACCTGCCCTTGAGTACTGATACTGTATTGAGTATCCAAAGCTCGGTGGTTTAATCTGCCAGATGCCCATCAACATCGGTGACAGTTCTGCCTGTGAAAGGAAGTTGGAACATGCAGATAGACCCCTGGATGAAGAAGCCTGATGGGCTAAAGGCCCTGCTCATGAAATAGAAAGGATCATTTTCCTCATAGTCCCTCCCTGTCCCTGGGCAAGCTGCTCAAATGTTCCTCGTAGTCTCTCCCATAGTCCCTAATACAGAGATAGGAATGATCTGAAAATTTCACCTGTGCAAGTGGGCTCTTCTGAGTAGTTGAGCCACTCTGCCCACAGGGGCCACATAAGTGCAGGGGTCTACGTAAGGACCATCCATAATAACAGTGGTGTGCTTCAGTTTGAACTCCTTGAGTTTCCTCCTCAGTTTCTGTGGGTTATCCCAGTGCAGGAGTAAATGTAGCTCATATGTCCACTACCATAAATCCTTTCAGAAGAGTAAACATGGATACAAAGCTGAGCAGCATTATGAAGCTCATTATGCTTTGATTTTGGACACATTAATTAGAGCATTACTTGGCTTATAGGTCAAATGCAGATGTAAAAAGAAGCACGCAGCAATGGTATTTTGAAGTCGCATGGTGAGGTGAGGTGCATGCAGAGCACAGGAGTAAAATATTGATCTTTGTCTGGGGAAAGTCGGCAACCTCACAACCCAATCAAGGAGAAACAAAAATTAAATACCAAAATTGATTGGTTGTACTGACCAAGACGACTTTGTTAGTTAGATGTTAATAAATCAAAGGGAAAAGATTAAGTTAGGATAAGGGGCTGGGTAACTAACAGGATCATAAAATAATAATCAAGATTCTCAAATGCTATTGTTTTACATTAATAATGAGCCATGTAAATATTTTACGTTTTGGCATCAATGTCAGTTAAATATCGCCCCCCTCCTCCCCCCCACCCCCGCAAGGTGCTCTACAAAGAGCATGCGCAACTCTCTTGGGAAGCCCGGTTGCCCAGAGAGTTGCAGTGTGACAGGGAGATGAATGTGTTAATAGCCCTGTTGGCTGACGTTGGTGGAGGCCTTCCACTGAGACCCTCCAGACAAATATTTTTGATGGCATGATCCTGCAGGACCTTAAGCACATCAGCAATGCCATTGGCTAGAATGGGATCTCTTGCAGGATCTCATTCCTAAGTCCTGGTCCTGCAATGAACAAATTCAGCATGGTTGTGTTCAGTGCAAAGGGATTTATGTGGAGCTTGCAAGCCCCTCAGATCTGTATTTGTCCAGTACGTACATCTATGATGATGCATCTAAGTCAGGGGTTTTCAGCCTTTTTTAACAAGTGTACCCTTTGTGTCTCAGAGTTTCAGCTCATGTGCCCCTTTCTGTTTTTTTTTTTTTCTTGTTTGTAATGTTACCATTAGCAGGAGGGAGGGAAGGGGTGTGTGTGGGGGGGGGGCAGATACGAGGGCCCAGCAGTGAGGGAGGGAGTGGGGCTGGGGCTGGGGAGGTGCTGCTTGGGTGGGGCAAGGTGGGGTGTGGGATGGAGCTGCGAGCAGCTCATTTTGGGGGCACTCAGGAGGGGGGCGGTTCCTGCCACTACACATGCCCAAGAAGGGCATGGGGGTCATGTGCCCCCAGATTTGTGGGCTGGGCAGGGCAGGGCAGGGCAGGGCAGGCTGCCACTTGTGGTCTGGGGCCAGGGCAGGTCATAATCCTTCCTCCTAGCACTGCTGCTGTCCTCTCCGAGTGCAGCCTGGCCCAGCCCCCACTGAGAAGAGCTAGGCGCTACCCGAGCCCCAGCCTGCAGTGGCAGACTGCCCTCGCCCTGCATGTAGATCTGGGAGCGCTCAGGGTGTGCCATGATGGGAGCTGCCCACCTCCCCACACCCCTTGGGATGAGCCACAGCTCTGTTCTGTGCTCGTCCCAGCCCCACTCCCTCCCTCACCACTGGGACCTCTATATGACCCCCTACCCACGCCCCTTCCCTCACAACAGACTTACCAACTGGACCAGACTGTTCTCCAAGCTGCCGGGCTGTGTTCCTGACTGCCTGCGTGCTGTGCTGTGGCTGCATGCGTGCACAGGACATTTATCGGCCATATTATTGGCCATGTCAGTCAACAAAGCTGATTGCTGATGCAGTCAGTTTTACTTATATCACCTCTATAAAACAGTAATTTTTTTCTCATTTGTTCTGTGTACACCCTATGATCTCTTTAAGTACCCCTAGGGGTATGCATACCCCCAGCTGACAGCCACCAGAGAACAAGTCAATGTCTCCCAAGTCATTTAGGCTCTCTTGAAAATTACAGCCCTCTATAAAGTAGTACTTGTTGCATTGAGACGTTAGTATATGAAAAGGTCTTGTCCATATCTTAATTTTTAACCAGTTTCTCCAATTTCTGTAAAGAGCAAAGTCTTCAGTTCTGTAAAAGATATTGTTGCAGTCTGCCCAAATCTCAAATAGTCTCAAACCCAGTCACCACTTTACTCGTGATTTTATGATCTTCAGTTACTTCCTATGTTGTTTCTGCTACAAATTAGAAAGGATTAAATTCATGAAGTATAAAAATAAACACCCTTGAGACCTTTCATAATTTTTCCCCTCTTTGATTGGTGCTCCCAATATTAGTTGAAGTAATGATGCTCCTTCATCATAAAATGAAGTGTGAGGATCCCGTCATGCTGGTGAAACTCGGCAGCATTAAGTTAATATGTGCTCTCATTAGCATTTTGGAATGCAAGCAAATATTAACAGTCCTTGTAGGAAGCCTCTGATATGATCTAAGAACATAGAGGTTTTGTACACTTTCTAGACTAAGCCATTTCCCCCTACATTGCAGTTTACCAGTTCCCTGCCTCGGCTTTTAAAACTTGTCATTCATATTTGTTCTTAACTTAGAGAAAATAGAAGTTTAAATTTATGTCCCATGTGCAGCTAAACTGTGCCTTGTAGGCTCAAGTTGGGAACAGAATCATACCCTTGGAGGAGCTCCAGGAAGTATCTGTGATTCTCTCCTGGGGAGAAAGTAGATGAAAAGGCTTCCTTAGCTCTGGCTATGGCCAGAGTCCCTACCAAACTGATTGTTGTGTCTTAGGCTGGAGTTAGTTGTGGGAGCAAGTCAAGGAAATAAAAGCTTTATATGCTGTAACAAACAGGCTTTTCCTCTTTCTTTCCTTATCTATTCCTAGCTATGCTGTAACAGTACAGGAATCTTATGCTCATCCTTTTGATCAGATCTACTATACACGATGTACTGACATACTGAACTGGTTCAAGTGCACTAGACACAGGTAAGTGCTGATCCCCAAGATATTTTAATTTCTTTGCCTTTTCATCTCCCCCTGTAGCTTTTTTCTTTATCTAAGCTTCTGTGACACCCTGATACTGAAGGAAATACAGGCCTCTCTGCAAAAAAAATCCTGATAGCTGATCATGTTTTAGAAATCTTGTGTGCCCATAAATCCTGGGCTCATGGCAGATCATCCAAGGGGCAGCAATTCTTGCATGAGACTTGAGCCAGCTATATCAAGCAGTTCAGCTGCATAATTCAAGAGGGGACTGACTAGCTTGTTATGTATCAGTCTCTCTTTCTTTCTCTTCTAGTCCATTGGCTTGAGTATGGGTCAGGCTGGTGGTAACTAGAAATGGATCCAGGCTACAGAGACTGCTTCCAAACCAGAATGTAAATTTAAGGGCTTGAATGAAAGTTGTTGCTGCCTGATAATTTTTTTTTTCTGGACTGCATGGAATCAGTTGTGATCAGGATCATTCCTACCAGAAAAAAATATTCAGATAAACACCCAATGCAGTCACTTGTCTGGGGACCTTGCAAGGGGTCCGATCCTGTCAGCTACTCAGTGTTCTCGAGTCTCTTGACTCGGTGGCAGCTGAAGGTTCTCAACATCTTGCCAGTTTGGCTTATTTTAGTTTGTCGGGCAGTGTCCAGCGCTGTAACAATGCCTGCTTACAGCATTGTTTCAGCTGAAGTAGAGCAGAGTAAGTGGGAGAGGTTTGTCCAACGGGAAGGACCATTGATTTTCTGTTCTAGGATGGGACCAAGACCTAGGAGAGGGTTATTTCAGATGAATTAAAATGAAAGGATGCTTTCAAACTTTTGTCATTAAGTCCTCATTTTCCCAAGTGTCACCCTTTCTTGTGTTACAAATCAAGCTAAAAATCTGGCAGGAAGCTTTGTACTCTGGCACTTTTTTGGACAAGAGCCTGGTATTGTAGAAACAGTCTTGAAGTGGTTTCTATGCAGGACATTACACCATCTTGCAAGACACTCAAGTCTTGGATAGGTTACCTTGTGGAGCGAATGCACTGTGGAGTTAATTTCCAGCCCCGCCTAGCAAGTATTAAATGTGCATTACAATGATTCCTGTTGCAGTACCCTGAAAAATGGCCTCAATAGAGTGTTTTGTTGAGTCCAGTGCGGATAGCTGACCTTACTGCTATACCTAGAAAAATTGTGTTTATTCTTAAGACGTGTCATGCCCTCTCCTTGGGGCTGAGGCAGTGCTTTAAGGTAGCAGTCCCAAGAAGACCTCTGTTAACTGGCTGCCGTGAATACTGTGTTTATAATCCATGTTATATTTCTAGTTTCAAAATAAGTATTGATTCTTTTTTATTGTGGTTTTTAATATCAAAAGCCTTCATGCATTTTAAAATAATTATTGAATGCTATCCTTGCTATAATTTAACACAAATATAATTCCAACAGTAGGCATTGATTTTCAATACTGTCAAACGGCTTTCTGTCTTGCAATTTAGAATAAGTTATAAAACAGCATATCGAAGAGGCCTAAGAACAATGTATCGGCGGAGATCTCAGTGCTGCCCCGGATATTATGAAAGTGGAGACTACTGCATACGTATGTATAGAGTTTTGATTAGTACATGACCATTACAATTAATTTTGCATTGAAGATGTAGAAAAATCCCTAATGCTAATTCAGTACCAATTAATAATATTAAGGCTTTATCTGCAGAGCTGCTGAGTACACACTGTTCTAACTGAGCTGCTGGCATGAGCTGGTCAGAAGCTCTGAAATTCAGACCTTTATGGTTTCCCAGTTCAGGAAATATGCTTACTTTGCCACATGCTAGGCTTTGAGTATATAGTTAAATCCCACTGAAGTCAGTAGGGTGGATTTAAGGAAGTGCTTAAGTGCTTTCCTGTAACAAACCTTGATTCTGAGGGCAATGTATCTAAAACAATGTGCTAATGTGAAAGACTTGGAGTTGGGGGAGTTGGGAGCAGTTACAGGACTGAAGTTTTCCATAATTTCAAGGCAGAAGCATCAGAAAAGTTTTCACCTCTTAAATTTGAGGGCACAAAACTCCCCCCCAATTTTTATGAGCTCTAGGTAAGTCAGTGCAAAGGAAAGATGTTCAAAGGTATGATGTGCTTGTAACAAGGTTACATCCAATCATTTTACCTGTCACTGTATCACACTTGTCAGGAAGACTGTTCTAATAGCACCATGCAAACAAACGCAAAGCATTTAAGTGAGTCTGTTCAGTGCAAGGGCCCAGTTAATTAACCATGTCATGTGTTTCAATGTCAGAGACTTTCAGCAGTGGGTTCTTTAAGGTGTACTACTCCATCTGTTTGCTACGCTGGGCTCAGGGGAGTGATGAGTTAAGTGAGAGCCCCCCGCAGCCACTGAGCAGAAGCATGGCCCAAGAGGGATCCAGATTTTATTGACAGAGAGGGAGTCACAGAATGCTATAGAAGTATAAATGCTGCTGCCCCGCCCCCCCCACCAACTCCAGCTGTTAAAGCCCCCAGTTAAACAGGGTTTTTAAGGTAGTATCTATCTGTGTTTAGATTAGTGGAACTCATATAGCCCTAGCACTGTTGTGTCTGGGCACCTCAAAAACATGAGTGACCCTAATTGTCATTGATGCTCTTTACTTCCTTGATGGCGTTTTATGAGAATAAAGGGCCTTGAAGTATGCAAAGCTGCTTTAGGGCCCGAACTACAAAGATATTTAGGTGCTTAATTTCTGTGCTGGTGCCTAAGCCCCCATTAAAATCCAGTGGAGTGTAGATGTCTGAATCTGGCCCCTGGTATAGAAGAGGAAGAAGCAGGGCTGGTGCTTCTCTTCTCCCTGCAAGCCTTGGAAGTAGGGAAGTAGAATTAGCCTCCTTTTACAGAGACACAGAAAGATCATAGAGAAGATGGGCTGGCACAGGCCTCCAGAAGTCATCTAATCTAACCCCCCGCAGAGGCAGGATCATCCCTATCCAAACCATCCTATGCAAATCCACTGTCTAACCTCTTAGCAAAACTACATGGTCAACTCTGAGATTAATGGTTCAATCCTTCAAGGTGCTGAGCACTGTGAACCCAGTCCAGTGAAACATTGAACAGATCGCCTGACTTCACTGGAATGACTTATGCTTAACATTAATTACTTACTTTGGATGACAAAAACGTTTTGGTGGCTTATGTATATATGAGTATATACTTGTATTATTGCTAGCACAAGCTCTGTGGCTCAGAATGCCCCTCTGGTGCACTGCACTGTTCATTTTCACTTTTATCTCTAGAATGTATTGATTTTCTTTCTTCCTTTTAATTTTTTGCTGTCTATGAGGAGACAATGGGGAAATTTGCTTTTCCAGTGGTTCGGAAGTGGTGCAGAAAGTGTCTGCTTTGCACAGGGCATTAACATTTATTTTTAAATCAGTGCCTCTTAGCATTAATAGTCAGAGTTATGCTCTTAGCATTCTCTGGCAAGTTTTGTCTTTCTATTGCTGATAAGGACCTGTATATACTTCAGGCTGAAAGATTGCGCTAATGCAGCACAGTCATTGTGTATCTGATCAGAACAGGAGTTTTGTGTTTGACTTTAATGTGTGTCAAATTATGTGTAGGCAATACCTAATGTCTGTCCAGAAGATGCACCTTCACAGGTCAGATCCTTGTGTTACCTATATATTAATGAAATGCTCATGGATTCATGTGTGAATGGGAACTTCTGCACTCTCTTCTTCCCCGATTCTGGTAGAAAAGGAAAATCATTGCTGACTCCTAATCTGCATTCAGTTTATGCCTTTGGGGACAAGGAGTAGGACTGTGTGGCCAGAGATAGGGAAGGATAGAATATGTTTTTGTGGGGGTGGAAATAGGATCCCAAACCATGCTAGCTTTTCTAGTCCCTTTCATCCCTGAGGATCCTGTAGGGCTGCAGTAGCCAGGAGAGCAATTGTGTGGCATGAGGAATTCTCTGTGGCATTCGCTTTGTTTGTAGGTACCAGATGTGACTGGGTTACTTGTCTACCCCAGGGCACAGGGGTATCATGTATCCTATCACAGTAATGCTTTTCTTATCAGGATCTTTTTTTTCCCACTGTATCAGCTCCCACTTTAGTTTTCTGCCGTATCGCTTTTCAAGGCCAGTTTTTGGTTTGTGTTCCTCTTGACCCTTCACAGCAGTTATTGCTGAACCACCAAAGGGAGTTCCCCTATGTGCCTGGGAGAATGACTTGGGTGGCCTAGACTGTCTTACCAGTGACCCTCTCTGCCGCTTTCATTTCCTGTTTTCCCGCTTTTCTATCTTTAAATGTCCTGGCATGTTTTGTCATTAACCTTTGCATGGATCTAGTGTTGCTGCACCACATTTCCCCCAGAGATGTACACATCCATTGTTCCCTCTGCACATCACCTCATTGCTGTCCCTGGCAGTGCTGCGTTGATGGAGCTGGTCTGGAGTGTTCCAGTCTGCAATGGTCCTGGAGCAAGGAAGCGCTCTCCCTGCAGCAGGGATGCTCCTTCCTGCAGCCTCACTCAGCCAGGCTTGTAAAATTTATTCCATTCGCAATAGGGGGAGCTGCTAGTGCATGGGGAGGGGAGACTGCATCCCACAGTGCGTATGATGATCAGAAGAAAGTTTGATTAAAAAACACTGTGTAGATTAAAGGCTAATTGGTTCTTCTTTCATTAATAGCAGCCTTTATTTCTTCCAAAAGTTAAATAGCTTTGTAATTAACAGTGACATGTTTAGACTAGCGAAGCCTGTGTTTAAATCTCTATTAATGACTCTTTCTTGGATTAAAAGCTAAGGAGAAGGCTTTGGGGTTATTATTTTGATCCTTTCCCCTCTCATTTACTGCCATTTCAAAGGAGCATCAGGTGTATTTTTCTTTCCTTGGCTCTGGTGCTGGTAGTTGAAAAGCAGTAGAGCACTGATAGAATCACGTCTGCTTCACCCTCACAGCTCCGGGAATCCGGATTCTTGGCTCTGCCTCTCAGTCCATGATGTCTTCTTCATCCTTCTTTTATCCATTTAAGCTAATGCATGTTTTCAGCGTGGTGGGTGAGCAAGGGAAAAAGCCATTTTAGTTTTTGAATAGTAAATCCACCCAGGTCTTCATTATCTGGAGTGAAAAGCTTTTTGGCATTGGGACTATCTCCTTAGATGCTTGCAAAGTGCCTAATACATTTTGGTAGGCTGATAATAAGAACCAATCATCCAATATTCTCTCTCTGCTATGGGAGCAGCTATCAATTTAAGTTTGATCCCTAGCCCCTGGAAAGTCAACAGCAAAATTCATATCGACTTCAGTGGGAACAGGCGCAGGGCTCAGACATCATGGACTGAGAGACAGGCGCACTTTTGTTGTTAAAGTGATGAATTTTGCCTGTAATAAATCAAAGGATTAACATTGCTGATTAGATGCTGAAATAACATTTGCAGCCACTGACATTCCTTTCCACAAAGCACTGGCAGAATATTTTGGTTGTAACTCTCAGCGCCCTGTTCCAGTTCAGTCCTGGTGATTTTTCAGGAGACCGCCGGTGGTGCTGAATTGGATTGAACAGCACGCTGGTCTTGCGTGATGGCTGAATGTTCAATTGGAATTGCACTGAGACCATCAATCTCATTTTACTGGTGACCTAAGATGGATGTGAGTTCCTGTCCAGAGGTGAAAGGGTTAGCAAAATTAACCTACTCAGCATCTTGGCATATAAATTTGGGAACTTTGAGAGAGGGCTTTGTCTCTGTGGTGTTTTGCTTCTGTTGCCTCCCCAGGAGAGATTTTTAAATGAAAGCAGAGTAAAGGAACATGAAAAATTCAATGCACACATAAGTGCATTTCTTTCCAATAATGTCCTATGAGTGGTTCCTACCGTTCTGGTAGTTGTGCATGATGTTTTTCCCCCTCTCTGAATATGTTTATACATGACATAGGTTTCTGCTGGGCTGTCTCTGAAAATAAACTGTGCCATCTAGGTAGTAAATCAGAGCAACTATGATTTACTATACTTTGTTTGCTAAGGTAAGCTTTTGGCAAAGCAAATATATAAACTGCAGAAGATCTTGTTGTTTTAAAAAAAACAACCACAGGGTTCAAATGCCCTTCAGGTCCATCATAAAGGATTTTAAAATTATACTGACCAGATTAGTATCTGTTAGAAAGAGCAGCTTTGAATCCTTCTTCTCTGCTTTGAAAAAAAGAAAATATTCCCCAGGCCCTTTGTGGTATTTTTCCTTTGAACTGATGCTAATTGAAGATTTCCCCTTAAAAAAATGTATCGGGTGGAAAGAGTCCCTCATTTGCTAAATGGCTGGGGTTTTGTCCGGGAGCCCACTGCTTTGTCCAGTCTTCCCCTTTTCATCCTTACAACAGATTTGTTTGAAAGGAGAAGGTTGTCCAAGGTAATGAAGGGACAAAGATTTGGGCTTCAGAAGAAAGGATAGTGGGGGTAGAAAACAGTACTCCCTACCTTCCTTCTGCATTCGCTTCTGACAGAAGAAAAGGACAGGCGCATGGCCATTTGGGGTCTCGGAGTCTCTTGATTTTCCAACAGTTTATTTCTGTTTTCAAATCTAACTTCGCGGTTTACTGATGACTGGATGGTCCAGTACAGGGAGCCGCTTACCCCCTCACATAGTTGGCTGAAGACTTTGTGGTGTTCAAAACACAGTTAAGCGGATGCAGTCTGGAAAGAGTGTTGGTGATGTCTTCCAACTTCCCACCATACAGTCCTTCACGTTGTAGTCAATTCCATCATTCTTGGAACTACTTGGACCCCTTTGCTAAGAGATGCCATGGAGCTCTGCTGGGTATGCCAGACAGGTTAGATTCTAGGCAAATTACTGGGGGAGAGGGCGGGGTGCTGAATGTTTTCACTTCTGCCTGTTCTGTCAATAAAAGAAAAAAATCTGACCCCCCTGCCAGCACATGCCAATTTGACTCCTTTCATGATCTTTGGATTCACTTTAAAAACAACAAAGGTGAATATTGTTATAGTAGTTGGCCATGCTAGTATTGAGCAGGTTTCATAGATTCATAGATGTAGGCTTGGAAGGGACCTTATGGATCTTCTAGTCTGACCAGAAAAAACTGGGCTCAAATGACCCCAGCCAGGTAATTATCAAGCCTCCTCTTAAAGACCCTCAAGGTAGGATCCAGCACCACTTCTCTTGGAAGTTGGTTCCAGATCCTGGCCACCCTGACTGTGAACTAGCACCTCCTGATATCTAGCCTAAATCTACTCTCTAACGACTGATGGCTGTTATTCCTCGTTACTCTGGGAAGTGCTCAGGGGAACAAGGTCTCTCCCAATCCCTGCTGGTCCCCCCCTAGAGAGTTTATAGATGGCCCCTAGAGCGCCACCCCCCCAGCCTTCTCTTGCAAAGGCTGAACGGGTTCAGGTCCCGTAGCCTCTCCTCGTAGAGTCTGCTCTACTGTTCCCGGATCATGCGAGTGGCCCTCCTTTGGACCCTCTCAATGTTGTCCACATCCCTCTTGAAGTGCGGCGCCCGGAACTGGACACAGTACTCCAGCTGCGGCCTGACTAGTGTCACATGGGGGGGAGGATCACCTCCATGGACCTGCTCACGATGCATCTGTGGATGCACACCAAGGTGCGGTTAGCCCTACTGACTATGTCCTCACATTGTTGGCCCATGTTCATCTTGGAGTCAATAATGACTCCAAGATCTCTTTCTGCCACCGTGCTTTCGAGAAGGGAGTTCCCCAGCCTATAGGTATGCTGCTGGTTCTTGCTGCCTAAGTGCAGCACCTTGCACTTGTCAGTATTGAATCCCATCCTATTTTCATTTGCCCACCCCCGTAACCTGTCCAGGTCCCGCTGTAATCTGTCTTCCCTTGTAGTGTGCCCACCTCACCCCAAATCTTGGTGTAATGATTTCTATGATGATTCTTAAATGGCATGTTCCACATCTGTTTTTATTTACATATGGAGTTTTGCACAAACTCCATTTTTCTTTTTTTTCTTTTTTGTTACTCAGCCTTGGGAGTACTTGCTTCTCTCCTAGACCTGAGGAAAGGTGCTTTGTGTCCAAAAGCTTGTCTAAAATTTCTGCCACCTATTCAGTTGGTTCAAAAAAAAAGCTATCACAGCCCAAAGTATCCTTCTCTCTCAAATATTCCATGGCTAATAGTTTAAGTAATAATAACTCTTAATAGCTACACAAGCTACATGCTATAGCATATAATTTTATATTCATTGAGTATGGTCATTCATACCTTATCACTGCACTGAATTTTACCTGGTTGCCTATATAATGTAGGGTTTGTTTGTTGGCGGTGTTTTGTTTTTTTTTGTTTAATCTTTCAAAATACTTTTTCATTGGAGCCATATGGCTAGATTATTAAACATCTGTACCATACAAGTAACAATTCCAAAGCTTCCTGCCATCTGGATGAATTACAATACTTGCAATGCAATGCATGTTGCAACAACACACCGACACAGCAGTCAAGTGTACTTATGATGAAAAGAAAAATAATAGCTTCTGTGATCAGTGCAAAAGTTGTATACTCCTAGAAATCATTAAATCAGCACTTTAAACTTCCTGAATATTCATAGCATTTGTTCATATCATGTCAGAAGATTTGTTGATTTTTTTTTTTTCTTTTCTTTTTCTTTCCACATCCCTTTTTCAAATGCCAGTGGATCATTACAATCTTCAAGGAAATGTTGTCCCCCATTTTAAATTTCCCTTTGCCAGCATTCCTGTATCTTTTTTTAAAATAAATTTTCTAAGTCTTAACAGATTTCAAACAATATATTATTCTTATCTTTATAGAAGCATACATTAAAGCTGGTGCTAGTGCTTTGTGAAAGAGCCTGTGTATTACATTATTCAAATATACAGTATTCTGAACATCAATAATGCAACATAAATTAAGGGAAACAATATAAGAATGCAGAGATACTCTGTGCCAGGGGACATATGTTCTCTCTCTCTCTCCCTCCCTGTCCTTTACTTTAAATTAGTATACAATGAGAAACAGTATGTGAGGTCCTTGTTCTTTGAGTCCATTGACTATGGAATTGAAATGGGAAAGGTGTTGGTTTGGAATTCCTCCTTTTTATACCCTTTTTGGGTGCTTCCATATCATTTTCTTAATGCATAGTGCTACCTGTTCCCATTCAACTCTCTGAATTCCTCCTCCAGTGCTATGATTTGAGGAGTTCTAGCTCTCCCTTCACGGACGTGGAAAGCTGATAAGAAAGGACCAGACGGACTGTGCAGCAGAACTGCTTAGTTCCGACTGCTCTTCTGCCACACTTGGCTACCTTATAGCAAAGAGAGTAGCTCACAGCTAATATTTAGAGCCTACTAAGCATATAGTGCAGGACTGTGGATCCAAGCAGGATTTGACAGAACGTGGCCCTTCATTGGATATGCTGACCACACAACCCAGATTGCCTTCAGGCCTATGTCCTCCATCTGCAGCTCCCCAGTAATGTCACAAGGGTCCTCCTGTGTCAGACTCCTTGCGGTCCTGCTTGTTAAGCTAAGATTAAAAAAGAAACATGAACTCCCCTCAAAGCTTCCTCACTGACTCCAATGTCCATCAGGCTGGCTTGTCCCTAGGCCCTTTGGATGTGCGCGCTCTCTTTCAGGAGAGATTCCTTTGAGGGTACTGACACAAGTGATTATTTTGTCGTGTGATTGGCCCCTGAAGTGCTACAGCTGTGCAGAGCTCTTCAAAAGGGCCCATCCCATGACAATCTAATCCCTCATTACATGATGCAGAGCACCTTCATTAACTTGTGTAAGCAGGTGCTGGGAGCAGAAGCAGCCCAGCCCTACTCATGGCACTGTCTTCAGAATGGGAGAGGGGAAGGGAGTTCCCCCAAGGCAGGAGAGCTCCAATCTGTCTACCCCATCCTCCAGCCCAGGCTGGGCAACCCCCAGACCAAGCTCCCTCTGCTCTCTTGCCCCTACTTCCCATTCAGAAGACAGCCCTGGGGCTGGGAAGGGGGAGGGACAGGATTAGGGAAAAGCAGCTGCAGATTTGTAGCTGTGCCAAACTGCAGCTTGATCCCCTAACTCCAGGACCCAGCAGCAAATGTCTGTTGGGTCCAAGGTATCACTCTAACACATGGCACTTCTTGTCCTTTCCATTTTCCAGCCTACCTCATTCTGAGCCCATCAAGCAAACCACTGCCCTTGCCCATTGCCTTTACCCTGGGAGGTGAGCTATACCAGAGAGGGGCTGAGCACTGCTGTTTGGTGTGGTGCAGACAAGACGGGGTCTAAGGCAGGTTTCAGGTAAGGCGCTATGTAGAGGTCTCTGGTGGAGGCAGTGAAGGGCTTCATTCTCTTCTCTCAGATGCCATTCTAACTCTGAAATAGTCCTTGAGGTCAGTGATGTTACGCTGATGACAAACAGGGCCACAAGGTGGTGGGAGGGGGGTTGCTGAAGGAGAAGTACCACACTTCCTGGGAGGAGGAGGAGAACTGAGGAGCAGAAAGAAGGGTTGGGTGAGGTGCTTTGATGCACTGAGTCACCATAGTTATCTGGGAAGAAGACTTGGAGTCCCTGGTGATCTCTATAGAGCAACAACAGAAATGCTTTCCTGGATGCTCTGGCTGCTTTGCACCCAGTTAGTGGATGGGAATGTTAAATACATGGATTTAAGGTGGATGCAACAGGAGGGACTCTGGCTCAAGTATGCTCAATTATGCTGGCACTAGGAGGAACAAAACCTGAAAGAGCCACAGAGCCAATCCAATGTGGATTCAAGTTTGAATTCAAGCAAGTCTCTGTGGAAATGTTCTCCTGTCAGCTCACTTCACTGTAGAGATGCTCAGGAAGCGCAAAGCAGCAAGCCCATGAAAGTTGACAGGGTCTTTATGGATCCCCCTGAGGCCTTCACCCCTACAGATACTGTAGTACCTTTGCTTCCCATCTTCTGTGAGCTTCTCTCTTTCTCCTCTGACTGCTTGTCAGTGTTGTGGTGCCTCGATAAGGCTCCAGACTGAATTGGACAGGTTCTGGTGTATAACACCTGCCAAGTGATTATTAAACAATTATCTTAAGAGAGAGTTGCCATCTATACGATCAATTCGGATGTATTATGGGCTTGTCAATCTTCAGTAAAGAACTTAATCCAGACAGTGTCAGCTTTCCACTTCTGGTTCTCCTGCCTGGGTAAGAGCTGGTATGGATCCAATTTGATGCAAAGAAATGGTAAGCTGTAATGAATGGTGTTTTTTGCTGCCAGAGCCAACGTGGTGTGTGCTACTGGAGGAACAGTAGCCCTTGCATCGCTTTCTAAGTGCTACCTTGGCCAGCCCCTGCTCATGGTCAGGATTTTGTCAAGCTCTTACATGAATAGGTTTGCCTGGCTGATGGCCTCTGAGCATTTGTGCACCAACAGTGGGCCCAGAATATTTGCAAACATTACAAACAAGACCGGGGAACTTCATTAATAGTCCACGAGTGTAAGAAGCCAGGTTGACATCTTCAAATCAATAAGGTCAAAAAGCAAAAGGACGGGCGAAGTGAAACACATGTTTAAAATTAAAGTTGTTTTCTTAAGTCCTCCTTTTCCTCCCTCCCCACTGTAATGGATTCATTTTCCTTCTCCTCTGTTGCAGTTTTAGAGCATGGGAGAGAAAAAGAGCGAGCCGACTAAATCAAGATGACCTTTAAAAAGGGCTCCTAGTGTACATACAGATTCTGAGATAACATCTTTTCACTCTTTTCTATTGTAGTTTCCTCCAACTGTGACCCTCCCCTTGTTACTTGTCACACAATAGTGCCAAACATCAGGGAGGCTCTCAAAAGTTGGGAGGTAATTCTCTGGCAGAGTCCTTGTTGATTCAGAAAGTGCTACTTGTCAGTTTTTAGCTTTCCCTTCTCCCTTTATTCATTACCCTATGACTTCTAAACTGTACAAGAAAAAGAATCAGTCTTACTCTGCAGATGCCTGAAGTTTACATAATGCACAAAAATAGAAGCAGCCTCCCCCTGTGCCATATTTGAGAAGAAAAAGCTCATCAGTGAGACTCTCATTAAACTTCTGTACCTCTGGCATTAATGGCAACCAAAGCCTATCTAGAAAACTGGTGTGAAACCATCTTTATTTTCCAAGATGATTATTTTAATAATGTAGATATGCCACTGCGTTCACCGTGTGAGGTAGAATCAGACAAGGAACAAACAGCCTTTCCCTTTTTGCATTTAGGAACCTGTGCATTAAAAGCAGTTACTTTTGTCTTATCTGTCCCCTTGAATTACTTAGCACAGCTCCTGCTTATGTCAAGTTAGCTACAAAGCAACAATGCCAGGTAAGTCTGTCACATCAGATCTTGGATGAAAATAGTTGCATAACTCAACATCAGTTTCCTGTGTGTTTATATAATATACTTCATGGTGCCTGATTAAAAACAATCTAGCTACCATACAGCAGGATGTACATAGTCTGCATTTTATTACTTGATAGGTTTTTAAAATGTATAGGAAATAACCTA
This sequence comes from Crocodylus porosus, assembly GCF_001723895.1. NCBI lineage: Eukaryota > Metazoa > Chordata > Crocodylia > Crocodylidae > Crocodylus > Crocodylus porosus. The sequence goes on along the minus strand of NW_017728911.1, from coordinate 37,525,366 downwards.
TCATGTAAGGTTTTCAAAAATGCCTGTGACTTAAGAGGTTAAAGAGAGACTAGAGGCACAGATTTTTAAAAGTGCCTAATGATACAGATGGGTACCTAAAGGAAAGATTTAAAAGGACTTAGGTGCTTGCCTCCTACTGAAACCATGCTTTTGCAGTTATGAGCCTGAATTTCAAAGGCACTGAATACTGCAAGTCCTTAAAAGTTGCTGGGAATCAAAGGTGTTCAACCTCTCCAAAATTAGGCCTTATATTAAGTAATCAACAATAATATTAAAGTGTCATTGGAAGCATTCAAAGTTACCAGCCGAACTGCAGCTTGCAGCAGTGTTGTTATGTGATTGAGCTGGTTGCTAATTTATTCAGATATTGCCTCAACTCCTGTGAGTTTAGCATCAGAGGAGCAAGAATTCAAGAGGATGCTCGAGTGGCCAGCAAGTAAGTTGAAAAACATGCCATGGGACAAAAAGTCTGAGCTTATAGCAGGAAAAGGGCTTGTAAGTGGCAATGGAGCTATTCCTAAAACCATGCATAAAGCTATTCTTGAAATCATTGCTCTTTTTTGTTCTCTAATTGTTTTCAATGAGGGAACAGGATGAAATTGGCTGATTGCTTGAAAAGCATCTGTTAACACTTCATAATCCAGCATGAAAGAATTCATCAGACATCAAACCAGGCTAATTAGAAGAGTGCTCCTCTTTCTACTGTGTGCGTTTTTGAGGTTTTTTTGTGCTGTATGGGTTACCAGGACCAACCATGAGAAATCTGCATTTTCTGCAGGACCACCCTGAGTACAAACCACTCTCTTCCTCTGCACATAGATGCTCTCAGTCTTTCCCTTTTACTGTTTTTTTTTTTCTGCATTTCACTTTTGCTTTGTATATGGTGGTTTATAGCGTGGCACATTCTTTCCCCTTTAATAAACATTTCTTAATGTGCCCTGGGGAAAGTTTTGTATGAAACTGCAGAGCATTAGAGATTTCATCATAAAACATTCTTTTCTGAATCAGTATTTTTCAGAGATATTTTTCAATTTACGAACTTTACTTTCTTTGAGACAGTGGGCAAAGAGACGCTTTCAGCCTGTTTTTAGGGCCAGCGTTTATTTTTGCTTTAAGAAAGGAAAATTCCATTTAGCAATCCTGCTGCTTTTATTGATTTGTATTACGGTAGCGCTCTGAAACCCATTTTGCTAGGTAGCATATGAACCTGCGAACAGAAAGATGGGCTGTGTCCCAGTGATGAATAAGAAAGTAAGCGTCTTGGGATTTGCACATTATGGAGACTGTCTTGAAAAAAAGACTAATTTCTTTTTAAAGCTGACCAAATATCCTACATGCGTCTTAGCACAGCTGTAGCACGTAAGCAGGCAAAATCTGCTCTCAGCTACAGCCTGGTAACCTAACCAACACACTAGGTCCACTGATATGGAAAGACTTCCTGAGAGAAGCTGAAATGAAACCAGATTCACAGGTTGGCCTATCTTTGTACATCCACAAGTTTCAGATTCTCAGGTCGTCTGCGACCTAAGTGCAGTCACTTCTTAACTATTTATCAAAATGATATATAAATATTATACTGTACAAATACTACAGAAAGGTCACCTGTGTCGAAGAAGACTAGGCATGTTGCCCGACTATGTTACAGGGGTCATCAATGTTTTTGGGAAGAGTGCCAAAAACACTTGCAACCTTGACATGCAAGAGGCTGGTGTGCCAGGGGTGGATGGTGGGGGAGCCACGAGGGATCCAATCCTTGCTGTAGCAGCGCAGCCCTGGTCCCTTTCCCAAAGTGCAAGTGCCAAACAAAATGCCTTTGTATGACACAGTGACATGTGTGCCAGAGGTTGCCTACCCCTGCTATATTTATATATGTACTGGTATATATAATGTATACATAAATATATAATATAGTATATACTATATTGTGTGTGTGATTGAGATTATCTATATCTATATATCTGAGGTTGCTGAGAACCTGTTCACTCTTAAAATCTGACCTCCAGCCACCAACTATTTTCTGGTTTGAAGTGAATGCATGAATTGTGGGCATCGTGTAGCAGCATATCTGATCAGAAGTCAGATGCTGTCAGTAGTACAACGTTTTCCCTAACAATTAAATGTATAGGTTAGACAGCGAGCCTGGTTCTTTAGTTACCCATATTCTCACAAAATAGAGTAAATTAGCAGAAATCAGTGGGATTACCCATGTTAGATTTACACCCTGAGATCAGCATCATTCCCAGAAGTTGTACAATAATTTATTTCTTGGATCTCTTTTCTGGCTCTGTTCAATAAGTTACTTTGAAATGCAGCTGATACATTGCCATGGTTCTATCTAAGGGCGAGAATACCATATGTGTATAAATATTGCATCCCCACTAAGGTTAGTATAGCGCACCCAAAAGACTAGAGTGTGATCTTCAAACAGAATGCCCTTCTCTCCCTGGTCTCATCAGTATGACCTCCATTTGCAGGGTATGGATTGATCTGAAATGAAATCTGAAAGGCACTGGCCCTTCAGGACCTGAGCCGTATAATAGCCTGGCTTCAATGACAGCATTGCCTTAGAAATGTGTCCATATTCATCCTATTTGGGGGGAGAAATAAACAATCTTTGGTGTTAGATTAGGTTGATGAAAGTGGGAATCATCATGAATGGGGGTCTCATTTGGAAAATCAATATTTTCCTCAAGGTGCTACGGTACTAGAAGTCACTGAGAGGAATCAGTGGTAGTAAGGTTTTATTACGTCTTGTGTTGCAGTGTAGATAAACCAAGAAGCATAGTGCAGCTGGGAGTTCTTGATTTGTCTTCTGATCTTTGCACTTGTGGCAACATTTCTTCATGCACCTATCCTCCCTTACATGCATAGTGGTCCACACACCGTGGACCTGTGAAAATCAACTGTAGTCAAGCCATGCTATTTACTGATAGAAAACATGATTGTCATGGTATGATGGCCATAATTCATGGCTAGCAATCAATAGGGGAATTATGGACACATGGTAACGCTATTGATACAAAAAAACATTTCATGGGAGCTGGCATGTGATGGATAGAGCTTGTGCCGCAAGGGAATTCACTTAATATCGTGGGTGGATAACCTTTAGCAGAATGTGCAAATGCTGCAATTCTGAAGTGATTTCCCAAGAACAAAGGCTTCATTGCTGTGATATTGTATTAAAGTGTTTAAGGCCAAGACCTCCTTTCCTCTATGACACCAGGGCTCCAGTTGTACATCTGAGGGCAGAATCTAGCCGGGTAATCTATGTTGTAATTGCTTTTTTGATAATAGTCCTTTGCTTTGGTGTCATCCCACATGCTGCAGTTATTGCAGTTAAAATTGGCCAGGGACTCGACCAATGTCGGAATCTCTGAATTGTCCACATTATTTCATAGGGAAAAACTAGGGCTATCCATAAATCAAAGCCAGGTGATTCAGCTAGTGAAAAGCACCACTGGAAATGCAGTGTTGCAGCAGAGTTCCATGTGGGCTGAGACATGATGGAGGTACTTACCTCTCTGCCTGGACAGGAACTCCTGGGACACATGAAAGCTCCTGTCTCTTGCTCTCCATCCGTGCTGGAAGAGCCATGCATCGGTATCACTGAGATGCAGAACACAGATAATTCTGCCTGAGGGGGGCATCTCTTGAAGAGAAAACAGGGTGGGGATTTGATAACTGTTCAGATCCCTGAAGAGCACTTAGAGAGAAGACAGAGATGGGCTTTTCTCAGTGGCTGTAGGGAACCAGACTTGGAACAATGGCTTCAAGGCTGCAGTGGGGGAAAGTTAGCTTGGAGATTAGTAGGAAAGATTCTGACTCTGAGGGTGGTCAGATGTTGGACCAGGTTACCTTGAGTGGTTGTGGACTCTCCATCCCTGGACGTTTTCAAGAGAAGTTTAGGAAGACACTTGTTTGGGACAGTTTAGTTGGGCATGATCCTGCCTTGAGCAGAGGGCTGGACTAGATGACCTTATGAGATTCCTTCCAGACCTATTTTCCTATAATCCTGTTATCTAATGATCTCTTCTTCCCCCTTACCTACTAGCATTGTATAACAGGGACATCTTAGCTAGGCACCAACTCCTCCTGTTTTTCCCAGTTGAGATTCCCCAGCTCAGCAAGAGCTCCCTTCTTCAGACAAGAAAGCAGGGGAGCTGAATTCCCCCTGTAGTTAGGAACAGGAAGGATAAAAAGCAGGAAGAAATGCTTTTCCCTCCTGCTCTCTTTTCTTAAACCCTGAGTTTCACAGTACCAAATCTTATTGACTCCAGTGAGGTCTAGGGGATCAAATCCATCAAAATTAATAGTGTGTGGAGCAGCAGAGGAAGAGAGAAAGTGTTAAATATTTCTATCTCCTGCAGAAAATCCCATTAGTTATCTTAGAGACATCACACAAGACCATTCAGAGGTAAAATCACATTAACTTTGCAGGTAGTAAGATCAATTTCCCAAAGAAAATTAGTTAGTGGAAATGTGTCTCCCAGAAATTGTGGTGGTTGGTGAATTTAACCAAAAATGAAAGGGGGGAAGGGGAAGGATTTTCCCAGGTCATGGGCTCTGCTTTGCTGATTCAGCATATGATTTAACCTCATTAACAAGTTGAACAAGCATCCTGTTTCTCACAAAGTGCACTAATGGTTGTTTTGAACTTCACGGTTGGGGGTGGAAAATCTTTTATCAGAAAATGTTAAATGCTGAGAATAATCCCAATGAATATTATTGTACTATAACATTGATTACCCAAATTGATTGAAGCCACATGCTTTCACTCTGTGCAGTAAAGGGAAATTATTATTTTTAGCTGCAACAGCAGTAACTTTCACAGTTTCTAGGGTCGGAAGGGACCTGAGCAGATCATCTAGTCCGACCCCCTGCCATGGCAGGAAAGAGTACTGGGGTCAAACGACCCCGGCAAGGTGTTCATCTAACCTCCACTTAAACACCCCCAGGGTAGGAGCCTGCACCACTTCTCCTGGAAGTTGGTTCCAGACCTTAGCCGCCCTGACTGTGAAACTTTATGAAATCAGTCACTGGCTTTAAATGATCCACAATTTATTAATATTTTAACTGTTCCCAAAGAGTATCTTTGGGCCCAGCATTATTTGCCTTGAGGGCAATGGGAGAAAGACTAGGCCCTGAAAGGGGTAGCCCCTTTGCGAGTCCTTCTGACTTTCACAAGACTAGGATTTTACCCAGAGTTGCTCTTCAATGAGAGTTGAGGACTGATTGTGGGTCTACCTCCCTCCATTCCTGCAGAGCCTTGGGAGGCCAAGCCAACCATGTCAAGGCTGCAGTCGTGGTCCCTGGTAACGTATGAGGCTCCCCTCTATGCTTGACTATGTTCTTAAGCCTGCTGAAGATGGACGTTAAGGGTATGTCCTCATTACAGCATTTACTTGAGCTTTTACTTATCGCCCACCTCCTGGCAATACACACGTTCTGTTATCTGAGTTTTTAGCAGTGATTTAAATCCAGGCTAGTTCACCTGGTTGGGGATGGAGACTGAAGCTTAAGTGCTATCTTTAAGGGTTATCTGCCTTTATAAGCTGAATGACTCATGCTGATAAGTCACCAGTGCTTTTCCACAATTCCCCCTCTGTGCCAAGGCAGACAAACTTTCTCCTGCTACTCTATGCAGAAATCATAGAACAGCCCAGCTTAGTGAGACCCCAGTCTTGTTCCTCTGACAGCTCCTGCTACTTTCTGCCCCAGGGGAAGGGCACATTTACAGCCCTTCTCAGACACAGTTGAAAAGTTAGTGCTATCTTACATCCTCTGTGTCAACATGCATGCTAAAACCATCCAGGACAAACCCAGAGTATTCCACTGGAACCACAAAGTATCAATACACTCTTTTATGAATCCTTAGTATGTGATGATTTATTAAT
>NW_017728911.1:37516469-37517529 GCF_001723895.1 Crocodylus porosus | reverse complement strand
TCTCCTCATTTCTGGTGCAACTCATATTGCTGACCATGCCCTTGGACCTGATCTTTGGCTTAGATGGAAAGAGTAATAATAATACATGACCACCACTTCCCTACCAAGGCAGTATTAAAAAATCTACGGTCTTTGAGGTGGCAAGAAACACCTGTGCTCCTGATTTTGCTCAGACTCACTTATGGACTCCAGCAAAATAGAGTACACTGCACTTCCAAAGCAAGGTGTCAAGTGTCCAAGACTTGACCATTAATAATTTTTCCATTGCCCCTACAGATCTCTTTGGTTGTCTGACACCTGGAATTAGATCAATAAAAGGCTGGAAAATAGTGGTTGACTAAGGTGGGATGAAACAAAATTTTTACAGAGCCAATGCTGAGGCTATATATCACATGCCAGGGAAACCCCAAGGTGATAATGGCTCCATGCATATTGAGCGTCTGCAGCAGCTCTGAGCACCAAGCACTGTAAAGAAGTATCATACTACTGCCTTGACAAGATCATACATACTGGTGTAGCTTTTTCAAGTAGTATGAATCCTAAATAAAATAGCTAGAATATCAGAGAAGGGACTTTACTTTCCTCCTTGTGGTGGGAAATAGCCTGACTGACTAACACTGAAGAAGTTTGCCCTGGGTACATTTGCTCTAGGCAACTACCTCTTAGTGTCAAGTTTGCATTCCTGAGAAAACATACAAAGGCACTTGCCATAAGCCAGTTCATGCTGGCTTGTGGCAAGGCCTAGCCCAGGTCTAGCCCAGTCTGGATTCAAGTTCTAGCTCAGTCTGGATTCAGATCAGGAACCAGTGGTGAAACCACCATAATGGCACCGATGCGTGACTTCTTCTCGTCAGTGAGAAGGACACTGTAACCTTTCTCATCTTCCAAAACTGTAATGCAGAATTGGCCTTACTAACCACACAACCCTGCTGACTTGCCTGTGAGGGAACAAGAGAAATTTGTTCAAGTGGTTTCATAGATTTCATAGACATTAGGGCTGGAAGGGACCTCGGGAGATCATCGAGTCCAGCCCCCTGCCCAAAGGGCAGGAAGTCAGCTG
>NW_017728911.1:37482907-37516458 GCF_001723895.1 Crocodylus porosus | reverse complement strand
TTGCACTGAGCAGGAGGACGAGCTCCTCCTGCTTGTTGCCCAAGCTCCTGGCACTAGTGTACAGGCAGGCAAGTGTGCCCTTAGGGGCTCTTGCCTTGCCCACAGATTGTGCCAGGGCTGGGGCAGGGGTGGGCTCCCTTAAGTGCCTTGGTCTGCTGGCCTTCTTGGAAGGATACTCCCTCCTCCACTGTATCCCTGATTGCAGAGTTCCACAAGGATCAGTTGTCTCTGTCTCCTGTCTCTCTCTGTCTCTGTCTCTCTCTGTCTCTTCCTGCAGACATTAGTTGAACTGGTCGCATGACCTGTTGCTGACTCGAGTACCAGCAACAGGCTAATGACAGAAAGGTCTGTCTGTCATTCACTGCCTACAACCAGCCAGTACCAACAAAATGGCCCAGTGCTTGGATGAGATCAGTACATGAATGGAAAGCAGCTGTCCAGAGCCCAAGTGAAACATGAGCAAGGCAGTGCTGATAAACAGAGGACAGTATTTAAAAGAGTCTGTAACCATGATGTACTCTTCTTTGATGTACAGTCGTGACCAGTCAATGCAGCCTGTCAGTTGAGAAACACTCTTTGATTCCTCCCTAATGCCAGTGTCTTGCAAAGGAATGCTTGGAGAATCTGTCCCATCCTTGAAGAGCATGCCCTGGCTTTATATATTTGTGCCTTTGTTGCTGCTTGGTTGGGCTACGGTCATGCAGTACACCTGGGCAGGAAGCCTGCAGTGTTTAGGAAACTCCAGCTCAGCAGCATAGGCTGCTATCAGCACTTCAGATCTATCCTTGGTACTCCAATTCCCACAGAACTGTGAATCAAGATCAAGGTGTTGGTTGTTAGTCATTACCTCCCTGGTCTGGGCCCAGGATACCTAAAGGACAGTGTAGGGTTTTGGGATTAGGGTCAACACCCCTCTGGCACAAAGGGGATCTCCACCATAAGGAAAAAAGCTCTTTAGTGAAGGAAATGGAACATTTTTAGGGATGTTTCAAGACTTTTTGGAATAAGCCTGTCCAGAAACTAAGGATCGCTGTACCCTAACCCATCTACCCCTAAGTGCACAACATGTTTCTTTTCCCTTGCTTGCTCTAATATACATACAGACCAGCATGTATATTTAGAAGAAAGAAAAAGAGCTTTCACCTTCACTCCTTAATTCTCTGATGAAATACTGCTCTGCGCATGTAAATCTCCTGGAAGGAGGGGAGAACAAAAAGGCCAGGTGACAGATTAGTCTCATTGCTTACTGCCCTGCTGACAGGCCCTTAGATATTAGAGAGTTAACATGGGGTATAAAAGTACAGCACAAAGCACCATAGGATATGCCCCCCAAATTCTTAGCAACTCGTGCAGAAGAAAGCAGCACCAGTGAGGACAGAGGAACTCGCACTGAATTCATTCCAATTCACCAAGGTGGGCTGGTTAACCTGGCTCCCAATCCCCTTGAGTTAACTCTAACTGCAGAAGTTTCCATAGGTAGCATTGCACCAGTCATGATGACAGACACTTTGTGGCTGTTCTGTATCCTGCAGCCAGAACACCTGAATGATTTTCCAGCTCCTCAGATAAAACAGTTGTTTTTCAACCTGTTATTTGTATCATAGAGCCCAAAATGGCTATAGTGATTGAAAATAAACAGTAGCATTTAAAGAAAACTGAATAATAATTTAAAGACTGGGAAGAATGTAATCTGTATGTCTGTTTCAGCAAGGACTGATCTTATATGATGAGTGAACCAGTGTTTGCAATTATAAAGCGAATAAGTGATCAGCATCAAATGGATTGTTTTAGGACTCCTTTTGTTGACTTTATTCCATGATAAGGAGCAGTTTCTTTGTGACCTTGAATATGGTGAAATAACTCATGCTAAACGCGTTGCTACAAAGTTGGCATTTTGGCAGGACTTTGATGTAGGTCACTTTATTACCAGGCTGAATCAAACTACAAACTGATCTTATGCTCATGCCAAGAATGCTAATAATAAACTGATCAATGAGGTGCTGGCTTGTTCAGAGTGGCCAGGGGAAAAGCAGACAAAACCAGTGGAATTCCAAAGGTTGAAATGCTAGTGCCACTGCGCCGGTAAGAATGATATGACTTGCATTAGCCTGATTTGTCTGTACTCCAGGGGGCTATAACTGCGTGTCAAGCTGGACAGTGTCAGAAAGTATATACTTATCTTTATTTTTTTTGACCTTTCTGTGCAAGTAATTTTTATAGTTTCATTAACTAGTAAGATAATTTACAAACCATTGTACAAAGTATATTATGAAGAATGCCTTGGGGACCATGGCATCCTATTATATGGAATGTTAATAGAAAGAAAAATTAATTTAAACTCTAAAGATTATAGCAAGACAAGACTTCCCCATTATATTGGGGAATTTGAAATTTTTACTTGCAATGGTTATGCTTCAGAGAAATGCCATAACCTGACCTTTTACATGGACATTATAGATCTGATTCAAATCAAAGGCAATAGCAGGGTTCCTGATTAGTTGCCTCCTCAAATAAACTGACTCTTGGCAAATTAACCTTACGTTTAGGAAAAGGGCTTTCTGTGTCTTCTCAGGGGGGTCCAGCCCAGTGTAATTCCATTGGTTTCAATTGATTTGCTCCAGTGAGGTCAGAATCGGGCCCTGCCATATTTCACCAAATTAAAAGATTGCAGAGTACAGTGTGGCTTTCTACAGTGCTCTTAGTACTTGATCTATTCGAAGCTGCTTTACAACAAGTACCACTGTGGACTGTAAATACCACTATGGTCTCTGTAAGTGCTCATTGCAGAGGGCCCAGTTTAGGCACGGCTCTTTCCCTTTGTGGAGTTAAGCACGCACCTTGGGTTGCACAGTGGACTCTTGAACTGATGTGCCTATTTGCCCTGCTTGTGGGGTGTGAGTGTACACAGCATCTGAGTCGTTCTGGATGGAAGAATGTGTCCTTCTCCTGATGTAGAATTGAGGGTCGAGAGTGACTGCCAGGCAGGCTGCTGTGTGCAGAGGTAGGGTGCTGTGTGCAACAGAAAGGTACCGCGTGCGCAGGCATGTGATTGGTCAGTGTGAGAACAATGCCCATTGTTGGGCTGGCAACGTACATAAGCCCACCTGAGTGAGCATGAGAGAGACCGCCAGGGAAGAGAGTACCTAGTGGTGAGAGACAGTTGGGTGCTGGGGTCCTTCCTAGGAGCCGGGAGCCGGCTAAAGGATTTTTGGCATCTGTGGGCCAGGTCTCCAGAGAGAGACTATTTCCTACAGGTGGTAAGCATGGAAGTGGCTGCGGACAGCGTCCCCTTTAGCCTAGCAGGGAGAGGCCATATGAATGCTTCCAATCTCTGATCTGGGAGTGGGGGCCGGCTGAAGGTGTGCAGTGTTGAATGAGAGTGCCTGAGAGGCTGGGGTGCCGAGGGGGATGAAGAGTCCGTGTGAAGACCGAGTGTTTATCTGTGGATGAAGCTACAGGGCAGCGTGCCTTGCGCCCTTGGAGGCAGCTTGAGGAACAGGGTGAGTGGAGGGCCTGGGAGGCCACTGGCTAATCCTGAAACTGTAATTAGCACAATGTTGATTATGGTTATTATTGTTGTTGATTAATTGGCTATTGTTGCTGTTGTTTGTATTGTTGCTTTGTTGTTGTCCCTACTAATAAATATCCATTTCTCCCATTTGTATATGGAAGTGGGTTTTATTTAGGGATTTAACCAAGTCTTATTAGGGTCTGATAGATGGCCTGGGCCCGTACCTGTCCCAATCATAATTTTAAATGTTGGTTGGTCTTTCAGTCGACAGACTGGTGACCTAGGTGGGACTCAGTTGGCACAATGTGACTAGCCACTCAGCACTTGTACCTCCAATGCACTTTGTCATGTTTTTTACATCACACCAGCATACTGTCCAAATCCCTTTAATGAAGTTGAGCATCCAAGTTTATTAAGGCAGAAGTTGTCGCAGAGGGTTACAGAGAAAGGTAATTTTTGTTCTGCACCGGGTAAACTGCTGTGCAGCAAGGCATGCAGGGTCAGTGGATTCTGCAGATGGGACATTGATGGTAGGGAATAGGCATGAGACTTTCTGGATCTTTGTGTTTTCATTCTTCTTAGTCTTGCAAGAAAACTGTGGTGTGCTTCATTTTTCTGTTTTGTGGCAAAGGTGTTCGGAAAAATGACTTCTGCCTGTTAACGTTCTTTTGTCACAGTGGGGAAAAGTACATGAAAATAGGCTTTTCTTTTTTTGCAGTCAGAGGAAATCTTTTTTTATTTTTTTTCCCCTGCATTGTGTGGCATAAAATAATCTGCAACATACTTTTACGGCTGTTCCCACGCAAATTTAAAGGGACATTTGGCTGGGATGGTTTAGTCAGGGATGTTCCTACCTTGAGTGGAGGGCTGGACTAGATGACCTCATCTGGTCCCTTCTAGCCTGGTTTCCTATGATCTTAATAAACCAGTATTACACCAGAAATGCCAGTCAGTTTGACACGCTGCTTAGGGGCTGAAGCACTTCTTGTAATGTGGAGAGAGAAAAACAATCACTCAGTCAGCCTTCTGGCTCACAGCATAGCCAGGAACTATGATCACCTTGTGGAAACAACAAAAAGTGCTACAGAGCTTTATAGAGAGGAGAGGACTGACTTGTTGTTTTAAACATAAATAAAGAAAAGTAAGAATTGAAAGTGCTCCAAATTTCAGGACCAAATTCTTTGATCATATTTACCATTGTAAATCAGGCATAGTTCTGCCAAATGTGATACAGTAACATTAGTAAGAGTAGCATCTTGTGGTAGACTTGAACTGTACCCCATACAGATTGCCCGACATATTGTACCTTTATATTTATTTGCAGCTCCACTGCCGTTCCTGACCTGAGGTGACCAACAGCTCTGAAATGTCTGTAAAAATAGGTGGTGGCTCATATTTCTGTATGAACAAGACCTGTTTTTCTAATGCCCCAGCCTAGATTTGGTCTCATACCTGCAACCCAAAATGAAGTTAGAAAGCAATGAGTTCAGAGTTTTAGCTGTCAGTATTTTGTATCTCCTGCAGTACGATCTGAACACAAGATCTGAGTAATGAATCAATTGCAGTTTTGTCAGACAGAACCCAGAAAAGAATCCATTGACACAGACGCTTTTGCCGTCCTGGTAGCGAGTCAGAACTGCCACTGATGTAGAAATCCCGCTGATGAACCGTTCAGTAGGCTAAAGACTGGAAGATTTGTCCCATCTTTGGGATAACAAGAACACCACTTACAAACTGGTGCTGGGTCTAAATCTGTATAGTTTCCTGAAACAGGTTTCTGGGTTCAGCCTCAGATGGTCCAAATTCAGAACGCTAACTTGAGCATCCAGACCAAAAGGAAAGAGTTACGAAGGGAGCAAATCTTGTGCTTCAAACAGTCCAATAAGAACACCCTACTATCAGTGTTCAGGTACATGAGTAAGCCTATATCCCACTAATGGTAAAGGGGAGGAAAGTGCAAGGGTTTCAGGTTTGGTACTAGCCCTAATAGTCAGTTTTCACGTGATTGTTGTTGGCTGAAGTGAAACGAGTTTGGTTGTCTTAGTCTAGTTCCTGCTGTAACATCTTAAAAAAGATATTCTCAAAATGCTTTCCTTGCGGCCTTGTTTTACAAGGCAAAAATGGGGTTTTGCTGCGGTGTCTGGATTCCTCCCTCTTGGAGCAGCTCCTTCCTGAGCCAGGTTCAGCAGCCCCTGGCAGTGGCTTCCAGGCAGCTCTTAATGGTGCAGCAGTAAGAACTCTTGTGAACCAGTGCTCGCACTATTACCTGAGACATCCTAGTATAGACAAGGGTAAGGTGTGTGTAACTGAGCACTAACAGTCACTAGCCTTGCAGAACTTTCACTGATACTCTGTAGGCCAAGCCAGAAGCCACGCAGTGGGCTCAAGCGTTTGAATTTGTTTTTAAGCATTTTCTACATTTTCCCTATGTGATGGGAATGCCAACATGTACTGTAAAATAGGTCAGCAGTCGAAGGGGCATGGGAGAAGAAATGTCTTCAAACAAAGAACTGTTCTTATTAAGGAAGAAGAAAAGGAGCTTCTCCTAAGTAGATTTCTAGCCAATTGACAAGTGAGACAGGAAATGCAGCTAGTTTTTCATAGATGGAGACTAGGGGAGATTGAACTCTCAGTAATCCACCTCTGGACAAATAAGATATGGGGCATTTTTAGTTATGGAAAACTTGATGACCTTGAAAAGACAGGGCTGTGACTTCAGTATTATGTGGTAAAATGATTTATTTTCCTCTGGCTATTTTTACAAATCTATTTTGGATCTTAATACACTATTATAGACTCAGTTCCTTTTTTTGGTTATGAGCTGCAGCAACTTTGAGTGCATTATAAGAAGGTGGCATTCACCAAGAATAATCATTCTAAATGTCAATTTGGTAAAAGTTTTATTATGAGGAAAAATTGCTATCCAAAGTAATTTCTGGTGTTAGATTTTTTTTTCCATTACAAAAAGCAGATGAGGATATGAACTTATGTCTAAGAGAGACTCACACAGTTAGTTGGGTCACCTAATATATTATTTTTGCCAGTAGGATTTTGCTTTGTTTGAAACAAAATATTGATCTTTCAGGAACAATGACAGCTTGTGCTTGCTGCTCTCCATATATGTTTTACATTGCTTTATTTGCTTTCTTAACAGCTCTTTGCACAGAGGAGTGCGTGCATGGACGATGTGTATCTCCTGACACTTGTCACTGTGAGCCAGGCTGGGGAGGTGCTGACTGCTCCAGTGGTGAGTACAGGCTTAGAAGAAAGTATTAAAGACACATATGTTACTTTTACAACCAAAACAAATTAGTTGCTTAGGAACATGGCTGATTTAAATGGAAAATGAGGTGTACTGGTTAATTTGCAACTTAATTAATTTGGGGCATCATCTTACCTCTGCTAATAGAGTGGTGATGATTTTCCATGCTCTTTGTTGCTTTTGCTTTTATGAAGTTCTATTAAATGCAATAGCAAATGCTTTTAACTCTTTCTTTCTCATCAGTAAAGCATTAATGATAGATGTTTGTGTATCTCTGGTGTGATACTTTTTTTTGCCTCATCTACTAGCTAGGCTGCAGTTCTTGCCAAAATGCTTCCTGTGATGGATGACCATTCCGAATGAAAACATGAACCTGTTGAAATCAAGGGGATTTTTTTGTATTGATTTGAATTGAGAATGAGATTTTACCTTCTGATTTAAAACTCACAGTCTGTGTTCTCCGAGAGGAAGGGTGATGGCACAGGGTGGGAGTTCCATGTATTTTAAATATTTTCATTAGGAGATTCATTCTCACTTTTGGGCTCTAAAACACACAGGCTTTCCAACTGAGAGTGTCAGGCTCTTCTTAATTGGTAAAAATAAGGTTTTTTGCACAATTAGTTCATGCTAGAATGAAACTGCTAGCATGATTTCCAGTGTACACGTCAGAGAGTTATGCAATGTAGGCTCCATCCATTACTGACATAATGGAAATAAGCTTGTTAAGTGAAGTCTATTTCTGAAGCAGGGAAGCAAATAAAGCTGCATCTAGAAAGATGCTTCAAGTCATTTACCGAGTGAACATTTCATTTTAGTTTTTGTTCCTCCCCCTCTTCGCCAGATTGGTTTTTTTTTTCAAGCTACCAATCATTCTTGCCAAGCACGAAGATAATAGAAAGGGTAACTATAGAGGAAGACGCATTAGAAATATTGACAGGCTCAAAGGGCAGCAGCGGTTAAATAGGACCCGGGGTAAAAACAGCTCCTGTGATTGAAGCCAATGGGACGGAACCCCGGCTGGCCAAGTCAGTCATCAGTGCTCTGTCTCCAGCCCTGCTCCAGGGAGGGTGGGTGCAAGAGGACATAGGAATCATTCTGTTTGTGGAGGCAGGACCTCACACATCCCCTGATAAGCAGTCTGGGGAAACGAGATGCTGTGTATAATATTGAATAGCTATTTATAGTCTTTTTTTCCCCCCTCAAAGCCCTTGGTAAAAATAGTTCCTTCCATTGTGAAATATTGCCCAGAATCTCAGGAACTAATTTTGCCATTTGGTTATTTCTAAAAATGAATGTGCCTGTCCTGAGAGCTGGTCAGCATTTATGCAATATATAACAATTAAGAGATGTTAAAATAACAAAGCTGGGAGGGAAAAACCTTGCAATAGCATGCACGCACAAAGTAATAAAAGTTCCATTCTGTGCGATAATGAAGACGAAAGGATGAGATGTCAGCCTACGGATAGGCCTTGTGGACTCAAACTATCCAGTGACTCTTATTAAATTGCACTAATCTTGCAAGTGAAGATAAAAAGAAAAAAAGGTTTTTCCTATATTGAATATTTAGCTTTTTAAAGTAATTAGGAATATTAAAGCCCTGACAATGATTGAGATAGAAACATTATTCATAACTTTTATTTCCGTGCTGGGCAGTGATCCAGTATATTTCATTTATGAGGTTTCAGCTGTGGAGAGAGGAGCGTTAGCCAATTCCTAAATTAAATATGCCCTGTTAACTTTTATAAATGATACCCCAGGATTAGCTTCAAAATTTAAGCTTTCATTTTATTAATATAATAACTGTATTCGATGGACTATAGTGTCCATTGTCCCTCATACCATTTGTTATGTGCAGTGCAACAAGCATTCTTGTCTTAAGGTCTGATCTGACAAGCACTTATTACTATGAAGCGCAGTGCTTATAGCTGTGAATGGTCTCATGGAAGTCCGCAGTTATTGAAGTCAGTGGTGCTATGCCCAATACTAAGTGCCGTGCTGGACAGTAAGTGTTTGGAGGTCAAAGTTAACTGTCTTTTAGTCTAGGAACACACTAGTTTCTGCAGCAAACAGCTTGTAAGGGAATTTTGTGGTTAGTATCACATCTGGTACCTTTGAGTTCCCACTCAAGTGATTAGATGCCCAGAATATAGGGGGACTGACTGCCTCATCTTTACTGTTCGGCTGGCTTTATGTAGATTCACGTGTATGTGAATAGAGTACTCAAGATCTCATGGGACCCTGCTACACGTTACATGTATTACACAATTAACTGGTTAATCACACAGTAAGTTTAGACCGGTCCCACATGCAAAGCAAGACTGGCCACACATGCAAAGTAATTATCTTGCAATCAATATGTTAATTGCACAATAAATTTAGACTATTTTTAGACATTTTTACCACACCATAAAAATGTAAATTCAGTTATTAAAAAAAAAAAAAGAAGCCAGCTCCAAAGTTAGTGCTTGAAAATGTGTAACAGCTTTATAGCTGGTTTCTGCCCAGCTTTTATTTGAATTTTTGGCAGGGCTAACAGAAAGCTTTCTTATTGTAAGTTATGTGTTGGTAACTTTGGAGGCAAAGACATCAACCCTTATGCTTAGTGTAGGCTATTTTAACCTGTTTTCTGGGAGTAGGATCTCCTGCCATCCTCTACTGAGTTCACAACAGATCATTGGCTCTTTACCTACTACTTGGTCGGTCTCACCTGAAGACCAGATTTAGGATTAGAACCAACTTTATGCCGGGTGTCTCCCACTGCTGCTGAGTGCTTACCCCAGTGGGGCTGAGAGCTTTTTTACGGCCTTGTAGACCTGGGTCCTCTTGGCACCCAAACAACATGCTACACTAAGAGAAATACCAACTGGCAGAGCTTCAACGTGAGGCCTAGGCAACATGTTTAAATTGTCCGCTTGTGGCCACAGCGGGATTTAGGTGGGATTTAAGCCAGCCTTTCCTATCAGGGTGAGTATCACCCTGTCAGGAGTGGGGACAAATCCAGGTCCTGACACAAACCTTGAGCACAAACTTTATTGGCTTCTTCCTCTGTGGTGAGGTTTTGATGTTTAATTTTAGTTCCCTGTCATGAGCCGTTTCCATTGATATTCCACTGGAATATACGCAGCTAAATATTTGGAATAGTTACATCTCCAGTCTTTAAATTTCCCAGGCAATTTAAGTATCTTTCTCAGACTCTTAAGTTTCACCTTGACCAACTCATCCTGTAAAGATAGTGTTTGAAGAGCTTACAATTCTCTGCAACTCCTCCATGACTGATCAGAAGAAATATTGAAGTTCATCTAAAATTATTTAAACCTTGACAACTGTTGAACTGCTGAACAGTTGCAGAAAAGACCCCCAAAAACCTGTGCCATATTCAACTCTGCATGCTTTTATACCTGTGTTTTGCTGCATGCTGTTGTACATCTGTTGATGCCTGGAGGCCTAGCCTTGATTTCACACTATAAAGCTGCAATATATTAAGCCTCGATTACCACAACAATAAAAAGAGAAGTAATGAGGTATTAACTAAAGAAACTGTTGAATAAAATGTTTTCAAGGTTTTAACAATGCTGAAAGGAAAGAGTTCTCATTCATTAAAAGAAAAAAATCATTAAAAATAAGATTTCTTGTCCCCTCCCCCTTTAAGTTACTGATTAAATCATGCTTATTTTGACTGTGCAACCTGTTCTGGGTTTTATAGATGCAAGTGCTCACTGTGAACTTTCCTGCTCACCTGTTCAATCATTTCAAAGCAATTAACTTTCAGCAGCATGATGCAGTGGTTTGGAGTTCTTGTAGGGAGGTGATTGAATGTTGAGGTGACTTGGTCTCTTCCAGTTCTGAGTAATAGCCATCCATATTTGTGAGCCCTTATGTTCCAATCCAGCCAAGCACATGCTCACTTTCTTAAGCACCTGGATGTCAACAGGACTTTTCACATGCTTAAAGTTAAGCTCATGCTTTGCTCAATCAGATCTTAAAGTGAAGTCCAGTGGAAAATGTCTATTGAACTCCACATGCTTTTGGATCAGGCCTTAGAAGAGGGTAAGATCTTCTTTTCTAAACAAGGACTGCCACTCCTTGGGCCAGACTGTAATGAGATGAGTATTTTTCGTCCTGGGGAAAGCTAACACCCCCACAACTTTCTGGTTTGTGATCATATGTAAGGCAGGGGATGGGCATGATAAATGAAGTTCAGAGCAAGACCTGACTTCCCCCAAAGTTTGGGTGTCAAGAAAAGGGAATTTAAATCTGAATTTATCAGGTTAGAAATGAAAAAATAAAGGAGATGTTCAAGCTGTTCGCTGCTCAGGTTGTTAACAAAGCAAATAGGAGGCTTGATCAGACTGTTTTAAGGAGTTCTTTGCATATTCCTACTACTGGAGTAAAACCTTGTTTTTCTTTCATGTTATCTCCTTTGAGAGGGGGAGAACACGATTATAGCAGCCCTCTCTAATGACATGCTGATCATTAATATGAGTGTATATACATAGTGTCATTTCCATCAGGATTTTTTTTAAAGAAAATGTCATTTGAGCAAGACCCTCTTTCATCTTTATCTCCATGTCAGAAAATAGCCAAGGTCAGACTGACAGGCAAGTATAACATCTCAGCAAGATCACATTTAAGGGTATAGCCCTGGAGCAGTTGGAATGCTCTGGTTCTGAGGTTCGTGATGAATGAGAACGGCCGCTGCTTTGCTAAATCTGAAAGTGGTTTGCTTTACAAACTACGAAAGCCACAGCACAAATCAGAGGAGACAAGTGGAGCACTTTAACAGGAGCCCATGCCATTTCCCAGGCTTGGATTTTTGCTCAAATGTTCGCAAAATGCTTTGGGCAATTGGAGCAGATAAAAGATGTCTGAAGGAGCCACTGCTGATTTCTGGATACGAGGCAAACTCCAAGCAGTGCTGATTTTGGGCATGTTATCTGTTGGAGTCATTCTGACCTCCGCTTGGAGGGAAAGGGGCAGTTGGTCTGGGGCAACTGGGCTCTGGGGCGCACATACAAAATAGACCGTGAGGGGCAGATTTTCAGCTTGTGTAAATTGTCGTGGCTCAACTGAACTCTGTTTATACTCGCTCTGGACTGGCTCCTGAAAGTGAAGCCATCCTCATAAAAGAGTCTGGACATTTCTTTTCATCCTAGGAAAATTCTGAACGTCATCGAGGTGAACGCAGCTCTGACCTCTGTGGGGCATCTCAGAGCAGGCTTCTGAGTAGGCTGCCTGCCTGTCTTAAGTTTGCACTCTGTCCAGTAATACATTACCAGCCCTCAGCCTTGTTGATCTGAAGAAGGGCTCCCTTGTGAGGGAGAGCAGAGCCCACCGTGTGGATGAGATTTATTGCAGGCTGTTTATACAGAGCACTGAAATCTGGTCTCTGTCTTCTTCAGTGAGTTGGTTTTCTCTTCTCTTGATTTTAACATAAGACTCTAAAGTGTCTAAGTCTGGACTCTTTGGACTTCCCAAGCCAATTGAAAGAGACACCCCTCCCCAGGGAAATGCTTCATATGTTGTCCTGGATTCAAACCAAAGCTCAATTGCACTGTCTCTGTAGGACCTGGCTTTAGTGTGCAGAGATCCCATTTCAGCAATACAGCCTTCTCTTTTGAGTCCTTTACAGAGGTCTCTGCAGGTTCTGACTTTTAAAGTAACCCTCTTAGCTGTTTTGCTCATTAGGCAGGAAGGCAGGAGCATGGGAATCCCTAATCAGCTCTATCCCTGACCTCTGAGTTGATCCTGTTTTTTGTTTAACACCCGATTTAACTTCTATACTCAGCTCTGAATTAAACTTTAATAAGACAGTGGTTATACCAACTTTGTGTTTCGGTGCCTTTGTCACTCCCGTGCCAGAGTTCTTCCGCAGACTGTCTGCCTGCTGCACCGAACTACATCCTTCATAGGTCAGGATATTTCCATCAATATGGTGGAGAGGAGGCATAGGAAAGCATTACTTATCATAAGCAGTATGTTTCCCTTCACTTCCTTCCCCCAGAGGAATTCTTGTCTTGTTTGCTTAGCTCTGAAAGACTTTTATTGAGGGACGGTGCAGAGTGGGCTGGGCAAATGCTGGCAGTGACTGAGGACCCTGCTACACGTTACGTATATTACACAATTAACTGGTTAATCGTACAATACTTTTAGCCCGGCCCCACATGCAAAGTAAGAGTGGCCACAAGTGCAAAGTAATTATCGCACAATTAACAAGTTAATCACACAATAAGTTTAAATGCAAAGTAATTATCACACCATACAATGACTGTCCAGCTATAAAAAAGAGCCAACCAGCTCCAAAGTTAGTGCTTAAAAGTGTTAACAACTCTGTAGTTGGTTTCTATCCAGCTTTAATTTGAAAGTGTGGCAAAGCCCTGAGACATGTTGAGACTGTCAGCTCTTGGGGGCAGTCCTGTCCTTTTGTTCTATATTTGTACAGCTCCCAGCACTTTGGCGTTCTAGGCTGTGACTGGTACTGCTGGGCACTGCTGCAATACTAACTAGCAAGGAAGGAGACCTTTCTCTACATATCCTCATCTGAGAGCATGTAACATTATTGATGAAGGATGTGGGAGGAAGAAGGGCTCCAGTGGTCAGATCATTGAAACACTTGTTGAATGACATTTTACCTTTGCAAACAACCACATAATGTAAAGTTGGTCACAAGCATTGAAACTGAGCTCTACAGTTAACACTGTGACTGCCTGGCCTGATGCACTGAAGAGCTTATTCTTTACTGTCCCACTTCTTTTCTAACCAATCGTGCCTGTGCAGAGAGACCATAAAACAGCTCCTCAGAGGAGTAGCATTCGGTACTTGTTTCATAGATGCCAGTGGGCCTCCTCCTTCTGAGTCTCTGTCTGTCTTGGACCCAATCCTGTGCCCCTTGCTTATCCAACTAGTCCCATGATCTTAGAATGAGGTGTGACCTCTCCAGATGTGGCACTTATATTGCAGGAGAAAAGCCTGGTAGCTTCTTTGTCTCTTAGCCTACCATTTCCCCTGGAAATCACTTGTTCTAACACTGTGAATGTTTATAACAATATTAGGTATTAAAATCAGTATTACAGAAAACTGTTGCATTATGAAATTTGTTCTTGAATATTCAGGCCATTTGTTGTTGTCTGGTTCAATTGTGTTCATGTTCAAGTGATTGCACATTGTTTCTGCTCTGTGAGAAGGGAAAATAAAATAAAGATAAGTGGATAGGTGGGATTTATTAGGTAGACCCAATACAAGGAAAACAAAGTCACTGCCCCAAAGGACTTAGATTTGCATGTTTATAAGAACTAATTTCTTATGAAGGCAGCAATGCCTCTGTCTAGTCCAGTAGGGGCTGAATGAGAGTGTATCCAGTTGTGGTATACACTGTGCTCTGTTAGATGTGAAACTTGCACATCCTCATTGATGAGAGTAAGGTCCGGGACACACTACATTGCCATTGTTTAACCCTTTACCTTGGGGCCAGTGGTCTTGATATTTTCCTTAAAATCAGAAGATCTGTATTAGAGGCATGTGGCAGGGCACTGTTTGTGCCTGCCACTTTAAGACCTGGGGCCAAGCGGCCAGCAGGTGCTTAACTGCGGCAGCCATTTTAGAGCTCTGGCCACCCGTATAAACAGGACATCTTGCTGCTGGCTGGGGAGGCAGCATCATTGCTTGCCTATGAGGCTCCATAACAACCTGGAGGTAAGGGAGGAGCTGTAGGGGATGGTTAGGAGGCTCCTGGTCCTGGGCATGACCTAAAACTGCACCCTGCTGAAAGTGGGTGGCCTTGTGGGGCTCTCAGTGGCGCAGGAGCCCCCAGGAAATGCCAAGCTAGTTACCACCCCGGTGAAAGGTGGGTTGGCGTGCCTTAATAACCCCAGCTCCCACAACTGGGTGGGTTACCCCCTTGTAGGGTCTGGGAGGTGGACCCCAGAAAGAGAGTGGGACCATAGACTCAGGAACCTGTCTTGAAATCCCCCGACTGGTCAGTGCTGGGGCCAGGACTGGAAGGGTCGAAGGGCCGGGGCCCACCGTGAGGGATGTCCAGAGCTGAGGACCTGGGGTTCAAACTGGCCTGCAGGTGAGGCCAGGGCCAGTGTAACCAAAGGTCTTGGGGGAACCACACCTGTAAGGGGGAACAGCTCAGAGCTACGCAGCCTGGAGTGAAGGTGGAGTAGGCCATCTGAATGGAGGGATCCAGGTGGGGTTCAAATAGGATTCTGGGGCCCAGAGTGGGGCTGGTGATGTTGACAACAGAGGATGCCATCTGCAAGGCATGGGCTGCAGTGTAGGGGAGGTACGGAGCCACAGATAGTGCCCCCTGGCATTGGGGCAAGAAATGGGCAGCCTCCCGCTCCATAGCAACAATTAATCAATTATCATCAAGGCATGGTGGGTGAGATGGTGGGAGGTTAGCTCAGAAACAGGTGGGTGGGCCACAGGGAAACTGGCCCAGAGAAGGCCCCCCTCCTACAAGGCACTAGTGTACTGGGGTCTTGAGAGTCCATAAAAGTTCTGTGTATGTGATCCTCTCCAAGCTCTGTGTGTGCTGGGTAGAGCTAAGAAGAAATTGTGGTTTTTCTTTATGAAAGAGAGTGAGAGAGCCTTAATTTTGTATGCAATTTTCATGTTGCCCCACCTTTCAATGAAAAAATTCAAAAAGACATTTTAATGCAATTGCATCTTTGTTTTCTTTTAAAACTTTCACTGTGTATAATGTTTTGATGGTTTTCTCTTCCTTTTTTCCCATTGTTTTCTGTTTGGAGAAGGAAAAAAGGTTCTTTTTCTCACTGTCTGTCTTTATTAGAACCCTTTGCCCGCTCCTTTCACAACTGTACAAGGTAAAAGAGGAGGGGAACACTCAAAACAAGAAAATGGGGACTCCCCCATGATTTCAAAACAAAAATTCTTAATTCTTAATTCTTAAAAATTTTCAAATGCGAACATTTTCACAAATTTTGATGATTTTTTTTTTTTAACAGAAAATTTTGCTGTTGATTAGATATCCGCTTTCTCAAAATATATTTAACAAGCTCTGACTTCTGTGGTGCACTAGACTTTCTGAAGAGCAAGGATTTGTGGCCAGTCTGAGTGACTACTGGATACTTGATACTTTTCTTCTTTCTTTGTTCTGGGCCTCCTTGTCCCCATGCTACTCTGATTCCATTCAGTCCTCCATCCTATCATCAGGTAGAAATGTGGATGAAGAGATTTTCTAGAGGTCCGAAGCTTAGCATATTCTACATGACTTAGGAGCAAATATTGATTTCTGTAGGTTGCTGCAGAGGGCATGTTCCTGATGATCCTTTTCTTTTAGCTATTTAGTCCATGGGGTTTTGTCTATTTTGCAAATTTTAGCTAGATATTACTTTGTCAACTGTGTCAGATTTTTCCAGAGTCTGAGATTTCCTGAAACTTGGCCTGGGTTTGGTTTTCATCACAAAAAGTCAATGCATCAGCAGTAAATCAAGATTCCCTACAGTTCATGAAATCTGTCAGATGTGGGCCCAGTTTCGAGTGAAGCTGGGACTGATTTGTGGCTTCCTTTCCAAAGAGTGTGGACTTTGTAGCTCTGTTCGTCTTCAGTGAAACCAAGTCCAATGTTGAACTGATAATTCAAAGTGGGAATTGTATCATGCAAATGACTGTTAGTGCATGTAGATTAAAATAGAAGCAAATGCTTGCACAAAGCCCTGCTCAGCAAAGCACTGTCTGAAGAACCTTGGGAGACCTTTATAAGGCTGTATTTATCATCCACCAGAAACAAAATTGCTTCCTGTACCAATTAAAGGCCAGAATTGATTTCTGTCCATTTCAGTCCTGACAATCTGCTCTTTCTTGAAGAGTACTTAAAAACCTCTACAACACCCCACCCCTTCCAGCTGCTGCTGAATCTGAATCTGAGTAATCGCACCAAGGTGAACAGCTTGTGTTTACGTTCTTCCTCTGCTGGATGTTGGGCCCACGCAGATAGGCTTCTGCACCCAGTTTGTGTGTGAACCGGTCTCCGCGCCAGCATGTATGCCCGAGCCCAGCCTACGCAGACTAGTCTGTGTCCAGGGAAGTGAAAATGTAAACACAACCTGCTTTTTCTTGTGGGCAGCAGCACATCAGGTTTTCCTTGCATATTTTTAAACAACTTCCTTGGCTGGATTAAGCTAGGCTGGTTTTACTCTTTCTTCTGCCATGCAGCTCCACAAATCCTTTTGCTTGCTGGTTAGGTATTAAATCTGCCTATTAGATTTTTCACACCCTGCCTAGGGGTGTGGGATAGTCCTCTGCCTTGCAGCTTCTATAACATGGCCTTATCAGAGGGGCTACAATCCTCATTGTGTTTAGAGCAAGCTGCCAGGCTCACCTTCTGAGGCCAGCAGAAGAATAATAGCTGCTTTTGATGAAAAGGAGGGTGAGAGAGTTTAGGAGTTAACTTTGGGCAGAACTAACTGGCCCCCTTTGTGATGTAATCTGTGTACTAGGAAAGAACTAGTCCGTGTGGCCAAATCCCAGATGCTTTTAAGAGACAGCAATCAAAACTCAGATCCCTCTATGCTTCTCCTTTCCAAATAAAGTGATTTGCATCTTTGCTATCAGAGAAGCTGGGAAAGAACTTCCTCCTGAGTGTGGCTACTATGTGCCTGGTATCCATGCTGGATCCAAGTCCCAGCCAACTGGAAATCATAGTCTCCTCCCAATGACAGCTTCTCACTGAGGCTGCTCTCTTTCAGTGGCTTTTCAGATTTAGATGCAGGTACCCAGACTCCTCAGGCATCTATACACGAGCAGTGAGAGTGCTTTGACACGCTGTAATTACAGCACGTCGGAGCAGACTCGATTAATCGAGACTGCTGGAGCGTGGTAATTACCGTACTCCAGCAGCCTCCAGCATCTTGTGTATCGGTGACCCTGCACTTCAAAATGGCAGTGGAAGTGCTTTATCTAAAGCTCATTCGACAAGCTTTGTATGAAGTGTCCCTGCCATCATTTTGAAGTGTGGAGACACTAATACATGCGTCACTCTGGGCACTTCAATTAGAGTGGCTCTCAGAGCTGCTCTAATTAAAGCCTCCCCCCCCCAACTTGCAGAGCATGTGTATAAAAGCTTAAGGGGTCCAGCACTGAAGGGAATTCCCCTGAGTTCTTCCTTCTAGAGTACTGCAATGATCTTAAGACCCAGTCTGACTACTTACATGCTTAGTTGGGTGTAGATTTAAGCGCCTCGCTGAATTTGGCTCTAGGGTTTTGGGATATGTGGGCACATGAGGAGGAGGTTGGGTTGTAAAGACCTTTACTGCTCATCACTGAGGCACTAGTGAGCAAAGCAAGGCACACACACTCCAGGGACTTAGCAGCATTCTCAGGCCATATGAATTTAGAGAGTGGGAGGCAGGGGTTGATGTGGGGGCCAGTGAACTGAACCTACTTATTACATTCAAAGAGAGAAGTTATTCTAACCTACCAAGTTAACTGGAGGGAGAGAAAAAATGATGGCACCCTTGTTAATAGGATTGCAGTTGTATAATTAATAAAGGTTTCACAATAATTGTAATATATTATTGGAATAATTCAGCACAATTATAAGCAATTATTTTAGTGTTAAAACAGTCACCTCTTTTATGAAAGCAACCAATTATTTCCATGTTCGGCTGCTTTGGTTTAAGGAGGTGAGCTGGTAATGAGTTACACGCTGAAGTGAATATTCATGTATAATTTAGATAATCTATTGAAAAAAACAACCCTCTTTCTGTTTGTTTCCCGTCAGAGTGACAAAGGCAGGAGCTTCTTAGCAATAACAGCGCGTGCTGGGGTATCAGGCCCTGCTGTCTCACTGTATTGTGTTGGGGTCCTGTAGGCTCTTGGACATATTGATGTGGGTCCTGGGTGGACCAGGAATAAACTAGGCCTTCCAAGAATATAGCTCAGTGCTTCAGGTGATCAGGGAGGCTCGCCTGGGCTGGCATCAAAGTTATGCCTTCGAAAGTATGGTGGTGGAGGGTTGCTGTGCTCTTGGAGGTGCTGAGTGAGGACTGCAATGACCATATTTGCTCACAGACAGCATACTTTGGAATATAATATGTACCTTGTTTGTGAAAGGCAGAACAAAGGAAAATCTATCTTTCCTTGTAGTAAGGAAATGCGTAGCAACAGCTATAGAGCCAAGCCTGCTCATTGTTCTGCTCCCTGTGAGTCTTGCCGAGATTTTAGTTTCACTTTTCCCTATAATGGCAAAAACTGTTCTTACTATATTTCTTGCATATAATGCACACTGAAATTTCCAGCAGCTGTTTTTTGGGAAAAAAAGTGTGTGTTATTGGTGAGAAAATATGACGTCTAGGGGATTTAGGTACCCATTCCTTGTTTATTTCTTACAAACACTGAGGGTCGCAGAATCATAACCTGCTTAGCTGTCAGATAGAGGTGCTGCATGCTTTAGAGTATTTCTGTTGACTTAAGTGGAACTGTTCATGTATCAAACAACCACTGCTGAAGAGATTTGCTGGATCACAGCCTGCAGGATCTTCAGGTTTCGACACATGCATGCTACTCCTGAATAGAGGGGTTTCATGCAGATAGTAGAGACATGGGCAGATCTGGATTTTGAAAAGGGGTATGCAGATTATAAGGTGCACCATCACATATAAAACAGTATGTATTTTTCCCCTGCTAAAATATAATTTATTTCTATAAAAATTATTTTTATAAAGCCATTGTATTTATAAAATACAGCCTAGGTCTGTGTTGTTCAGTTTAAGGTTGAAGCAAAAACAAATATAACTTTACTGGAATGGGTTAAAAGCAATCTGCAGGGCTGTGCAACAGGAGCTTCATTACCAGGAGCAGTGGACAGCAGCAGAATTGCAGAACAAAGTCTAGCTTAATCGGTGGCCATCAAGACCATTAAAAAGAAGAGAAAGTTATTAACACGTGTGGAACAAAGAGTTTAGAAGGGATCAGATAGATGACAAAGAGACATGAAGTCAATTGACTCACTAAGCACTGCCTGACTAGAAATACTGCTGCCCTTTGCCAGGCAGTTAGTTTTAAACTTTGGTTGGAGCAAGAATCAAAGACAGAGTGTATCAGTGCAGCTCACCTGGCTCTGCCCCAAAGTAGAGACTTCTTTTGTATAATTAATAAATCCATCTTAAATGTATAAACAGCTGATAGTCTGTGCATCAATAGAAGGTATTTATTACCATCATTAGTATTAATTTTAATATTATAAAAGCCTCAGTCTGTCTGTCCCTAATGCTGCTGGGTACAGGAGAGGGGGGCACACAGGGCTGGAAGTGGAACAGTGGCACCATGGGGCGCTGGGTGGCAGTGTTCCACCCCTGCCTGCCCCCCTATCATTCATGACTGAGGGCCCAGAGTGGGTCCCCCCCACCAGCCATGCTTCTTGGAGGCAGCAGCACAGGGTGCTGGTGGCGCAGCGCAAGCCTCATTTTCCTCCGCCCCCCAGCTCTGGCCTTGCTGCTGCTGGGCCTCAACAAAAGCCAACAGGCAGGGGGAGGTGATGCAGAGGAGTGAGGTAGGGAACCAGGAGGAGGAGTGAGGGCACAGTGGCAACACCCTGCCACCGCCGGTGGACCCTGAGAAAGGCCAGGAGAGGAGGGGTTGTGCATGGCCGGATGCACAATGGCGGTAGCCCGGGGTGGTGGATTGCAGCTGCCATGTGCAAGCTTCCCCCCACCATGGCACCAGTGCAGGAGGGGCACACAGTGCTGAGGGTTGGAGGTGCACAGGGCCAGAGGCAGAGTGGCAGCAGCGCAGGGTGGTGGGTGTCGGCATTCCATCCCTGCCCACCCCTCATCATTCTTGATGGGCAGTTGGCTAGTACAAGAATAAAGTACAATAATAATAATAATAATTAATAATGATATCTATAGCTATATGTATATCTGTGCAGATAACTTTGGTCAGCGGGGGGAGAAAGATTATGCCAGATTACAACATTTTTCTTCTTTAGCCTATTTACTAAAACATGGTAAAGGGAAATAAAAGCCATAAAAGATTATAAAAGCAAACAAAACTGATCACATTTCAGCTCTGATGAACTAAATGATATGCTAAAATTAAAAACACCTACTATAATATATTTTAACTTTATAAATAAATATTTTTGTCATGATTTGTTTGCATTCTGCATATAGAGGTGATTGCATAATAAATCAAAAATAAATTCTTAGTATTGTATATTGTGTGGGCATGTGTATGGTGGGGTGTGTGTGTGCATATGGTGGGGTGTGATTGGGTGCATGTGTAGGATGGGTTGTGAAGGGGTGTGTGGGGGGTATAGGGTATTTGGGAAGCAGGTCCCTGGTGGCTGCATCAATAGTCGGGGGAGAAAGAAGCTACGTGCTGGCCAGGCCACAAGGGTGGGAGTGAGGTGCAATAAGGTATGTTGGGGGCGTGTACATATGTGGGCACCTTGCTCCCACCCTCATGAGTGGAAGGGCTGGGCAGATACAATTTGTTGGTGGGTGCCGCAGGCCAGAAGGAAATGCCAGTTCCAGCCCACAAACTGTATTTTGCCTGTACCGATTTAGAAACTAAACAATGACCATGGCTTATATGCAACTGAATATGCAAGATGACAACAGGATGTTTTGGTGACTGTGTAGACTGGGTGCCTCCACTGCTAAAAAGCTATGCGAGTGCCTTGCTGCACATTTGCTCATGCCCCATTCCCTGACCTAGGCACAGCTGTCGGACTAGTGTACTGCTACAGTTTTACACTCACCTTTCTTTAGAGATATGTGGTCTGATTCAAGGAGTGGCAGAGACATCAGGATGCTGCAGCTGCTGAGTAGTTCTGGAAATCAGCCTTTTGGATCCACCAATTACATTTGAGATTTATATTATTTTAGAAAGCAGAGATCAGAGGACCATGAGCAAAGCATTACCTACATTAATTGAGAAGCAGAGCTAGAATTCCTAACACGGCTATAGGACAAGGACTGATGGGATAGGAGAGAGGATGGTGGAAAAGGAGATGCAGTTAGTTCTGGAAGATATACAGATTGGTAACAACAGCAATATGGGAGTAGAAAGATTCTTTTGGAGGGAGCGTCTTCATCACTGTAGTTATGTATCTAAGCTGTATGGTATTTTATGGAGGTTCTAGCCTGGGCCCCCACCCCAAAAAGAGAATGCCTCCCAGGCTTGGGGAACACTGAGACCTGATCTGAGCTTCCATGAGTTGAATGTTTCCATTTGTGGCATGTACGTAATCTGGATCTGCAACATTGCATGATATAACTGTTACAGCTGTGCAAAATTTCACCAGCCATTTCACTCCGACACTGTTTTGACCAATTTCAAGGTTGAAACAGCAAAATCAGAACAAAACAAAGGCGGTTGAAATAGCCTCAAAACAAAACAAGGCCGGTCAAAACGTTTCAAAAGTTGAAACATTTTGACCATAGGCTGGGGATGGGAAGTCAGTCCAGCTGGGCTGACTTCCCATCCCCAGTGTAAGATCCAGTAGGGGGTGGAAAGGCAGTCCAGCTGGGCTGCTTTCCTGACCCCTGGGCTAGATCACGCCAGCGGTGGAAGGCAGCTCAGCTGGGCTGCCTTCCCAAAGCAAAGGTAGTTGAAATAGCCTTGAAACAAAACGAGGCTGGTCGCAACATTTTGGAAGTCAACTATTTGCATTGGGGGTGGGAGGTGCAATCTAGCGCGGGGGTTGGGAAAGCAGCTCAGGTGAGCTGTCTCTGCTCCCAGAACAATCTAGCCCAGGGGTCGTGGAAGCCCACCCCTAGTACAATCTAGCCCAGGGGTTGGAAAAGCAGCCCAGCTGGGCGATCTAGCACTGGGGAAGGGAAGTCAGCCCAGCTAGTCTGACTGCCTTTCCCCAGCGAAACTCAAAACAGCCTTTTTGTTTTAACGGAACGGAACAGCTGTTTCAACTCAAAATGAAATTCAAGATGAAACACTGTTCCGTCGAAACTCAAGGCCAAATGAAACGGTGCCATTTCACTCAGCCCTAATAACTGTATCCTGGTGGTACTCGCACAACCCTTTGGCATTTTCAGCTTTGTTCATGCATTTTGACAGCCTCAGTAGTGGAAGGTCAGGATTTCTGGTTGCAAAGCAGGAGGTTAATTATTAACTTGTTTCATTTATTTGTTAAGGGGAAAAAAACCCATTGGATAGGCCAGTGTCTGGGAAAGAAAGAAGCCTCTAGATTATCTTCTTTAATGATCTGAAAAGTTGAAAGAATTCCATTGCTGGAGCTTCTGATGCTAATATGTGTTTAAATACTCACCAGGTAAATGAATAGATGAGATCAATTTGTACGATTGGTTGTAATTTACAGGCCGATGTCTGTAAAGATCTGCAATTTAGAGACCTACTTATTCTTCCAAAGGGCAGACACTGATCCTGAATTTAAGCTTCTGTTTAAAAATGCTGCTGCACTTTCATTTGGTTTTTGCTTGCAAAGAAAGAATATAGCACAAATTCTCAGCTCCCGAAAAGGCATCTGAGGATTCCCTTTGCAAAGGGGATTCCCTCTAACATACAAAGCAGGCTCAGCCAGCTCTTACCTGTCAGCATTCCTAGGAGTACTTGGAAAAGAGTGTGGCCAGGATGCTCTGATGATCTCTGCCACAGCCACTGAGAATTATCCCTGGCAGCACAAGTTAGAACAACTTCAGGGCTGCTATAATTTGTCCTGAGGTCAGAACTGGTTGCCTACTAGGAATATGAGGAAAAACGCCCCTGTTTCCTTCCCTACTCCATGGGAGGAAGAGACTCTGTTCTTCTACACAGCTACTATATTATTTTATAAACTGTGATTAAAGGTTATGGTTGAAAAGGAAAACTGAAAGCTTGCTCTCAACGTGCACACTTGAAATTCCCTGTACTATTTCCCGGTAAATTTTACCTGCTGGAGGCCTGGTTGTTCATTATGAGCATTAGATGCTTTGAGCAGCTGGTTCCTTGAAAGTACAGAAAGCTAATAGGATCCAAGTGCAACCAAAGAGCACGTACTTTCTGTACCCCAAGGTGAGTGCCTCTCAATTTCTGCTACTTTCTAGTAAATCTAAATCTTCTAAAATAGTTCCCTATGACCTTCATAGTAACTTGAGGATTTTGTTACAAATAGGCTGCAGCTGACTAACTCTTAAGGTTTCAACTCTTCATTTTAAATGCATAATTCCACTGACCTCAAGTGGCCTAGTTCAGCCTCCACCAGTGATTTAGATCTGAATCCTTTTGCATGCTAAGGAACCAGGAAATGTTTGGGGGTGGGGAGCATGGACTTAGCTGAGTGGCATATCCCACTGGTGCACCCTTTTCTGGCTGCCTGTCAAACTGTAGTTTCCATTATATACCTGCAAAGACACTGTGCTATTTTGTTTGTGAAAATAGCAGCTTCAATTTTCCACTCACTCCCCTGTTGTTTGTAGCAGCTTTGCTGACCCGAACTGTCTGAAAGGCTAGTCCCTGTCATTCCCATCCACTCCACTCCCACCCTGCCCTGAAGCTTTGCTAATAGGGACTGCTTCATGTATAGAAGTCTTGCCCTGAAACCTTCACCTTGATATTTTGTGGGGTCTGTATAAGATTCCAGGAGGTGGTAAGGACCTCTAGTTCCTGCGAACTTTAGTGGGAGTAGTGTGGTTGGCCCTGACAGTGAGATACCATACGAGATCCAGAACACAATCATAAATGAGCAACATTTATCAACAGTGAGTTGATAGGAATCCTCTGTATTTATGAAGAATTCCTGGTTGCCATCGGTGAAAATTGTTTGTGAAAGCTAAATGAAGGTAGAATGTGGCATAAAGCATTGATATTGGGGGTTGGTTGTGTTTTTCTATGCAGTCTGAAAGTAGATTTGCTAACTTTAATTACACATAGATCATATTTTTATTCCTGCAAAAGGCTGCGCTAAAATTATGGATCATGACAGTTTAAAGTGAGTGAATTATAAATGCAGTTTGCTCCTTTGCTAAATGGATATACAACAATACATAAAACCCATTCCTCGACTAAGTGTTTCATGGAAAGTTATTTCCATGTCAACAAAAATGTTTGAGTGAATGAGAACACTTTTAAAGAGACTAGTAATAAATATTTCACTGTACAACAGGTAAATTTAGGGCAACTTCTTCCCTGGAGTTTCGAAAGGCTGATTATGTTTTACAATAGCACATCTATTGCATGTGTTTGTAATAGGCTTGCGAAGCCCAAAGTCATTTTCCTGGATCCTTCGTTGTGCTTCTGAAAATAATTGATTATAACTTTAGGAGTCTTCAGTGGATCTTCACACCTGGTCTGCATGTGCACTGTTGTAAAACTAGAGAGTACATTCAGGCAGACTCAGACCTGCTCCATTTACAATGTTTTAAGGCTTAATTTGCCATTATGGGGACGCTGATCCTTCAACATTGTGTTGGAGGGTGGCCCCAGTCAAAAATTACAACTGTTTGGAAAACTGATTATTCCCCCGTAGGAAGCATTGCTATTTTGCAGCTAGTTTCCATTCAAAGGAATGAAGTCAAAATGCCAAACTGTTTCACCAGTCAAAACATTCCAAAAACTTTCAAAGAGATGATGCTGAAACAAAAACTTTTCAATCAAAATAAAGTGATTTGGCATTTGGAAGTGATGGTTTTTCATTTTGATTTTCACTGGTTGGAAAACCAAAACATTTCTTTAATTTTTCCTCCCCCCAAAATTTCAATTTTGATGAATTTTTTGTTTAAGAGAGGTTTTCTCTCTCTTTCTCTTTCAACAGCTTTTTGTTAAAGCAGCAGAGTTATGCCATGGATACAAAACCCAGCCCACAATTTAAGCCCAATTCTATAACCTGCTTTGATATCTCCTTTGGAGTCTCTCCCTTCCAGATTCTGTGGCACCTCTTTGAAGGCCAGCTGCAATAGCAGTTGGCCTGAGCAAATTTGTGACTTCAACCCTGGGCAGGGGCAGCTCTGCTCACCTCTAAGAGGCTAAATCTGTTTAGGCTGCTGTTTCTGGAGGAAAAGTCACCCCCTGAATACCAAGCAGCATCCATGGCTAGCATAGACGGTTCTCGGTGCTTTTGTGGGCTTAGCAGCAATGGAGGCAATCTTTTGTTGAGAGAGGGTGCTAGTAACTCCCTCATACATAAAGATAAGACTGCTCCTTCTGTCTTCGAGAAGGCAGCCTTTCTTTGTGTTCTTTCTCCTTCTCCAGTAATGCACATCCAGGCTGTTAGTGGAAACCACATTCTATACAGGCGAACTTTTATCAAATGTATATGGTTCCCATAATTTCTTATTTGTTTTAAATGCAACATATTCACTCCCAGTTGTACCTGGAGGACACATTAAGCAAACTTTAATATGTTTCTAGACTCCCTTTCCAAATTTATACAGGATTTGATCTTAGAAATGGAGCTTGTTATCAGAAAACAAAACGAGACCAAAACAAATGGTGGTTATCCAGTTTCTGGGCTCAACATAACCCGGGGGAGAGGGGGCGGTGCGCGCACATGCAATTCCCATTAGAACTGAGTGCTTGCAAACTAGGAGTATGTCTGATTAGTTGTGTAAGCCCCAGGAGAGGCCTACGTTGATATATTGACATTATGCACAATGATGAAAATAGACAGGTTCCTCCTGTTCTGAGAGTGGAGGGATACACACCTTGGGGTTGATAAAGCTTCCTCTCTTAAATCATTTTGAATATCCCACCCAGAGCCTTCACATTTTGCCCACCTGCTTATTTGGAGCTTTGTGAGAGGTGGACCAGAAAGTTTGCCACAGGTAAGGGCAATTTCTACTGCCAAGTGATAGAAGCACACGTGGAGCTGGATTGCCCCACTTCCTTGGTGACAGGGAACTTGTTAAAAGCCAGGGAACATTTGTAAATGCAGATCTGCCTTTAAATCCCAGACTTGGCAGAACAGCGGCTCCGCTCCGGGAGCCCACAGGTGAGCATTTTGCTCTGCTCGCTAATCTAGCTTTGGCAGGAATGCAGAAGGGCTTTTGGGTTATCTACAGGGAAAAGCATCCAAAATGAGGGAAGGTGTTTTGACCAAAGCAAATAAATGAGCAGATGGTGTGCTAGAAGCATCCCTAACACTCTCCAGAGGAGACTGTGGTGGCAAAGCTACAGATTATAAAATATACTGGAGAACAGAGGCCTGACCTAAGAAAAGTGCAGGGCAATATGTATGGAGAAATGAAACCAGAAGCTATGAGAGGTAAAGTGAGACATGACAGGGAAGAAAGGGTAGGGGGAAAGAAAACAGACAAATCAGAGCAAGCAAAGAGGTGAGCTGACAGCAAGAAACAATTTGGGTTGGGAAAGGAGCTTAGTGGACAGGTGACTGGAGTAAATTGCCAGGTTTCAGCATGTGGAAAGATGAGTAGCATGCTGCGTACGAGGCAACAAGAGTTATGCAGGTTTGAGAGCAGTTGGTGGCTGGCCGAGGCCGGCAAATGTAGATTACAAATGTAATCAGAGTACAAGGGGAGGTGGAGAGGAGAGAAAGAGCTGGTGGGGAAAATACCAGTACCAGGCAATGATGATGGAAGGGGTAATGAGAGAGGGAGAACAAGCGAAGAGGCTGATAAAAGGAAGACAGAGCTCAGGATCACCAGGGGCGGTCTGAACGGGGGGAAGCAGAGGTGTCTTTTTATCATCCAAAAAATGTAGTGAAGTGCGAAAAGACCTTATGACTGTAAACTAGCAGTAATAAACCGACAGCAGAAGGAGGCAGAGATGAGTGTTCCAGTGAAAGTGGCATTCATGTCTTTGTGAATCCTGCAAAGGTCTGTTAAAGTGTTTATGAAAGAGTGTAAAGATCTATTTTATGGTAGTCATCGCCACTATAGCCTCAATAAACATTGTTTAATGTTTAAACACAATGTATTGAAGTGGGATGCTGGAAGTTAAGGTGCATTCAACTGCCAAAGCTGCTTTTTCTGTCTTGGAAGAGTGGTGTAGGCAGAAAACGCAATTTTCAGTTGTCAGTTTTTATTTTGTTGCTGGCAAAAGTGTTGGATAAAATACCAGAAATTTGGCTCTTTAGGGAGGATTTCTGCCATGAAGAAGTTCACTGGTGGTGTTTTGCTTGTGAAGCATTTTTTATGACTCCTCCCTTCTACCACTCGATTATTACAGATTTATTTTCTTTATCGTCTACAAGTAGCATTTCCTCCAGTCATTTCCTTACAGTTGAGTGGAGAGAAATTCTGGCTTGTTATTCATTCCTCAGGCTTGTGGTAAATCCAGGAAAATATTAGGAAGTTTTAGGAATGAAATCGAGAGCCTGAAAAAGGTCTGAATTGTGCTGAAGGTAGTGCAGGGAAGACAGTTTGTCAGGGGATCTGCTAAAGGGCCAGGGAGCTGTAGATACGGGTGTCATTATCTTTGTAACAGCAAGGAGGCTTGATATATGGAGAAAAGTGTAAAAAAAATAAAAATAAAATAAAAATAAAAATTAAAAGGACCAGATAATCAGAGTAAATGCAGCATTTCTGGGCTTGCGAGGTGGGTGGAGAAGGAGAGAGGGAGATCTTTTGTTGCAGAGAATCGGGTTCAATGAACTATGGGAACAGCTCTGGAGAAGGATGTGTGAAAAGTGCCCAGTCACAATTGCTGCATGATACAAAGCACTGGCTACCAGTGAAAAGAACAGATTGGCTGCACTGCTTTGGTGTACGCTCGTCAAGGAGGATTTAGGCCCCACTGAGAATGGCATCAGCTGCCAGATGGAAGTGATCTGCATACTGTCTCTGAGAACATTTCATATCAAGAAGGCTGTGATGGACATCACCCATGAAGACTGAAGATAAGCTCATATGCTGCCCTGGGAGGGTGGGCATTTCGTCGCAGCATTGGAGGCTCCTCAGTTCAGGGTTTTGCACTGGCTTTCCCGCCCATCTTGCAGAGCTCACTCATGTTCTAAAGGTCAGACATTTCAACCATGCCGGGCTATAGAGGAAAAGCAGAGGAGGGAAAAAAATTGTCAAATGCAGTGTATATCAATTTGGTGAAACTTCTGCAGGGTTCAGGTTCTAGCAGATATCGCTGTAAACCAGCGTGGTGGACAACAGTACTTATAATGACTTGTGGTGGGGGACGGGACCCTGGATGACTTCTCGAGCAATCCTTTTGCTGAACTCGTGCACACGGGCTGAGGCTTATGTATTATCCCTTCTTCTCCAGCAGTGACAGAAACTGAGTCCAGGAGAGCTAACAGTGGTGGAGCAGACCCTAAAATCCTCACTCACTCAGGACTTTAAAACAGTGGCTTCCTTGAGTAAAAACCAGTCATTTTCCCCCCCATGTTTACAGGGGAAGGAATAGTGCTGGGAGAAAACAGACAGGATAACGTCTTTGTGAAGAGCCTCTCATCTCCCCATCAGGGCTGCAGGGTGTGCCTCTCATGGGAAAGATTGCAGGACCTGTCTGAAAATCTAGTGGTTCTCTGGGGAACCAAAGGGACCCTTTGCCTTTCCACTTACGGAGGGATCCCCAGCTCCATGGCTCCTCAGTCAGTTGGGACTGTCCTGGCAGAACGTCCTCTTGGATTCCTTAAGGGGACAACAAGGAAAGGTCCTTCGCTTGGAGCTGTTACTACCCTCTCTGAATAAGATGCGTGGGGCAGAGAGGGAATCGCATGCACCTCTGCTCATCTGGCACATCCTTACCATGGTTTGCCCTGTGTCATCCCCTAGCCCCCAAGTCCAGTACAGTTTCCAGGAAGGGAGCGTGTATGATGTAGCCCAGCGTATTGACCTTCAGACCTGGCTCAGTGACTGCTTAAGGGATCAGGATTAGCAGCAATTGGTTGGGTATCCCAAGAGACTCAAAAACACATCAGTGTGAGGGCCAGTTGAATTGAGCCAGCCCTAGAGAGGGATGGAGCCAATCCAATGTCAGGACATTGACGGGATGACAGTTCTGCCCTGGGAGAACATCTCAGTGAAGTTTTGTCTTCAGCAGTTAACCCTAGTTGTCTTCTGTGGGCCCAGTCGAAGTTCATAGAAGTAATTTGGACTCTCTTTTGACTTCAGTGGTCTTTCAGTCAGTCCAACACGTCATGATGAATTATGCATAAGGTATGTAAGCAGTAGTTTAGGGCCATGTTAGAAGCTCGAGGAGAGGTTTTGCATGTGAGAGCAGAATTTGACTCTGAGGCTCATAAGGCAAAGTCCCTGTAGTCATACCCACAAAGCACTTGGTAAATAGATTGTTGTGGGAATGTGTGCTGTAGTCCAGACGGTCACAGTTTAGGCCATGTGACTGCCCACTGGCCGGGATCCCTACTCATGCCCAAGTGATTAGCGGCCTGGACTCGGTTCTATTCCCAGTTCTGCCTGTCATCTGTTGAGTGACCTTGTACTTGTCATTTGCCTCCCTGTTTTTGATTTTTATCCCTTTTACAATGGGAATGTTAATACTGAATTCCTTTGTGTTGTGCATAGAGATGTATGGATGGATGCTAAGCATTATTATATTAATTAGATTAAAGAATTTAAATATTGAATAGCAAATGTATGGCATAGAACATATAGAGGGAGTGGATTTTAACTGCTGTGAAATACACAGGGCAACACCCTGGTGGTATTATAGATGTGCGTAGTTCCTCAAGGGCCACATGCTTGCAATGTATTAGGAAGTAGATTTTTCCCCTTTGTATATGACTATGACAAATTGAAGCACATCCAAGCTGCTAACTTGCTTAAAGGCATCTTTCACACTTCATCCATTATATGAATGATGGACTGTGTGAAAGCAGCTCTTCTTTGTTTGTGGAGAAAAACACGTTTTGGATAATGGAAAGGAAATCATCAACACCAATATTTCTTCTGACTTTGTTCTGTGCCTGCAAGATCAATATTTTTTTTTCATTCATAGAAATAAATGCCTTTTTGTCCTCTGCTTCCTCATTTTAAAAGCAGAGAAGCATGCTGCTCCCCAAGTAGGCATATGATCACATTCTGATCTCCATTACACTCATTTAAAGGGAAGCAAATGGAATTACTCTAGATTTATGGAGATGTAGTTCATATCAAAACCTGGCACATTATTAGACCTTTAACTTAACCTTCCTCAAAATCATTTCTTCTAGTGATTATGTTTCCTGACTCATAAATAGCATTTTTTTCCCCTCCCCTCCTTGCCTTGTAGTTCCCCTCCCCCCAGTTTTATCCTTTTGCTGTGACAGGGCAGAAGAAAATAAGTCTTCCTTGTATAACAAATGACAACAGGACAAATCTCCTTAAAATCATTTCAGGCACAGTTTCAATTTTAACTTGTTGACTGTGGTTTTGCAAACTTCATCTTACTCATGACACTGCCATCTCAGTGATGTTGTCATGTAGCGGAGCAGCGCTAAGACAGAAGGCTGATTCCTTTGGGTGCTATGCTATGACTTCTTTTGGTCTCTCTTCTCCTTCCCTTATCCTGTTGGTGCCGCTGTTTGCTTGGATGGGTTGAGATGAACCGGCAGAGCTGAGATGAGAGCTGGTATCTCAATTCAGGGAGACTTAGTCTCTTCTCTTGCCATAGTTTCTTTGAAGGTGAAGGTGCACTTTTTTCAAGAGCTTGGTTGGATCAAAATATCAACAGCTGTCATCTTTGTATTGACTCAGCACCTTCATGGGATGATGTTGGTAGCATATCCAGCTCATGAATATGTGGTGTACAAATGCATATGCAATAGGGGTGTAACTCTTCCTCACAATTTTGATTATATTCATGATCATTGTATAGGTAATTTCTCAGAATATCTTTAAAGTTGGAGTTTTAGGTCTTTCTTTCACTCACTCGATTTTTTTGAGAAAACCTCAGTAGGGCTATTAGGAATTAAAATTCTGTCAGAAAACTTGAGACTGTCCAGTTTTCTATGGAAAAGTCTTTCACTTTGTAAATAGTGTGGCAGAAGGCCACTTCTGTTTCTCCCTAAAAACTCTGCTCTGTAACAGTTTGGTTAGGATGGGCCCTGCAGAGGGTACACACTCTACCCTGTCTCTTTAGGTAACCTGAGCTGGACACATCCCTGAGGGAGGGGGAAACCTGCTCCCTCTGCCTACGTGGCTGGCATCACATACCTGGGCGAGGGGCTTGGGCTCTCTAGTGGGCTAGAGACTGCCAGTCTGCCCAGCAACCAGTGATGCATTTCAAATTGGTTGGCTGTCAGCCAACAGATGCTAGCCTCAATTGGACCAGGTACATGAGGTCATAAGGGCTATATAAGTTAAGGACTGCCCAGGAGGAGGGGCAGTAGCCACGATGAAAACTCAGAGAGAAGAGCTGGACCATCTGAAACTTGCTCTCTCAGGAAACTCTTGATCAATGAACTGCCTGCCTCCAGAGGGAATCTCCACTTGCCTCTGGATGATACTTGTAAGTAGCTACCTGAGATCTAACTAGATATATATAGCTTGCAGTAACTCAGATGCATGATCAAAGGCTACCCCAGCCACCCTGTTTGCTCTATGGGATTTCTTGGATACTACTCAACCCTACCCCTTGTAACCAAGAAAGTTCTCCTTTGTACCTAGCATGGGAGACTTATTGGGAGTGGGTCTAGATTATGCCCTGGGGTTCCCTTGGTTCGGCTGACTTAGGGAGCCCACCACTTGTGCTTCCAACTGAAGTAAGCATCCCAAGTCCTTGAAGTGAGTCAAATACCCTCGAGGGCTACTAGGCCTGTTTCCCAGGGGGTGTTGTGCCAGGATCAATCCTGTCCCTGGGTAGTGGCAGCAATATCCCCAGGCTAGCAGGTGTGCTCCAGGAAGGCGGTCTGCCAGACATGAGGCAGGAAGGCACTCAGAGCCTGGAAGGTGGCCGGGCACAGTGAGGTGGGTGGCTCAGCACAGGAGCACTCCCTACTGGCCCACCACAAATAGTACTCCTAAACTTAAATCGCCAGGTCTTACTTTTTCTTCTTAGAAGTCCTTGAAGAGTCCCTTAAGCATTACCTGACAAGTAAATGATATAAATATTTGTATATACTTATTATAGTAGTAACTAGTTATGAAATGGTTATTCATTTTTTTCATCTGTTGGTATATAACAACTATATATATAATGATATTATATTTTATAGGATAATTAGATGCTTTTGTTTAGATTCAAATAATTTGCAACAAATATCCAGACTGAAACTTAGACCATTTCAAGTTTTTTTTAAGGTATAAACTAAAAGTCTATGCTTTTAAAGGGAATTGTGAGTTTAAGAGTAAAGCGTTAAAACATCACACACATTTTCCTTCAGGTTTTAACAATGCTTAAGAGTGATTATAAATTTCAGTACCAATAGTTCTAGTATTCTTGGTGAGGTTTTAGCACTAAGATTTTCCTCTTTGAAGACAGGAGCCTTTTCTCTCCTTTTTGGCTTAGCTTTTATCATTTTGATAACCAGGTAATGCGCCTTACCTGTCTTTGAAATCTAGAAAAAGGATAGTTTCACATCCTTTAACAAAGGGGATCTGTCCTGATCTTTGAGAAGACTCTCCTGACACTCCTATTAGTTTTTCTCTTTTAACCAGAAAGTTCCTAAGATTAGTGTGCCATAACTTCACCCACTATTTGTGCTCAAAGGCACCAAACGAAACATGCTTTTGGCATGAAAGCAAAAGTTAGCATAATTCATTTTCCTAGACACCTTTTAAATAGTGCTACCAACACAATATAGAATATTATAAGAAACCAATTCTTTACCTCCGTTTTCTTGTGCAGGGACCGGGACTTCCTCACTGTGATGCCAGACGGACTCGAGGGGAACGCCTCCAGACCTCAGGTTGGGGAGGACCGGGTTAGAGAGCTTCTGGAGGGGCT
>NW_017728911.1:37454377-37482161 GCF_001723895.1 Crocodylus porosus | reverse complement strand
TAGACCCTACAGTGAGAGACTGCGGGACCTGAACCTGTTCAGCCTTCACAAGAGAAGGCTGAGGGGGGACCTGGTGACCATCTATAAACTCACTAGGGGGGACCAGTAGGGTTTGGGAGAGACCTTGTTTCCCCAAGCACCCCCTGACATAACAAGGAATAACGGCCACAAGTTGTTGGAGAGGAGGTTTAGATTAGACTCCGTAAGGACTACTTCACAGTTAGGGTGGCTAGGAGCTGGAACCAGCTTCCAAGGGAAGTGGTGCTGGCTCCTACCCTGGGGTCTTTAAGAAGAGGCTTGATGACTACCTGGCTGGACTCATTTGAGCCCAGTTTTTTTCTCCTGCCCAAGCGGGGGTTCGGACTTGAAGATCTACAAGGTCCCTCCCGACCCTACTTCTGATTCTATGATTGAAGCCAAATAGAAATTATGGAGTTGCATTTCAGGACATGGGCCAGCAGACCCAGTGGTGCTGTGTCCAATAGAATGCATGGCTAAGCAGTTGACCCTTATTGTGCCTGCCAGCTGTGGAAGTGGGGGTGGGGAAGAGAGAGAGAGAGATTTCCTCTGGTTTCTTTACTTAACTTTTCCTTCAAGAAAATAGGCTACTGCAAGCACTAGGTGGTGGGCTACCATTTGTCTAGCATCTTGTGTACTCGAGGAACTGAAAGCATTTCCTAAAGTTCAGCGAAGACCAGTTTTTAATAGCCATTTTATTCCACTGTTGAGATCTTTCGCCTCTACACCAACTGAAGGCAGGTTTTGGAAAGAAGGAAAATACATGTTTAATTATTCGATGGGGAGACATAAATGTTTCCCAAGGGACGGTCTATGCCTTGACCATTTCAGGTGAAATTTGCCACTGGGCATGGGGACAGTGTTGAGGCCTACGAACCATTTAACTTTTATTTAGGATCTCAAAATTTCGCCTGGTAGCTCTTGGTCCATCTGCAGCAGAGTCTGAGTGAGACTAAAGTAATTCAGTAGTCTTGTGTGATTTCTGTGGAGGCTTAAGCTTTCTGTCATAAAACAATGTATTGGTAACATCTCCAAAGCTTTGTCATTGCTGTGCACTGGTACCTCTCTGACTTACAAGTGTGTATTTACCTCCCTCTCGGTGTCTTCCTTCAGAGACGCGCCCACTCACGGACTCAGTCTAGTAACCAAAATTAAATTTCTGCCTGACCTCAACTGTTTTTGGGAAGCCAGGCTTGTGACAAGCATTAGTGTGGGCAAAAGGAATCTGGGCCCAAACCTGAAATAGGCTTGTTTCTGGCTGAGTGTCTCTGTGCAGCGGCTGGGTGAAATTGCTTTTTAAGTAAGTAACAGACTGGCCTCCGTTGTGGGATTGTTTGTTTTACTGTAATTAGGTAAATTAATCACTACATTAACTTTCTAATACAGAGTGCAGCGCTTCTGAAATGAATCACAAATGGCAAATCCAGATATTCCCTGCCTTGATGAAGCTTAAATACAAAGATCAGAGGCAGATGAAACTTGCAAAGCTCATAGGACTCGGTGTAAATAAAAAAAAAGCTTTTATGCTGGACATAAGAGAACATGAAGTACAGAAGTGGTTCAAGAGCTACGCGATCTGGGTAGAAATTTTGGAGAAGTCGAGAAACATGGCTCTTCCTGTGAGTGCATCACGCTCTCATCACTGGATATTAAGCTAACCTCTACTGTTGGCCTGAACTTGCTAATGCAGCCGTATTCCACCCCAGGGGCTGCATCTGTTGGTTCCTTTTCTCTCTGTTCACAATACTGCCACTGACATCGTCAATACAGATGCATGAATGTACCTGCCTCACAGCCTGGATGCTTTTTGAGCTCTGCTTTAAGGGTGAATTATGTAATGAACGGATGGATAACACTGCCAGCCCTTTCAAAATCCAGTCTTTGTAGCCAGACTACTTTACATAGAGCCCCCTGATGGTAACAAAGAGATATTTGACAATTAATGGTAAATAGAGTGGCATCGTAAATGAAGCTTTTTGCCTTTTATGTAGGTTAGTATTTCTAGCATGCTGTTTCTCTGGGCACATTAAACATGAATCAGTCCTTTTGTTTTAGTAGTTGAAGGAGTGCAGCCCCATCCCTTATTAAAGAACTCAGTCGCAGTGACCAGTGTCATCTTTCTAAAACTTTGTTTCTAGAATTTAAAGAGGAAAAACATGATTTTCAGTCTTTGGTTTCAGAAAGGTCCTAAAGCTGCTTAGATTCCTCCTGACAAACTCCCCAGGACAAGGATTTTAATTTAAAGCCAGGGGCATTTATATTGGGGATTCCCAAGCTTTTCCAGTCCTTTCCTTTTTATCTGTCCTTGTGACAAGGTATTTAGCAGAATTCACACATTTGTTGGAGTCTGACAGGGCTGTGCTAGGAGCCCTTCTGCTATGGCCTTGAACATGCCACCTCAGGGCTGTCAGCTGTGCACCTTAGCACCCACACCGCTCCAGCCCCCGCTTTCCCAGTCAGAGACTGGAAAAGTTTGTAATAGGGAGTAGGTGGGTCAGAGACCACCTACCCTATTGTCTCAAGGCCCAGGCCATAGCTTTGTGCATCTGTCTGCTCACTCCTTGTCTCCTAGCAGCCCTTTTCTCTTCTTTATTTTCCCTTTTACTTTCTCTTTCTCTTCCTTCCCTCTCTTTCCCTTGTTCTCAGCTGCCATCCCTGCTTCTTGTAGTACCAAATTACAGAGCAGTGCATTGGTAGCTCTGTGATGCTGAGTATATTGTTCTCACAATTGAGCTGCAGTGAGGGAGAAGAGGGACGCAAGGCTGGTGCAGTGAATTGGTGCCTGCACTTGTAGCTCGGTGTGGGTGAAACATTCCCATGCATAGGGGCAGGAAGTCAAGTGGGCTTCAGGGAGCTCTTGATTGTTGCACCAACTGCTCTTCCCTTGTTCCTGTGCTCCCTAGACAAGCCTG
This sequence comes from Crocodylus porosus, assembly GCF_001723895.1. Taxonomy (NCBI): domain Eukaryota; kingdom Metazoa; phylum Chordata; order Crocodylia; family Crocodylidae; genus Crocodylus; species Crocodylus porosus. The sequence goes on along the minus strand of NW_017728911.1, from coordinate 37,479,231 downwards.
CTTCTCTTTAGGAAGCCTTCCCCATATCCTGTGAAACCATCTTATATCACAGGAGGTAGCCCAAAAGAATTTCAAAACAACACAGTTCCTTTTCAAGCTGTTAACCCGAACAGCATCTCTTCAATGTGGCTGCCGCCTTAGTCGAGTCACTGCTTAAGTGGGATCTCTTAGGTATGCTACCACCATCCCATTTTACTTGTGGTATCCCTGGCAGGCCACTGTGGGTTTGTCTATTGTACATGGGAAAGAGAGGTGGGCAGGAGGAAGCACTTATTTAATATAATTTGCCAATAAGGAAATGTAATGCTTGCACAGGAAGCCAGGTTGACAGCCCTGGACACTCGAGTCATCTGTTTATATACTTTAATTGCAGAGAAGTAGGGAGACTTATAAGCATCCAGAAGCCATTTTTTAGCATTTTGGAAAGAGGAGCAGTTGGTCTATGAAAGCTCAAGAGAAGTCATTGAACCGGTTTCGCTTGGCACAAGCTTGTTTCTGCTGGATCAAAGGCTGAGAAGCAGCAGAGCTGCCATGTCTGACACTCTCTGAGTGCAGGGACGAAAGCGCCACTTCTTTACAAACTGAACTCAAACCAATCTAGATGCTGGCACACTCGGAGAGCAGGTGGAGACGATTACGTTTCTGGGTTTGGCCAGAGACTGCGTTAGCTCTCTTGGCAAATGGGCATTTACTTGGCACTTTTGTTTACTTAACAATCATTAAAAAGTAATTAGCGGAATTAGTGAGTTCTTCCCATGGCAGAACAGTAACCATCTGAGAGCAGGAGGCAGAGCTTGGCTCTTGTTTATCTTATTTCCTTGCGAAGCGGCTTGCACTGGAGCTTGGAGGTTGTACTGTGCTGACACACGCTCCCATGTTTGCAGTGTACGGAGTAAATGTATAGGGCTGAATGGAGCCTTCCAATGAGTAGGTACCAGCAGCATTGTCTTCCTGAATTCACAGAGCCCATGTGAAAATGAGGCGCCATGACAGCACTGAAGGGCCTGCTTCCCTCCTGGCCCTTCAGGTAAAACTGTTCCATAAGGCAGGGCCCCATTCAGGTGAACGGAGCCCTGCAGGATGGCCATACTGAAAGCCTAGTCTGCATCATCCAAAGGAACAGAGGAGCCTGAGAAGGCGTTGTGTGGTGGGAGGTACCAGGAGGCAGGCTCAGAGCACAGCTGCTTTAGTCTCAGGGCTGAGATTTAATACACTTTTACAGTCTAAACCAGTGCTTCTCAACCATTTCGGACTCTAGACTTGCTGCGTTAAACTTCAGGCAGCCCTTGGGTAATGCCAGCTCTCGTCTTTGTTGTCTTCATTGGCGACAGTCCTTCATGGCTGACGATGACCACCCCTGCAGGTCAAGAAAGGGTTGTAGATGAGTTCATTGATGGCTAAGAAGGCTGGTCCTAGCGCTGCAGACTGGCAAGTGCCACAGGTGATAGTTAAGGGGAGGGTTGGACCATGGATTTCACAGTCTTGTTTCCTTTCCTTCCATTTCTGGTGCTTTTTGGCCTCCAAGGTGGGGCAGTTTTCCTCCAAGTAAGATGTGCCTTCTCTCAAAGTGTTGCCATATAGTCCTGTCCTGGCCTAGTTTTTCCCAGTTTGTGGTGTCAATGCCATACTACTTAATGTTTGCCTTTAGGGTCTTTGAAGCATTTCCTCTGGCTCCCGCATGTCCTTTGTCCTTGGCTGAGTTGGGAGTATAGCAGTTGTTTCAGTACATGTATGTCAGACATGTGCACACAATGCCTTGACCCACCACAAGGTTTAAGCTCAAGGCACCTCTTGGGAAATGCCAGCTCTTGCCTTCACTCACTTCTTGACTATGAAAAAAACTAGAGCAGTTCTTTTGTTACAAAACCCAGAAAGCCTACAGCAGGTCTGAATCTTGTGGATGCTGGATTCCTATTAATAATATCTGGATTTACACTGTGAATCATGTGTAGGTGTTTGTCCACCTAATAGTGCTAATGTTGAAAGGCACCCTGCAACACCCTTAAAAGGATCCCACAGTTGAAAATCGTGGCCTAGAACCTGGAGGGAGGAAATGATAGTAGTTTCCATTCACATAGCACATTCCACGCCTTCTCCAAGAATCCCATATCGGGACCTTAAACTCTGCTATCCAAATTGCTGCCTTAATGGGCAAATCAGATATTAACTGCAATCCTATGCTCACTATGCCATTAATATTATTTAAAAAAAAGACTTTAGCCAAAATTTCTCCAGCTATGGCTAATGAGCTAAACGGTGACTATGCAAATATCCTTTTGGCTAGTGGGAAGTTGAATTATTTGTTTCCAGCATAATTTTTATGCACCCTTTTGTATGGCAATTAATGTTTAACATCATCTCAAATAAAACTGTCACACAATATGGTCTTTGCAATACAGTATTAAAATATCCACCTATTCCTTATAAACCATTACAATAAAACATTGCGATGACTATACAGAATGATAATTTAATTCAGTTATATTATTTCAGATACAATGGTGGGTTTTAGTAACCCTTTTCATCTCATTCCATTTAATTTTTTATATTTACGCAAGAGAAGTTTTTTAAAATGCCGATGAATAGGAACTTTAATGATTTTAAAGTATCCTCTCAGTGGTTTTTCTCTCGCACTCATTTTGCAGGCTGTATGGAAATATATTTCAACTTAATTCTCTAGTTATAAGCAATTTGCAACTTGAGCAATAATCTTCATAACCTTTGCTACAATTGTGTCCTTGATGTAATACGGGAGGTAATGCATTAGTAGTCACTTGCTGAGCTCTGGCTGTACCTGAGATTTGATGATATTTAACTCTGGACTTAATTTGAGTTTACAAGAGATTACATGCTATCCTCTGGGACATTGCGGCAAAAGAATTTCCAAATAAGTTGTGAAACAGTGACGAATTAACTTGTAGTCCTGTCAAAATCAATTATCTTGCATGACAACTCAACTGCATTTTTCTGTTTGTTGCAATGCAGCATGATAAACCCAGCCAGAGCATAGATATCAAGTCACTTGTATGTCAGACTCTGTCATAGAGTTAGTGAGCTTGTTCTGGCTTTTTTTCCTTGTATACAAGGCTCCTGTTGACTTCAATAAGAATTTTTCTGTGTCTGTGCAACTAATTCATGTTCATGCTTATCAGGTGCATAATAAGGATTTCACTGTGCAGTCTGACACAGTGACATTGCTACATTTCTATTGAGTTCTGGGTGCTGTCATCCGCCAGTATCAGTTGGATCAGTATAAGTATCAGATGGGATGAATATCCTTGGGGCTTCAGTGAACTTAGAGCTGCCTTCTTCCCCCTTGGTTCTATGCTGAGTGTAGCTTGCATGGTCCCGCAGTTTGTTTTAGAGCACTTGACACCACTCAGACATTGTTTTAGGCTGTCTGCAGACTCGGGAAGGCAAGATTACATCAGCTCATTGTACTGGTGTGTTTAAGGTTTTTCAACCAACCATGCTTCTTAGAAACTTTTTTTTAAAAAACTATGAATGCATAGACTGTGAAGCACCATCCTGTACCTGTGGAATTACAAAATAAAAGGATACCCATTTAAAAATGTCAGGTATATTCAAGGTGTCAGAGCCTGTTGTTGAGGGATTCTTCAGTGGCTGTGAGTGACTGGAGTTATGTTGCCGGCTGATGGACTTATGTGAAGGTTCTTTTGCCATGAAGTAAATGCATCAAGTCTTTAGGGATCTTTTACACCAGTAATTTGATTTTCCTCCTCTTGGAGAGTGATCAGCAGTGCATCCCCTTGCTGTGTCTCATGGGAGTGCATTGTGGTCCCAACACTAGTGCAAGTTTAAAACCCAGTAAGTTTTCAATATATCTGAAGGGATTTGAGATCAGGACCATCAATTTGAGGAGCACAATCTGAACGTGGGTGTCGACAAATCTCTGTACAGTGAGTTTGTCCGAGTCTGTTTGCTACTTGATCACGCTGTACAAGGCAGCAACCGAGATGAAGCTTCCTTTATTTTACTATGCCCGTCTTTGGAAGTAGGGCTCAAGTATAGAGTGAAGCAAACTGCTGCTTCCGGTCCCGGATGACAGTTGTCCAATATGGGTGCTCTCGTTTACTGAACCACTTGTAGTTCACATAGCTCACATGTCTTCCTGCTGGAAGGATAGACAGGAAGGGGCAAAGGTGAGGGATGTGTGTATGTAACTCCACCAAGGCAGAATAGAGGCCTTAGTCTTTTGGAGAGGATGTTGCAGAAGTTTTAAATATGCCGCTGGCAAAGAACTTTCTGAAAGAACATCTGTGCTTTTTAATGAAAGCTCCCATTTACCATTTCATCATTACTTTTTAACTACTAAGTCATCCACAGAAGTGACCTGCATGGACAGTCTGAGAATCTGCAGTTCACAAGCAGGATGTCCCATTATGAACACTTCTCTTATGAATGCAAGAGCTGTTTCCGCTCCTGAAGTGTTCTCCACGGGGCAACCACTTCCTCATCCTTTTCGACAATTCTCCTCCTTATCCTTTTTGATAAATTCTCTTAACATTCATTGTTGTCAAACAGTATTTCAGTTTTAAATACTCTCTCTCTCCATATTATTGGATGGAGCAATTATTTTTTAGCTGTTCTTTTGCATATATTTTTTGTTAGAGTAAAATTTTCCTATCTCTGTATACCGCAATCTTTGGATTTCCCATGAAGCAGTTTTTGACAAATGAAACTGTTACTGTTATTTGCATTACTATAGCATGTAGAGACCACAAACTAAAATCAGGGCCCTATTGCCATAGGCACTTGTTTAAATATCTGGGCAAGAGGGGCATACTAAAAGCTGCTGGGTGCCAAGTGCTCCTGAGAAACTGTCCTATATATGGTATCTAAATATGAAAGGAGCTTGAAAATCCATCTCTCAACAGGTGAAAAGACATGCCAAAGTTTGCATGTCAGGAGCAGGAAAAAGAATAGAGTTCTGTTTGAGTTCTTGCCCATTGTCCTAGCCACTTACTCATCCATGCCCAATGTTTTGTAGCACCATTCACTTTAAAAGATTTAATTGCAAGTTTTTGTCTTTAGTGGATATGCTGCATGTTTTATTTGGAGATCTGTGGCGTGTAATGCTGTTGGTATTAGTCTAATTTTTTTAAATGCTCCTTTTTCATAAGGAAGACAGTTAGGGATCCATTTATGAACCACATAAGGCAAAGAAGTTTTCTCATCGACTTTGGTAGAGGTAGGTGGACACATTACAGGGGCTGATGTTACTTGCACTGGTTTTTACACCTGTGTAAGCTGTACTGGTTTCTGGAGTGGACAAATGGCCAGCTCTCTGGAGGGAGCTGCCTGCAGCACCTTCCACCTGCATAGTGAGGCTCCTAGTAGCCTGTTTGTGATGAGCAGAGGGCTACCAGGATGGCATTGACTTGGGTTGTGGACATACAACCTGTATATCAGTGTATCCTGCACTGGTAAATTTTTATTCCTGACAGGTACCTGAGAATGGAATGACTTCCATTGGCACAGGACAGTGTGATATGTGTCTGTTCCACCTGAACACTAGTACAAATGTGTTGTGTGTCTGTCTGCACACTATGACTAGGATTTTCCTCATGATATTCTTCCCCCTTTTCAGGATTGCTCAAGACTGCGGTAATGTAAATATCACTAGTGAAAGTTATCCAACTGCAATTACTCTGTGCATTACATCCTAAATATCTACTTGTACATGACATTTACTAAAGAAAAACACTTGCAAATTACATGTTTGATTAACATTACATCTTTCACGGTTTAAAAAGGGTATGGTAATTGGAAGCGGCACTACTTGGAAATCATGAACTTTATTTGAGCCACTCTAGGACTGCAAATCTTTGCATTCCATTGTTGAATATTTGGATTTATCACCATGTAATATGGATTTATCAATGTATAGTATGGGTGGAAGAAAAGCCCACTTAATGCAAACATCCCAGAAGTGAAAGATGAGTATTTCCTGGTTTGTCACTCAGCTAAACAGTGAAGAGGAGGTTAAAATTAAAATTTAAATGTAGGAAAATATATGGGATGAAACACTGATACCATTGAAGTCTGTGAACATTTTACACCAAATCCCATCATGGTTCTGGTGGCCACAGCTCTATGGATTTCAGAGGAATTGGACCTGTATATTCAGCTGGTGAATTTGACCTTGCAGTGTGTCACCGACCTGGTGGATAGCAGGCAGTTTTTCCCTTTCCAGCAAAGAACCTGTATGAAAATTCTACCTTTAAAATGAACAAGGTGAGAAAGGTAGAGAAGTTTAATAAACAGAATAAAATGTCCACCATGTTTTCTTTGTGAAATGGGCATCTGAAGTATTGTCCCCCAAGCTCTGCAGGCCAGATCCTCAGCTCCTGCGAGCTGGCAAAGCTTCATTGACTTTTGTGGCATTACATTATTTTATACCAGTTCAGCATCTGTCCTGCCTTTCTCCAGAGGCTGTTACATAACTTCCTATACAGCAAGCTTGAATGATGGCCTTTAGTCATGTGCAATACAGTTTCAAAACATCTTAGAAGTGAGATATTAGGAATACTACAGTGTTCCCAGGGGAATTCTTCTGCACTGTCCTCCAATTTCAAAAACCTCAAATGAGGATGAAGGAATATGACTATTTGCATCTGCATTTCCTGTTGATTTTGGCAAGAGTGCATGGTGCTCAGCCTCTTGGAAAATCAGGTTGCTAATTTTCCTATTTGGGGAAACAGCGTTCATCTGAAAGCAAATATGATGAATGCAAGTGCTAACCCCATATAAATCTTACCTGTGTTCTTTTGTTGCCTTCTCATGATGCATGTATGATATAAATTCTCAAAATCTATTTTTGCGCTATTGCCAGCAGCTTGGAAGTCAAGTAAATAAGAGTTATGGCACCCATAACGGCATCACTTATGGAGAAATAAAAAAAAGGCAAACATGTCCATACAGTACTTATAAATCTATTATAAACTGGGATCTAAAGTTTGCTAGGAAGTATTAATTTAACTTCCACAGTACCACAGAGTTGATACAGCAGAAAGATTTACAGTACGTTAAAGTTGCAAACAGATGATCTTTTTTTGAATATTGAAATTAGTTTAAAAAATCCTAATAGGTTTTAAATGTCTGAGCATTCTTATAGGGATAAGATTTGGAAAGTCAGTTCACTGCTAATTTGACAGTGTTGTTCATCTGTAATTGCAACTGGATGCTCAGAAACATCCTCACACGGTGTTTAGTGTTCAGGGCCAGATTCCAACATCAGCTGTACGTTACGCGTTGGAACTGACGTCGAGAAAGCCATTATGGCACTTGCATGCAGCTGCTGTCAGTAGAAATTCCACATCTTGCTCAAAGGCAGGACATGGCACTAGAATTTAAATCAGACCTCAGAAAACTGTAACCTGTGTCACGTGTTCATGAGTTAGGCGTTCTGGCACTGGATACATTAGCATCTAATTATGGGGCTAGATCGTGACTTCAGGTGCAGCCAGCAAAGTACACTGTTCCACCTCTCTCCCTGAAGTAGCCTGGGAGGTACAGTTCCTTCCTGACAGAGACAGTAGTTTGATGTTGACTTTATATACGAGCCACAGTAGGTTTTTTACTCCCTGTATGGTGTCTCTGCTCCTGTAAGCAGGAAGTGATGGCAGGTTGGGGGTGGGGTGGGATGTAAGAAAGGTGCTACTTTGAAATTTGGAAAGGGAATTGGGCTGCCTTGGTTGACAGTGGCACACTGTGTGGGAGGTTGGTTTCCAGACGGGTCAGCACTCTGGAAATCAGGCCTCTCTTCCAAAAAAAATTTCCTCTCCCTCTCTACCCCATCCCAATCCCCCTTGCCCTTTGATCTTCAACCCTCTCAGCGTGCATATTTCCTGCCTGCCACTCAGTTTGGGTCCGGCTCAGGACTCCCTCCTGGAATGCACTGGTGTAGGGCTGCCCTGTCCAGCTGTACCCCTTCATACAGAACATGGCACAGCCCTCACGGGGGCCGTTCACTGTAAAGGAACAGGAGAGCTGAATGGAAGCAAGTGGAACGTTGTGACTTGGTACAAGTAGAAAGTTGCAGTTAAAGCCTCTGGAAATTTCCACTCAAACCAGGTTTTTACAGTGTTTGAACCCACTGGACCACCCATACCTCATGCATTTTACCTTCTCTCATTATGCTGGGGCTTTGCCACATGGCTCCCAGCAGCATTCCCAGAAATGTCATGCCTTTTCTCTCCCTTTGGGTTCAGCTCTTCACAGCGTGCTCGTTTTCAGTACGCCGTGATGATTAATACTTTTATTTCTACCCATTTTATTTCCAAAGTAGCCCTTGCCCCTGCTGGAGCAGCCAGGTCATCTTGCAACGGAATTAAAAATGTAATCGCGTGCAATCAAAGTGCTGCAGTTCAAAAACACAAAATACCGCTCACCCTCGAACTGAAAGCACTGAATAAACTGAGTCCATGGAAGGTACTGTACTTGCACGGCTCGGGTCTTTGAAATCCCATTGTGTCATGTATTATTTACCATGCATCCATGCTGCCCCAGTAGCAGCTAATAAGGAAGGATATTTTAGTTGTTACTTAAGAACGTGAAAGAACACAAAATTGCCTGTGTGACTGCTGCTCCTTATTCCACTTGAGGTAACGGAGCTCTTCCACAGTTGAGTAAAGGTGGAAAGAGTTGGAGTTTTGTGCCCAGAAAAGAAAATGATCTGTCCAAGACCTGAGTTGATTTTTTCATAAGACAAATGAAGTGCAGGACAGGAAAGCACCTGGGACCAAGCTCTGAAGAAGGGCAAGAGGTGTTTCCATTGATGCATTCTTGAGACTCGCCGACAGTGGGCACAAGGCTCCAATTTGAAAAAGTGCTTAATCTTTTTGCTCTCCCATTGATTTCTCCCAGGAGCTGTACACTAGCAGGGGATTGACGCTAGGCACTCTCTCTCATCCGTTCATAGTCTGCTGAAGGAAATGTGGGATCTGGCTTTGCCTGCTGGGCTGCTCCCCTCCCTCCTGCCTGTATCTTGGTGGGGGTCTCTAAAGAGCACCCCAGTCCCATTCCACCCTCGCACCATGAGGAGGAGGTTGGATCTAGGTTGAGGATCTGCCTGTCAGCTTAGATTCCACTATGGCACCTCGGCAAGCAAGGGAGGAGGCTCTGCTCTGGCTGGGTGTCTCACTCTCTGCTCCTCTTGGAGCCTACGTCCCCAGACAGGTGTGTGCTTTGTCTGTGGAGAAAATGTGTCTTGTAGTTGGAGCAAAGCGCTGGGAATAAAGCGATAAAGGAAAGGCCTTGTATCTCTCGGCTCTAGACCTAGCCTAGAGTTGTTGTGTGACCTAGGACCTGCCCCATTGCCTCTCTGTGCCTCAGTCTTTCCTCCTGTATCTGCAGATACAAATACTCACCTGACTCAGGGGTATTGTAAAGTTTGATGCTGGCATACTGTGGGACTCTCAGAATGCTGTGCAAGTGAAAAGCATTATTATGAACCTATAAATGCCCTGGTAGAGATTGTTTGGATGCAACATTAGTTTTTCAGCTGGTAAATACCTATAATAAATATATGTTTATGTGAAAGTTTCATAATCTTTCCTTGCTTACTGCTGTACGTGAATTCAGGAGGATTCTCTCATGCAGTGTTTGTGGAATTCTTACATTTGCCAATGATCGCTTATCTACATTATATAAATCATCTCTAGAGCATCCAATTTAGTCCTATTAGAGTCCAGATGAAATATTTATGCAATTTCCCTTCTTTTGATATAGACTTCAGTTATAGGGAGAAAATTGACTATAAAAATGACATTGTAGGACTCCATATTTATCTTCTCTCAATGATTTCCATAGCAAATTCACTTCGTTTACAAGTTAAAGGTTTTATTTTTTTTCCCTTGCCTAGTTATAAGCATGACAAACTGAGCATGAAATTGTAACATCATGGTGTATTTCTCCAAATCACTGTTGTCACACTTGTTGGTAATCTCAGCAGAGGCAAAAGATTGATTTGGCATGCAGCTAGCCCTCTAGCAGCTAGCCCTCTCAATCCAGCAGCGGCTGTCCGAGGGAACAATGCTACGCCTCTGCTATCCCTGTTGTGTGAGTGCCTTGCTGTCGTAGAATTGTAGAAGTGCAGGGCGGGAAAGGATGGCAAGAGATCCTCAGAAGTGCCAAGTGCAGTGTTCTGTAAATCTGAATACTCCATATATTTTGCATCCCATGTATAACCCATGCTGGACATGCAACAAGGACATAAATATGGTACAAGTTGGTGTCTGTGGCTACCTTCCCCCTAAGCTAACATCCAATAAAAGAGGACTGCTGAAGAAGACAAGGGAGTAGTGCCAGTGGTCGAAACTGTTGGTTGTTCCCTGCTGGTCCACTGAATATACCCAGCCTAAAAGATAAAAGTGCAAGAGAGAGAGCCAAATTAATTTCTAATTGCACGGTCACAAGTAATTGTTGCAGTAAAAAGCAGCTGTTTAAAAAGGGATGATATTCCCACTTTGGTTAATTTCTCTGGCTTTATTTTGTCAATAGTAAAGCATCTGACACTCACTGAATCTAACACACAACTTTTCAGCTGCTGTGCTTAGTATCTTGTCTTCCTGCCCAAGGAAGGAAAAATTGTGGATACTAACTGTTTAATGCTACTGTGTGGGTGGGGGGAAGAGTTACAACCATTGAACATACATTTTAATATGATCTTTGGTGAGGTATTTTATGCAAAATCATATTTGTGATCACTTACTTGAGCTAGAACATTATTTCTTACATATGCCATTTATTTAAAAAGAAAAAAAAAGAAAAAAGCCCTTCATTTGGAGCTTGCATTTTCTTGTCAGGCATTCACTGGTTATTGTTCAAGTCTCTGAGCAAAACGGGGAACAATCTGTAAAACAGGAGTTCTGCATAGAGGCTCTTGTCCATTTTAATTTCAAAGAGTCTTTTCTTAATAAACTATTAGAGAATATCCTTTAAAGTCAAAGGAGGCACCTTCTTATTGAATTCATTTCCTGTGAAGATCATGAGCTAATACAAAGTATGCCTCTGTACATTCCAGATTGTACTGCAAGACTTAAAATTACAGAGTTCATGCGTCTCATCGCTGAAAAAAGAATGGTGTGTTCATAACTCTAATTTACTGATGGCAATTAGCTTCCTAAAACCACCAACCTTTCAACCTCCTTCCTCTTCTCACTGGGGATAATATTGACATTTAGAATCTGCTAGCAAATGCTGCAGTAAGAAAGTGAATGTTTTTTTAATGGGGACTTCTGTCGTGTGTGTGTGTGTGTGTGTGTATAGGTATACACAATTTGCATACATTTCAGTGCATTCTTACTGGATTTCAAAGGGCTGTTTTACATTGAGGAAAATCCAGCTGACATAGTAGTCAGGATTGAATGAGTATGGCTTTAAAGATAGCTAGTGTGGATGAAAAACACTCTCTGCAACATGCCAGAATGAGGCCTCTCTCCAGGGAAATCCCAGTTCAGTCCTGAAATGGGGATGCCAACACCTTTTGGTGGCCATTTACATAGAGAGAATTCCTACAAAGAGCTTCACAACTGGTGGGCAGTTGGTGTTCTGAGACAGGTGCCTGCCATGCTGTCCAGGATCAGTTGTTTCATTTGGCTCTTCCTGGCTGTCTTTATCCACTGGTTGTTTCTTAAGGGTAGGCCTACACAGCAGTCCAGAGGCACAGTTCAAGTAGACAGATCAGGATTAGGCTAAACCAGGCACCTTGGCCATAGTTAGCAACATTCTGCAGCAGTGTAAGCAACATAGGTTAAATAAACCTGCCTAGAGTGCCAGGCAAGTACCTGACTCCAAGGCCAGGATACCACAGTGACTTAAATTTTAATGTCCACACTAGATAGTTTCAGGCTAGCTCAGATATGTCTATGAGTGCTGTGATCCCACCTCAAGACTGTAGTGTGGACACACCTATCAAATATTGGCTCTTGAGGCAGGGACTACCTTCCTGCCCTGTATTTCTACTATGCTTAGTGGAAGTTTAGGTGCTACCATAAATAATAATGGGGTAAATATCTTCTTTTCAGTAATCCTTCAAAGTCTAGGATTATTGTCTTGTCTATGGGTCTAAAGATGGCTGACGAGGCTGGTCCAGGATCAATAGACTATGTTGCAACTCAGGCATGTGTTTCCACACAGGATGGGTTGCTCTAGATTCTTCATTTGGTCCACAACATACTGTTTCTGCGGCTCCTGCTTTTCTGTCTCCTGTTGTCATCATAATGTTTCAAAGTACTGATATCCTTGCAGCAGACTCTTTCTCCATTTGGGCTGATCCTGAACGATAGTCTTCCATGAGTTGATGCTGTATTTCTTCAAGTTGGCCTTAAGGATGTCCTTGAAGTGCTTTCGCTGTCCTCCTGTTGAGTGTACACCTTGACTGAGCTGGGAGAATGAAACTTGCTTTAGGAGTCTGGAGTTGGACATCCGGATTATGTGGCTGGCCCAGCAAAGTTGATGTTGGATGATCATCATCTTGATGCTCATGGTGTTTGCTTGCAAGAGGACATAATCTGGTGCATCAGTCTTCCCACTGGATTTGCAGAATCTTCTGCAGGCTACTTTGATGGCACCACCGACTTGTCTCCTGTACTGTGTCCACATCTCAGTCCATACAGCAAGATGGGGATCACAGCTGCTTGATAAACCATAAGCTTGGTTTCAGATCTGATGTTCTCAGGCATCCAAAGGCTGCACTTGCACATTTGAGGCAATGTTGGATTTCTTTGTCTATGTCACCTAGGAGCATGTGAAGCAGGCCCTATTCAAATTGGATTTGGCCTGAATCGGGGACAGTAATTCGATCTGTTGTTTCGGATCACTGTCCCCAATTCCAATTCAGCTGAATCTGAATCTGAAGATTCGATGCTGATTCAGAGAATCAGTGATTCGGACATAGACACAGCTTTAAATGTTTTTTCTACATACCTTGAGGTATCAGTGCGGCTCCTGAATGTTGTGATGCTGAGGTGGATAGAGCATCCCACAGGAGCACAGGGTCCCCCCTCCCCCCGTGTGCTTGGCATCGAATCCAGAAGTGGATCAGAAGCACTTCCAGTCATCTTCCGGGTCCACCGGGCAGAGTGCTGTGAGTGAGGGGGCGCCCCCCCATCTTGGCAGTTGGCCACGGGGAAACCCTGGGTGCTCCCCCAGACCCAGGAGGCACCAGTCACCAAGCCAGGGGGGCGTAGGGAAGCCCCCCTGCGTGCACTCTGGCAGACCTGGAAGTGGACCGGAAGTGCTTCTGGACCATTTCTGGGTCTGCTGCCAAGTGCACTGGGGATCCCTTCATGCTTCTGTGGGACACTCCATGCTCCTCACCATTGTAGCATTCATGAGCCACCTGCTACCTAGAGGTATGTAGAAAAAACATTTAAAGCTGTGTCTGTGTCTGAATCACCAAGTCTTTCTGAATCTTTCCAGATCTATTTGGAGGGTTCCGATTCCATTTGGAGAGATAAAAGGGTCCTCTTGATTCAATTCAGATTTGGAGATTCGGCCATGAAATCATGCCGAATCTCCACCAAATCAAATCGGGGACCAAAGCTTTGCACAGCCCTAATGTCAATGTTTTGCAAATATGGCTGCTGAAGTATGAGAAATACTCAAAAGTTCTGCAGTGTCTCACTGTAAATCTGCATTACCAGAGCTGGAGACTCCCCATTAGGAGCTTATTGATGGAGGACCTTAGTCTTTGAATATTGTCAGCAACATTTTCTTGTATGCCTTCGTAAAGATGTCAACAATTGCACTAAGGTCTGATTCTGACTGAGTACATGGTACAGTATCATCAGCATGCTGGAGTTCGATGATTGAGGTCAGGGTAGTCTTAGTTTTGGCTTGTAGATGGCTAAGATTGAACAGTTTACCATCCACTTGGTAGTTTACCTCCATTCCTACTGGAAGCTTATTGGTGATCAGATGTAGCATCATGGTAAGGAATATCCTGGAACAATGATGCAGCCTTGCTTAACTCCCATCTTAAGGGTGAATATTACCCCAAAGCTTTTCCCCCCTCCTCATCTTTCTTTTTCTGTGTTAGTGGTGGGGATGGTAGAAGTGATCATGCACAGTAGCATACCAGATTCTGAGCGACTCATCTAAACTAAGGGTTTACTCCCCCCTGAATACAGCTTTGCCTCATATTTACCTTCTGTTCAATCTTTGCTGGATGTCCTCCAGCTAGAGACTTCACTGCCTGAGAGGGAAGACGCAAAGGTCTCTCAGAGGTTGGATTTAGTTGCATTCTGTCACTGGATGGGGCTGATATAGTCACCACCTTTTTATTTTACCCTAGCTGAGGATCAGGGCTTCTTTTCTTTGTAGTATTATCCCAACAATTTTACAGGCCTCAGAAATAGATCTGTCATGTATGGATGTTCACCATTAGACAGCCATTGAGCTGAAACCCAGTCTGTTGAAGGATATATAGCCAGAGGGTACTCTCTAGCCATCAGCTCAGTGTTGTATTAACAAAACAGCATGACTACTGTGTGTGACCTTAGCTGTGGACATTAGACCTTGCTAGGCTTAGGCTGGCTGATAAATACATGCATATGTTAAAGGGATGCTGGTAGTTTAAAAATCTTGCTTTTTCACAGGTTTGGTTTTTTTTTGCCAGCTACTGCTACTAGATGCACTAAAATTAATGCAAACAAGAGAAGTTAGAGGAGCAAACATTCCTTTCCTCAGGTTGTGTAATGTATAGTGTGCTTTTCTGGGTACTTCATAGGTAGCTAGTTTTATTGGTTTCCTGTTGGTTATGGGGGTTTCTCTTAGGGCAACCAGAGTGATAAAATCATTTTAAAAGTATGTAGGATCTGAAACAACTTTTAACTCTGGCTTTGAAATGGACTAGATTTCAACCTGATGATGTGCCAGTTCTACTGAAAATATGCATGAAAGCACACAGATTGAAATAACTGCATTAGATACGTTTCCAGATTTGCATTTACTGCCTGGAGGTTTATTCACCCTGGCTCGTTCAAAGTAAGCACCTGGGTTATTTAATGATGGTAATAGCACCGTAATACCTTCTTATATAATTTTTGTGTGGCTGGGTCTGCAGGTTAGCAGTTGGCTTTCCCAAGGTCTTTAGTATGAGCAGACTGTTAAGAACACAAGAAAACTGGTATGAGTTAGAACAGAAATAATGAGCATTAAGCACATACTAATATGATGGCAGCTGGAATAGCTGTTTAAAATAGCTTCCTTTGGTTCTAGACCAGCAACCTATGCATACATTGGCACAAATGAGCTGGGAGGAGGAGAGGGTAGTGCTGATAGGAGTGGGGAGGGGGGTGTGAAACAAGATCAAATTTGCATTATTAATGAACCATTAATCTATGTTTAGTAAAGGCAGATCTTTATAAAAAGGCACAAACTAATTTAATTTAATTCCATGTACCCATAAAATAGTTTTGGATATGAAGAACCAGTATGATCTACCTGGACTGTTTACTTGTCTCAGGACTGAAAGGAAATCTCTAGCCCACAAATGATCAAGATTAGTATTTGCATTGCTTTTGTGAAAGGTTACCTGTGGAGTGCCTCACATTCATTGTGGAATTTATTTCCTGATGAATCCAATTTACATTAATGCGGGCTCATTAAAAGATAATTATTATACTGAGAAGAGGACCACAGCATGCATCAATAGAACATCTGTAATTGTTTTAGTCGTATGATAAAGAGATAATCCTGAGTTCAGCTTTTCATAATGCCACTCTTATAAATGTCAAAACTGGATTCTTACTTTAACAGCTATGACAAAACTTAATTGTCTCATTACTCTAATAATTATTATCAAGCAGTGGATGTCTGGCACCAGATCACCTCCTCAGTGCTGCACAGAACGAAAATCTTTAACATTTCATAAAATCGGGATTTAAAGAGTGGCTATTAAAACCATAAATATTGTAACATCCAAAACAGCTGAATTTTGCTCAAAGAAAAAGGTTGCTTTGTAAGTGATCCTTTGGAAGATGCTGTTTAATAATGATCCAGCCTTAAAAACTTCATATACGATTTCCCAGTGTAGCTAATGGTTGGATCAATTCAGTAACTATTAATTTAGAGCTTTGTTTATTACTTAGACATTTGCCCAAATATTTGGAAATATACAAAGAACCGCATCTCTTTTTTTATTAGCTGTCTTCCCGTGTGATGCAATAATAATAATAATTGATGAACAGTTAGCTCTAACTAAGTTCCTTTTGTGAGCAAAGTATTTTACAAACATTTACTAGTTAATCTTTGCAACAACTGCATGAGCTAAGAAAATTTATTATAGGTAAAAATTTGTGTTCTGTGGTTCTAGCATTGTAGGATGGCATCTTAATTTCTTCACAGTGTGCACAAATAAGTGCCTTATTAAATGGTGGAAAGAATACAGAAAAGAGCAGATGAAGAAACCAGAAGAGGCCGATTTGGAGTCAATGGAAGCAATTGTCATGAGGGTGCTCTATGTCTGCATATATGTAAAGAGTTAAATAATACCCAGTGTGCCAGGAGATTGTGATTAAGAATATGCTGCATTGTTTGAGTTCAGTGAAATCACAAAAGTTTGTTGTCATTGTTGCACACTGTAGATGGCTTCTTTTGTGATGCTCTTTACAAAAGATCTGAGCTATACCCCTGTGGACTTCTCTGGGCATTTAGCTGGGTGTGAGCTTGAGCCACTTCTAAAAAGAAAGGTGGCTCTCACTCTTTCTTGTGTCACCTGGGGACAAGGGGAATAACAACATCATGAACAGGGGAGAGGAAGGCTTCTACATGTCCAGGCAGGGGTAGACAGTAAACACTTGTCTGCTGACACAATTGAAGATCAGGTGCAGACTCATTTTTTATTAGGTGTCTTCCTGACCACACCAAACTATGGGGTATGGTAAATACGCTAGAGGGTAGGGAGCAAATTCAGGCGGATTTAGATAGACTGGGGAAGTGGGCAGATTGCAATAGGATGCAGTTTTACAAAGATAAGTGCAAAGAGCTGCACCTGGGGAGAGAGAATCACCAATACACCTAAAGAGTGGGAAGTACCGTTCTAAGTAGCACAGCAGTGGAAAGGGATCTGAGTCATAGTTGACGCAAAAATGAATGTGAGTCGCCAATGTGACGAGGTAATAACGCTAACCACGCTCTTTCCTGCAAAAGTAGGTTCATCGTGAGCAGGTCTAGGGAGATGATACTTCCCCTCTATGTAGCATTGGTCAGGCCACAGCTGGAGTACTCTGTCCAGATTTGGGCGCTGCACTTCAAGAGGGATGTGGATAACCTGTAAAGGGTTCAGAGGAGGGCTACTGGTATGGATGAGGGCCCGCAGGCAAGATCCCATGAAGACTGACTGAGGGACCAGAACCTCTTCAGCCTCCATAGGAGAAGGGTGAAAGGTGGTCTTATGGCTGTCTATGAACTCACTGGGGGTGGCGGGTCAACAGGGAATAGTGGCTCCTCTGTTTACCATGGTGCCCCTTGGAGTTACTAGAAGTAACGGCCATAAACCAAAGGAGAGTAGATTTACATTGGACATCAGGAAGAAATTCTTTACAGTGAGGGTTTCCAAAATATTAAATGGGCTTCCAAGGGAGGGTGGTGCTCTTCCTTACCTTGGAGGTGTTCAAAAGGAGATTAGATATGCACCTGGCTGGGGTAACGTGACCCCAGCGCTCTTTCCTGCCCAGAGCAGGGTGTTGTATTCGATGATCTCATAGGTCCCTTCTGATTCTAGAAATCTATGAAATCCATTAAATCATTAAAAATAAAGTAGGGCACTCTTTGTGATCCCATTTCTGTATCAGAGTTGAACTATGGGTTCAAAATTCACATAGCAAAGATGTTTAGGAAAGAATGCTCATACTTACACTATAGAAAACATCCAGGAAGATTTAGTGTGCAGTGATGGAAAATCCCACAGCATTCCTCAGACCTGCAAGATATAAAGCTAGAAGTGAAACTGAAGACACAAACTGAGCCATGTATAATACAGAAACATCAGTTTCAGTAGCATCATGGCAATACCTGTCTATGTCTCTCCCAATGGTCAGTGAGAAAGATGTGTTTCTGTGCCCTGCTGAGTAACTTGTGTGCAGAACAAAAACCTATTTGTCACTAAACCTAAACAGGAACAAGTGAATTTAGTCAACACACTCTCAACATGTTCATCAAATATCCACACGGTACTGCAAAGCTCTGAGAGAATCAGATGCAGCTGAAAGGTACAAGGGAAGTAAGTCCTTGTATTTTTAATTTTCATTCCAAAAAAGTGTCTTTTCTCAGTTGCTATACTTTTCAAAGGCATTTGCCATATGATTTGGACCTTTTTCACCATGAAAGGTTGCTCAGTTGTTTAAAGAATATACTGTCAAAACCTTACTGTTTGAGCAGATTTGGGCATTCAGCATTAGGAATTCAGTTTTTATTACTGCTCATAATTTCTTCTCTGGCTTGCCCTTGTTGAGTAGTTGACAAAGTTAATTAATGCTAAAGCAGTGATATGCACTTACTTTTGTATGGTTGCTGCAAAGTGTGTTTGATTTAAATATAAAAATGCAAATATATATTGTAAAAATTTGATCTTAAAATAATCCTTTCCAATGACTGGTGCCACTCTGCCACTGTAGCGGACAGGAAAGCAGGGAAAGTGATGGCAGGCAAGGGGCGAGTGGGGCACAGTGAAAGGTGGGCGGGAGCGTAGGGCCCATGCCAGTGTCCCAGGGCCACAGCCCATGGAGCCCAGAGCAGGGCACCATGTGGTTCCCAGCTGCATCTCCAGACTGCAGGCGCATGGGGCTCATGCCAGTACCCCAGGCCCAGGAGCAGGAGGGGGGGGTTCATGTGTGGGTGCACGCATTCCTGCAATGCGGGAGAGGGAGAGAGAGACAGTGAGAGCAATGAGGAAGAGAGAGAGAGAGAGAGAGAGTGTGTGCACACAATGGGGGAGGGAGAGAGCCTGTGTGTGTGTGTGTTCATAGGGTGAGTCCCACACACACATCCCACCATACACATGTGCCCACACCCCTCCTCGCACTGCCATACATGCAGACTCGCACAACAAAGCCACCCTCCCCTCCACAGCTCCCCACAAACCCCATACCCAGCTACACTCCACATATCCACACACACACCCACATGCTCCCTCACCCCACATCCCACATACCCACTCAACAAACTTATATCCACCCCTACCGCCCCACAATATACAAGAGCAAGACTTAATTTTAAGCTATTGTGCAGTCACTGCTATATACACTACACAAAAAGATGTAAATCAGGATGAAAATATTGTTTTAAATTAAATTAATGAATGTTGCAGACATTTGATTTTTAGAATATGATTTGGTATTTTTCTGGTTCTGAGATAGCAAAACCCCTCATTGAAAGGAGTGTGTCTGGGGGCAGGGGAGGGACTTCTGGTGGCAAAGGTCAGGGGTTAGGGGTGGGACTTCCAGTCACAAGATGGCAACCAGAGGGCAGGGCACCTGTCAAGGGGTGGGGATACCCATGCAGCCCTTGACAGCTTGCCAAAACTTGGTACGCGACCCTCCAGCTAAAATGTCTGCCCCTGCCTTACAACATCTTCCATAGACAGCACCATGTATGTGGACAATATTTTTCCTACTGTATTTCTCATTCTGTTGCAGAGTGATTCACCTTTCACTGTCTTTATACGTTATAAAAGGGGTGGGGGGTATATGTGCCTCTATTCACTTCCTGATTGAGCATTTCATCTGTGCTTGAGAGAGCATTTTAGTGCATGCTAAAATCCCATAGACACATGCTTACTACAGAGTGTGCTTGAAGGCTTTGCTTAACTGTTAGAAGAAGGAACACACAATTGTGTCATATGATCTGAAGGTGGCATCAACATGTTGGGGTGGCTTCACTGCCTGCAAGTTCCCATACGTTCCAGCAAGGAGGTGCTTGGCTATCTCAAATGACTGTTGGTCACTGCTTTTATACCACCCTGCCTCTGTGGGTGCTTTGTATACGCTGTTGAAGGAAGGTATTTTACATGCAGGTTTCTGAGAGTCACTGAGACATTTTACTGGAATCACTCTTTGCACCTAAGTCCTGTAAATCCATTTCTCCAGACCTTCGAGACACGTGTGAACACCTGCTTGAAACAACTCCTGGTTGTTTTGTGTGCCTAAAAAA
The DNA here is from genome assembly GCF_001723895.1 of Crocodylus porosus. NCBI lineage: Eukaryota > Metazoa > Chordata > Crocodylia > Crocodylidae > Crocodylus > Crocodylus porosus. The sequence continues at coordinate 37,459,053 of NW_017728911.1, read as the reverse complement.
TCGCCATGGTGAAGGCTGGGTTTCTTTCACCATTTCCTACCTAGAAGGAAGTTTGTGTCTCCCACTGGAATTCTAAGGACTCTCCGGCTCCATGGAAAGCATTGTATGGATATGCCCCCGCCTATGTGATACAGGGGTGTGGGTACCTGCCTTTCTGTCAGTGGATGAAAATAGATAAAGATATGGCATACGGGCACAATTAAAGTAATCCATAAAGATGTTTTCATATCCAGGACACACGTCTGAAATATCACAACGCACCGCATTGATTTCTGAAATGAAACCCTACCAAGTACCCTCGTAGGAACTGGGGGAGATTGATTTGCCTACTGAATTACCCTTAGGGAAAGTTGTTGTTAAAAATTAAAGCAATTACAAAGAATGGAAAGCATTTGGGTCCAAATCTACATTCTTTTTATTATTATTAATTTTTGATGCCACTGCTTCATTCAGGTTCTTTGACAGCTACGGTGGTGCAGGTGTCTATACTCACGGGAAGGTAGCAAATGCAAAAACCCCACGATTGCTGTGATAAGCCGGTGCTCTACTGTGTGGAAAATAGATCTATAATTTCTTCCTTTTCTCTTTCACTCAGTTTAGTAACAGTCCTAAAGGGACTCATTGCAATAGATTTGTAAAGTTGCTTCAACTTAGATAAAAACTGAAGATAAAATGGAAAATTCTTCCCTTAGTTCCACCTGAGCTGCGCTAATCGAGTCAATCATCCCCCTCCTCCCAGCACAAGCTTTTGTGAGATGAAGCTCACCATAGTTGTACTTGGAATCAGCAGAATTATGCTGATTTACCCCAACTGAGTATCTGAGCCACTGCTGCTTGTTCCCAGGCAAAGCCTGTGCATGTGCGCTCTGGTGTGCAGCATGTTTCATAGTTAGTAGGGTCAGAAGGGGCCTGGGCAGATCATCAAGTCCGACCCCCTGTCATGGCAGGAAAGAGTAGTGGGGTCCAGTGACCCCAGCAAGGTGATTGTCAAGCCTTGTCTTAAAGACCCCCAGGGTAGGAGCCAGCACCACTTCCCTTGGAAGTTGGTTCCAGATCTTAGCTGCCCTGACAGTGAAGTAGCGCCTCCTGATGTCTAGTCTGAATTTACCTTCTGCCAGCTTGTGACCACTATTTCTAGTCACTCCTGCCTGGTAGTGCTCAGGGGAACAGGGACTTCCCCCAGTGCCTGCTGGTCCCCCCTGACTAGTTTGTAACAGGCCACTAGATCCCCCTCAGCCTTCTCTTGTGGAGGCTGAACAGGTTCAGGTCCCATCGCTTCTCCTCGTAGGGCCTGCCCTGCTGCCCCCTGATCATGTGAGTGACCTCCTCTGGACCCTCTCCATGCTGTCCACATCCCTCCTGAAGTGTGGCGCCCAGAACTGGATGCAGTACTCCAGCTGCGGCCTGACCAGTGCTGCATACAGGGGGAGGATCACCTCCTTGGACCTGCTCGAGATGCATCTGTGGATGCATGACAAGGTGCGGTTGGCCTTCCTGACTGCATCCCCACACTGCCGGCCCATGTTCATCTTGGCATCAATGATGACTCCAAGATCCTTTTCTGCCTCTGCGCTGATGAGAAGGGAGTTCCCCAGCCTGTAGGTATGGTGCTGGCTCTTCCTCCCCAGGTGCAGCACCTTGCACTTGTCAGTGTTGAATCCCATCCTGTTCTCATCCGCCTACCCCTGTAACCTGACTTGATCTGATTGCAGCCTATTCCTCCCTTCTAGCGTGCCCACATCCCCCACATCTTAGTGTCACCAGCAAATTTGAACAGGTGCTTTTTACCCCCTCGTCCAAGTCACCGATGAAGACATTGAACAGTGCGGGCCCGAGGACCAGGCCCTGAGGGACCCCACTGCCCGCATCCCTCCAGGTCGAAAATGACCCGTCCACCACCACTCTCTGGGTGCGGCCCTCCAGCCAGTTGGCAACCCATTTGACTGTGTAAGTGTCAACACCACAGCCCCCAGTTTTTTAATGAGAACGGGATGAGAGACAGTGTCGAAGGCCTTCCAAGAGTCCAGAAAGACTATGTCCACTGCGACACCTGCATCTAAGGATTTGGTGACATGGTCATAGAAGGCCACCAGGTTGGTCTGACAGGACCTGCCTCAGATGAACCCGTGTTGGTTGCCCCTAAGCCTAACCTCCCCTGCTGGCCCCTTATGGACATGTGCCAGAATAATTCTCTCAAAGAGCTTGCCCAGGACTGAGGTAAGACTAACTGGCCTATAGTTTCCCATGTCCTCCTTCCTCCCTTTTTTGAAGTTGGGAACCACGTTGGCCCTCTTCCAGTCCTCTGGCACCACACCAGAGCACCACGAGTGCTCATACAGCCGTGCCAGGGGTCCCACCATGACCGCAGCTAATTCCCTCAGTACTCGCGGGTGGAGATCATCCAGACCAGCTGATTTGAACATGCCCAGTCCCTCCAGAAGTCCCCTGACTAGATCCTCCCTGACCCTTGGCCTGGGTGCACCTCCCCTGGGGCTTGAGGAGGACCTGGTGTGGGGGCTGATCTGGTCCCTGCTCAGGAAAATGGAGGCAAAGAAGTCGTTACATAGGTTAGCTTTGTCATCTGGTGTGACGACCAAATTTCCCAGCATGTCTTGCAGGGGCCCCACGTTACCCGGTACCTTCTTTTTGCCCCCTATGTATTTAAAAAGGACTTCTTTTCCTTGATCCAGGAAGCTAGTCCCAGTCCCATCTCCTCCTTGGCCTTCCTGACCGACCCCCTGCAGGCCCGAGCAACCGCAGTATAATCCTCCCTGGTGATGGCCCCTACCTGCCATTGGGTGTACGCCTCCCTTTTAGCTAGGAGACATTCCCAGATGCTTTTGGTCAGCCATGGGCGCTTACACCCTCCTTTTCCCTTTGATGCATGTTGGGGTTACCTCCCTTTGGGCTTGGAGGATCATCTCCTTAAGGAGCATCCACTCTTCCTGGACACCTGGCTCCCTTCCCCTCTGGGACCTCAGTGCTTCCCCAACTATTCTCCTTAGCTTATTGAAGTCTGCGGTCCTGAAATCTAGGGCTGCTGCCTTGCTGCAGGCCTCTGCCACCTTGCACTGGATGGTGAATCCCAGCAGGTGATGATTGCTGCCGCCCAGGCAGTTGAGCATTTCAACAAGGCATCTCCCCTGGTGGGGCTGTGCACCCCCTGGGTTAGATGGAGGCCCTGCATTTGGGCTAGGAACCTACGTGTGCAGTCAGACCTGGCTGACTGCTCTTCCCAGCAGATGTCTGGGAAGTTCAGGTCACCCATGATGACCACGTCCTTTGACCTAACTACCTCCGTGAGCTGACTTAAGCATTCCTGGTCTAGCTCTTCCCCGTGGTTGGGAGGTCTGTAGTAGACCCCCACCGTTAAGTCTCTTTCCCCTTGACTGCCTTGTATTCTAGCACAGAGCACTTCCGTGTGCCCCTCCTCTGACCCTGTGCTACCTGGTGAGGATGTGTATTCCTCCTTAATGTAGAGCACCACAGCCCCGCCTTTCCTCCCCGTCCTGTTCCTCTTATACAGCCTATAGCCCTTGATATTCCCCGCCCAGTCATGCGTTGGGTTCCACCATGCTTCAGTGAGCCGCACTATGTCCGAGTTGGTGTCAGCTAGCAAGAGGGTAAGTTCCTCCTGCTTGTTTCCCATACTATGAGTGTTTGTGTAGAGGCATTTGAGGCCTCCTGTGGATGTGTGTACTGGCCCCCTAACCACAGCATTGCCCTGGCCCTGTTGCTTCCCTCTGTATATGTTCCACTCATCCATCTAGACTGAGCTGTACTTGTGGGTGCTGCTTGGTTTAGCAGTCTGAGGCTTCCTCGGCTCTCGTCTTCCCCTTCCCCCAGTGAGCCTAGTTTAAAGCCCGCCGGAGGAGATCCGCCAACCTGGAAGAGAACATAGGCTTACCTTTAAGGGAAAGGTGGAGCCCTTCCCATCTGAGCATGTCTCTTGTTGTGATGTGTGGGTCGTTGTCAAGGAAGCCAAAGCCCGCCTCAAGACACCGTTCCTGAAGCCGCCAGTTGGTCTCTGTGATGCATGTCGCATGCTGTCTTCCATGTCTGGTCATTGGCAGGACAGAAGAGAATACCACCTGTGCACCTATCTCCTTCAGCATGCCCCCCAGAGTAGGGTAAAGGAGGCTGGAACCAGCACCTGGGCTGGCACCATCAGACTTACTTGGGGTCCCGAGGGCCTCTGGGGGCTACAGCTGCAGCAATCTGGCATCATGGAGGTTGGCCACTAGCTGGAGCCTGGCTCCAGCCAGCCAGGCCCTGGTTTCTGGCGGTGCATACTGCCGCTTCATGTGCCCACCCCACTTCAAGTTGTGGGTTTTTTTGACACCAGGATCTCCCAGTATCAAAAATCACCCCTGCACTGCAAATTGGCAGCACAGGAAACACCTGCATGTGCAGCATTTGCTGTGTCTCACGCGCGTGTGCGCACATACACACACACACTTTGAGTCTATAAGGTTCACATGTACCTTGCCTTCTGCTTAGTTTATATTATCGACCAAGGATCTGATCCATTCTCTCTGCAGATTTGCTAGCAACAATTGAATTTGTCCCAGAAACAAACTTCTAAGGGAGAGAACAATTATACTCGGGCTGATCGTTCCAAATCACCTCTATTTTGAATGAAAGTGATTTGTATTTTAATCAGGGTCTCTGCCTTC
>NW_017728911.1:37448498-37454277 GCF_001723895.1 Crocodylus porosus | reverse complement strand
TAGGAGACATTCCCAGATGCTTTTGGTCAGCCATGGGCGCTTACACCCTCCTTTTCCCTTTGATGCATGTTGGGGTTACCTCCCTTTGGGCTTGGAGGATCATCTCCTTAAGGAGCATCCACTCTTCCTGGACACCTGGCTCCCTTCCCCTCTGGGACCTCAGTGCTTCCCCAACTATTCTCCTTAGCTTATTGAAGTCTGCGGTCCTGAAATCTAGGGCTGCTGCCTTGCTGCAGGCCTCTGCCACCTTGCACTGGATGGTGAATCCCAGCAGGTGATGATTGCTGCCGCCCAGGCAGTTGAGCATTTCAACAAGGCATCTCCCCTGGTGGGGCTGTGCACCCCCTGGGTTAGATGGAGGCCCTGCATTTGGGCTAGGAACCTACGTGTGCAGTCAGACCTGGCTGACTGCTCTTCCCAGCAGATGTCTGGGAAGTTCAGGTCACCCATGATGACCACGTCCTTTGACCTAACTACCTCCGTGAGCTGACTTAAGCATTCCTGGTCTAGCTCTTCCCCGTGGTTGGGAGGTCTGTAGTAGACCCCCACCGTTAAGTCTCTTTCCCCTTGACTGCCTTGTATTCTAGCACAGAGCACTTCCGTGTGCCCCTCCTCTGACCCTGTGCTACCTGGTGAGGATGTGTATTCCTCCTTAATGTAGAGCACCACAGCCCCGCCTTTCCTCCCCGTCCTGTTCCTCTTATACAGCCTATAGCCCTTGATATTCCCCGCCCAGTCATGCGTTGGGTTCCACCATGCTTCAGTGAGCCGCACTATGTCCGAGTTGGTGTCAGCTAGCAAGAGGGTAAGTTCCTCCTGCTTGTTTCCCATACTATGAGTGTTTGTGTAGAGGCATTTGAGGCCTCCTGTGGATGTGTGTACTGGCCCCCTAACCACAGCATTGCCCTGGCCCTGTTGCTTCCCTCTGTATATGTTCCACTCATCCATCTAGACTGAGCTGTACTTGTGGGTGCTGCTTGGTTTAGCAGTCTGAGGCTTCCTCGGCTCTCGTCTTCCCCTTCCCCCAGTGAGCCTAGTTTAAAGCCCGCCGGAGGAGATCCGCCAACCTGGAAGAGAACATAGGCTTACCTTTAAGGGAAAGGTGGAGCCCTTCCCATCTGAGCATGTCTCTTGTTGTGATGTGTGGGTCGTTGTCAAGGAAGCCAAAGCCCGCCTCAAGACACCGTTCCTGAAGCCGCCAGTTGGTCTCTGTGATGCATGTCGCATGCTGTCTTCCATGTCTGGTCATTGGCAGGACAGAAGAGAATACCACCTGTGCACCTATCTCCTTCAGCATGCCCCCCAGAGTAGGGTAAAGGAGGCTGGAACCAGCACCTGGGCTGGCACCATCAGACTTACTTGGGGTCCCGAGGGCCTCTGGGGGCTACAGCTGCAGCAATCTGGCATCATGGAGGTTGGCCACTAGCTGGAGCCTGGCTCCAGCCAGCCAGGCCCTGGTTTCTGGCGGTGCATACTGCCGCTTCATGTGCCCACCCCACTTCAAGTTGTGGGTTTTTTTGACACCAGGATCTCCCAGTATCAAAAATCACCCCTGCACTGCAAATTGGCAGCACAGGAAACACCTGCATGTGCAGCATTTGCTGTGTCTCGCGCGTGTGCGCACATACACACACACACTTTGAGTCTATAAGGTTCACATGTACCTTGCCTTCTGCTTAGTTTATATTATCGACCAAGGATCTGATCCATTCTCTCTGCAGATTTGCTAGCAACAATTGAATTTGTCCCAGAAACAAACTTCTAAGGGAGAGAACAATTATACTCGGGCTGATCGTTCCAAATCACCTCTATTTTGAATGAAAGTGATTTGTATTTTAATCAGGGTCTCTGCCTTCCAATTCATCTTGGCTCTGGTATGAAGTGGATCCTCAGCTAGTGACAGCCCGTGCAGCTCCAGCTATGTCAACAGAACAGCCCCCGTTTAGGCAGAAACGGTGGTGCCTGTAGCTCTTCACAGTCCCTAGTAAACAAGGGCAGAACAACCATAGAAGGAAAGGTGAAGGGAAGGAGAACAGCTCTTCGCTGGAGGCATATACAGTTTCTGAAACTTACCCAGTGTAAAAATCTTTTTGCTTTTTTTAAACACTAATACAGCTTCGCTGCTTTCTCTCTTCTCTATCAAAAAACCACAAAACTCTTCTGCATTCAAAATTATCTTTCATTTCTTTGTAATGCCTCATCACAATCATTCTGGTACTTTGGAGTGTAGAATATGTGAAACATCTATCAATTCTGTCCAATTATCTGTGTCTGAATACAAATACACAAACAATTATCACAGCTAATGATAATGATTGATAGTCAGCCAGATCCACTTGAATTGAAAAAGAACCACCTGTGATGCTCTCTCAACTGAAAAAGGGTTAAAAAGCCTTGTCCGCTTTGTCATCTTTTATTGTGACAATGTTCTTCCCCTCCTCCCCCCCCCCATGCATCTTAACACCAATTGTGACTCTGACAGAAGACAGCAAGAATCTGAAAGCTGGAGCAAGTCAATTTGGTCAGACAGTTAATCCATCTTCTCTCAGCTGCAATATGTGAGGGGAGTTAGCAAGCACCCAGTTCTGCTGACTTGGAACGCGCTGGCCGGGATTCTTTGCCTCCGAGATGCTTGGCAGACCTTGAATAAGCAACAGCCGCATCGGTGCTATTTTTAGAAAGGATCTAACCTTCCATTGTCCTCATCATTGATTTGTGATCAGTAAAAAATGAAGAGTGGAATTCGATAGGTGGCCCCTGACCTGAAGGAATGCAGCACGTTACACACTGTGTACGCGTGCACGCACACGCGCGTGCGGCTGGTAAAAAAAAAAAAAAAAAAGCAGCCAAATGCTTCTTGCTTTAATTGTCCTTCTTGCTCCTTTCTCTCTCAACCCCTCCCAGAAGAAAGAGGATAGTAAAGAAGTTTTATTACACATAAAATTAGCTTCAGTAAGTGCTGTCATTAACTAGATAATAAAAAGACTTGTCTGAATGTTGCGAAAGAATTGGGTTTTTTTAAATGTCATTTCATTACTAATTGGCTCCAATATCCATCCATCCACCCTCTGCAACTGAATATAAGCCTCTCTGCCCCAAAGCTGGTCTCAACGAACAAATACATGAAACAGACCTTTGCCTATTGCATAGAAGTGATTTTGACTAGTAGCTGGGCGAGATAGGGACCCTGTCCCTTACCTTTTCCGGACTGGCTGATTAGCTTTTGTAGCTGAAACGTTCGCTGTAGTCTGCCAGGCCTCCACGCAGCCCTTATATCTCCTGGACTTTCCACACTGGGCTGTGATTGTCGCAGACGTGTTCAGTGGCAAATCATGGGAGGGAAGATCTACAGCATGAATGAGAGTCCCACAAACCTGACTCAACATATTTGTTTCTGTGCAAGCTCAGGAAAACTGTTACACAACACAGTAAAGGACAGGGGGATGTGCTCAACATGGCACAAAACCGACACTGTAACCATTCTGCTACAGCATGTTTATTGCTCTTGCTGACGAGTGCCTGAGACTATTTGCAATATGGAAGCACCGTCTGAAAAGCAGCTGGTCATATTAAGTTGGAACATTAAACTAACAGATTGTAAAATCTCATTGTTATAGAGCCATTTGTGTAAAAAATGAGGCTGTGTTGATGTTGGGGGTGGTTTTGGTTAGCTGGTGCCCCATTCCCCCAGGCCTTTTAGGTCTGGCTTCTGCTTTGCTCTGTGTGGCTTTGGATTTTGACTGAGATGGGCTAAAGCTCTCTTCTGTATTGATTTTGAGAATGTTTTTCTTGCTATTCATGCTGCCTGCTGATTCAAGTCCCGATTCAACAAAACTCTTAAGCATGTGCTTAAAGCTAAGCATATGCTTCAGTGCTTTGCTAAAGAGGCGTGGTTCTGAGGACAGCTTCAAATTTAAGTATATGGATAAGTGCCTGACTGCATTAGGACCTTTTTCATGAGCGACATCTATAAACCTTGACAATTATGTGCCCTCTCTTTAACTTTGTACATCTTAAGTTCCCATTTACTTTAGCAAGGGTGTCATGACTGTGATAAAGACTCATAGATAGAAAATAAAATTAGATGATGAAGGCTTATCATGGTCCAATAAGAAGTAATCATTTACAGTTAATGTCTTGTACTGTCCTGTCTTGAATATTCATTTCTTTCCCTGTATTTCTGATTATTTAACTTGCTGTGTAGAATGCAAGAAACAAGTTTTACAGCTTCAGAGAGGCACTTCTGGGCTTGTGTACAATGACATCTTATTGGTGTGACATGCTACTGGTGTTGTATATGAAGCTCACTCTCAGGTGGATCCTGCCACTTTCTCTATGTTTTTCCTTGGGCAAAATGCCCATTGCCTCAAATCTCAGGATTTGTCCTTATAGTAGAAAAAATCATGTAGGCAGATTCCCCCTACTCCCCCAGCAAGCTCACACCGCTTAAACTGAGGCCAAACTATAGGTCACATTTTAATGGGGAGCTCAGGGAATTAATTAGGTATGTAAAACTTGTCAACAGAAAGGAAAGCTTATGCCTGTCACTGAAAAATGTAACCTCTGGTTAAAGAGAAGGTATCACCTGGGGACATTCCCTGACACTGATTTTTATGCAAGCTCCTATTGACTTCAATGGGGACTCAGTGCATGGTAGGTTAGTGGAATATGGCATCCAGGTCATTGTTCCTTGAGGTGTCTTTATAATATCTGTTGGCCAACAAGTGAGCTAGAGAGCAATGCCTACTGGGAGCAAAGGAGGAAGGTTTTGGTGACATGAATTTGGTATGCTTGTATGACTCGGGAGTGGTAGTCCCAAAGGCAACTTCTCTGTCATCCACTGCTAGCATCTCTTTTCTGTACAGACCAGGTCAGCTTCAGAGAATCTAGTTTACAAATGCACTGCAGAGCTTAAGGGGTGTACTTGCAGAGCTTAATACTTTTTCTTTACTTTTTAAATATCCTTGCATTTGTAAAGCCAGGTGGCTTTGTAATGTGATGGGTCCTGGTCTGTAAAGATCAATAGGAGTCATAAAACTCTCAAAGCACAGCAAGCTCTCTGGATGCTCTTATACTTTTTCTGGGTACAAAATATCATGGCTTTAAGGTCCATTGCCTTGGGACCTTCTGGGGTTAGGAACGGACACATGGTCTGAGCCTTTGAGGAGTTGTGAACTGTTGCCCTTCCAAGTGGAATCACATTTCTTGTGTATAGACCGACTGTCAGTGCTGCAGAATCTTCCCCATCCTGGGCCTTGGGCAATCAGAGGTAGTTCTGGGAAGGCAAGGGAGTTGAAGACAGGTGATTTCATAGTTGGGATGGAAGGCAGGAAGGGTTTGGTAATCTGCTGGGAGGAACAGTCAACCAGGAAAGACCATTCCAGGAGGTTCCTAGCTGAGATAAAGGACCTCCACTTAATGCAGGAGGTGCACAGTCCCACCAGAGGAAATGCCCTGTTGGACCTGGTCCTGGCCACAGGCAATGACCTGGTCAGGGGCCTCCAGGTTCTTGACCTCCTGGGCAATAGTGATCATCGCTTGCTGGAATTCACCATCCAGCGCTGGGTGTCAAGGGCCTGCAGCAAGACAGTAGCCCTAGACTTTAGGAGGACCAACTTCAACAAGTTGAGGAGACTAGTGGGTGAGGTGCTGGGGTCCTTGAGGGCAGGGGAACTCAGTGTCCGGGACGACTGGTCGTTCCTTAAGGAAATGATGCTCAGGGCCCAAGGGGTGACCATCCCAACAAGATGCAAGGGGGGAAAGAGTGCCCGAAAGCCCC
>NW_017728911.1:37425009-37448487 GCF_001723895.1 Crocodylus porosus | reverse complement strand
TGAGTCCAGTCTTTTCTCCCATCCAGGCTGGGGGTCGGACTTGAAGATCTACAAGGTCCCTTCCGACCCCACTTCTATGATTCTGTGATCTCAGATTAGATGGATAAAGCTATTTGGTGATAAGATTTTATGATAAAGATGTGTCAAAATGGATTTGCATTCTCTCTCCCTTTCTCTCTCCTTCCTTTTCTCCCCCATATGTGTGCATATGTACAGATCTGGAGATAAAACTTGGAGGCGTATGGTGATAAAAGGTTTAGGAGTTGGTGCTTGTCAAAAGCAATGCACTGCAAAAAAAATTACTTATAGGCTATAAATAATAATCTGTACACTTTATTCCCTACCAGAAATTATTATCACAGTAGTAATGAGATGTTATTGGCAAGGAAAGCAGATATGTAAGATAGACAAGCCCCAAGTACCTGTACAAGTCAATGGTACTTGGAATCCTAAGCGCCTAAATCACTTTTGAAAATGAGAGGTAGGCTTTAGACACAGGCCTGGTTTATAAAAGAAAAAAAAAGCTGATACATGGCAGACTGCCCTACACTGGTATAACTCACGTCTATCTCGTGTAGAATTACTCTGGGAAAAAAATCAAAAGTAAAACTACTTTATTATAAGTTATGCTAGCATAGGGGTAGTGTGTCAGTGTGGTTAAGCCTTGCATTTCTACCGGAGGTTGACCTGGTGACTGGGGAGGCGTAGCTGGATGCCAGGTCAACTCGTGGAATAATTGTTTGCTCAAATCAAACAAGCTAATACCTGCTTTCTTGCCAAATGTGGATATGGACAAATGTCACAACTGAATCATTCCCAGATGTCACTGATTGGGGTCCAGTTTAGAATTGTGTGTGAAGGGCTGTGGCTCTTGCGGCAGTGCAGTTGCAGCCGTGGGGGGTGGTGAAGGAGTGATGCAATATGGGATACCTGGAGGACTCACAAGACTGATGGCATGGAAGACTTGATGCCCACACATAACATTGAATCTGTGCACATGCATCAGTTCAGAAGAATACCTGATTTTCCAACTACACTTCTGAGCCATTCCAAGATGCTTTAAATGACTTCAATGGGCTTGTATGTCTGTCCATTTCAGATTTAAACCGGTCTAAATGTTGTGTGTCCATGTCCATAGTAACTACTGCGTGCTGCTACCCTGGGAGAATGGGTCATCTTTCCATTTCAGATTCTGGTGTGACTTATGTCGCTGTACAAAACTGATGAAAATTACAGTGACATTTATACCACTGTATAAATCATTAGTTTGATCAAAAGTGTTGCGTGCCCATGACTCTTAAGGCATAAACACTCAGGCACTTTTCAAAATGTTACTCTTTTTTTTTTTTTTTACTATAAAAAATAAGCAGTCAGCTATATAAAGTGCTATCTGTGGTGTTCTTTACTGTGACTAGGATAGAGATTCTCTTTGTGTTTGTGACTTTAGGTTGTTAAAAGGTGTTCAACCAGGCGTTATCAGGGAGGTAAGTTTAGTGTTGCTGTTTTCTCTGATATCTTAGCTATTAGGTCCCCCAAATTTATAGGGGGACTTCTAAAACATCAGTTTTTAAAGTGATTAGATTAGTTTAGTACTGAACCCTTCATCTGCCAGAAGTTGAGTTTTTAACGCTTTTTGCAATATCTGAAAAGTGTTTAGAAGACTCCAATATGTGAAGAGACAACCACTTTGCATATTAATATGATGTATTTTCTAGGCTCTGAAGCTGTTACTAAGATGTTTCATTGAAAAAGTCATTCCATCCAGAACACATTATCAGTTAATGCAAACACAGGATTTTAAAAAAGCTATTACATTCTTTGTTGGTGCTCACAGCAAGGAAATAATAAACCGAACACAATCTCATCAGTTCACATTTGTGACCTCGCGTGGGGTGACAGTGCTTCATAGTGCTCTCTGTAAAGTTATCAATAACTTACTATATCACTCAATGTTTTCTGCTAGACACTTAACTCTCTCTGGAAAATGGAGATGGCTGGGGACTTCAATGAGATTGTGACTCTAATTATGAGACAATAGGCTGTCACAGCTCCAAAAGCTTCAAACAGGGTCAAGAAAACCTTTTGATCAACTAATAGAAGCATCTTAGGATAGAAGTCACAAATGTTAAAAGCCCATTTCAAAGCAGCCTTGGAATAGAATAGGGAATGCTCTGAGCAGCTGAGATCAAACAATCAATTGTTTAGTGGCTTCGTGATCAAAGGCACAATAGCTACCTGATGTCAACAATCCTGAATCAACAAGCTGGCAGTGGAAGCGGGTGAAATTAGAATCAGAGATTTGGATATGTGTCCAAAACTGGAAACAGGTCACTTGACACAGAATGTAGCCCCGCACCATGGACAGTGAGGATACGTTCAGACTCACAACACAACAGGACTTCGAGACTAGCTGGTTCAGAGAGGCATAAGCGTTCGTAGCTGACAGCCTACTTTGTCAAATGCTCTGAGTGGACTTGCAGAAGGCAGGGGTTCTGAACAGAAAGGACTTTACAGAAGATGGAGGGACAGGGCACTGATGTTGGAGGCAAAAATGGGTTGAATAAGTTAATAGGGATAAACAAGACAGTTAACCTACTGAGGAGCATAGGCACTGGCAGTATAAAAGCTAGTCCAGGTAATGGGATAAGAATCCGTAGTCTCTGTTGAGACCATCCTTAGCACAGTCAAGTCTATGGATGATTTCTTGTTCTGTAATTTCATGCCTACATTGGTTTTTACTGGTTAAGAACAGGCACAGCTACTGAGGTGAGCGATGGGCTGTCCAGGGAGGTTAAAATGTTCTGCCAGGGGCTTCTGTGTATTTCTGGAATTGATGTCAAATTGGTGCCTATTCATTCTTCCATGGAGGGATCCCCTCATCTGTCCAGTGTAGACAGCAGAGGAGCACTGCAAGAGGGCAATGGCATATATGAACATACTAGAGGAGCTGGTTAATGACCCCCTCCCCCCCCCCCCGTATTATACACAAATACACAAAATGAGCAAATACACAATATACAAATGCACACAAGCCTGTGGTAGACCACTTGAACTTCCCCGGGCATTGTGGGGCACTAGTAGGGAGGCCGGGGCGTACTATGTTCTAGCGTGCACGTTCTAGTCCCTCAGCTCGGGGGATTCCAGCATCTGGGCATAATTTAGGCCCATGTGGCAGTACACTAAGATTCTCATCCAACAAAGCTTTTCCACCGGCATGCTAAATTTGAAGCACTCGAGTGGTACAATTAACTAAATATCATGACCAAATGGCCTATAATGTTTTAAAAATTGTTATTTCACATATGTGCAAGTTTAATGGTGCACTGGATAAATGGCTTTATATGAACAGTATAAATAATTTAACCAACTAATTATCTTTTGGTTGGCCAAATAATTGTCTCTCTCTGGATAACACTGGCTTGAACAACCCCCTCCCCCAGATGATCTTTTCTCAATATCCTTATAGTTTCCTTGCAGTTTCCTTACCCTAATGAACTGTGGTATTCCTAGTCGGTTTGGAGATTTCTACAGTTAAGTGTTTACTCTGCTTCTTCACACACAGGAGAATCCATAAAAGTCACATGATTTCTTTGTTAAATACAGTCAATGTTGTTGTCGGTAGTAATAAGGGAATCTCTGTAACAAATTGATTAGAAATAGCTGGTGGCTTTGCCACATGCAGTCGTGTCTACGCCAGATAGCGTTACCTTTGATCTTCACTATGTATAACACTTAGCTTCATGAATGACATATAGCTCCTGTTTTTTGCTCCCTCTCAAATTCTGGTGAGCATATCATTTATGCACAATGGCCTGTTGTCTCCCAGTAGATTCCATTACTTATTTCTTATAAAGCAAGTAAAGGAAGCAAGTAGATTCTGTTATTAAGGGATCGAAACATTTCTCTGAAAAATTAAAGCAGATGGTGTCTGATCTGTATTGCTGTGCAGCTTGTTTCTGCACATCAAGAAATCACCCATTTCCTTCTTAATGCTTTTTTCCTGACTTGTGGTTCTGTGAGGCTCCACTTAACCTTTGCACAAACCATCTAGCAAGTTCACTGCTGTGTAGATAGGAGCAGGCAGTGTTTGGGTTTGTGAGTCTGTGCAACATTATGAAGTCCTGACAATACCGAGTTAGAAAATTGAGTGCTGGTATCACTGATACTTCACTCCATGATACCAGGTTTTACAAACAGAGAGTCACATCCTGAATAGGCATATCCTTGACGTAATGGAGCTCTACCACTCATCTCTGTTGAAGGCCTGGCTCAGTCTTCACAGTGGTTGAATGGTGCATGCTGATGAACACCTCTTACTATTTTTGGATAGTCACAAATCAAACCCCAGTCTGCGTGGTCTTGGAAAGGCTTCTGGAAATCTACTTGCAGCTCTGGGGTGGCTTGGGCCTCATTGTACATTGTGTATCCATTGATTCACTGAAAATGCTTTGGCCACCATCAGTCTGACTCACTGTTTGGCCACCAAATACAGCTTCCTTTCAAAGCTTTCATTCCACCCACCTCCAGAGGATCTGAATACAACTTTCCATAGCTTGCACTAGCTTCTTGCTGATGGCTGTTGCAGTGTCCACTCAAGCAAATGCTTCTCATGGATGAAATAATGGGGAGAGAATATACTGGCTTTCAGCCCTTTGTCCTTGTCTGGCAGTCTAATGTATGCATGCTGAGAGAGGATCACTCTGTCATTCTCCCATCCACACCGCATGGGAGGCAGTGAGGTTTCTACTTGAGATCTACAGATCTTATCTGCCAGGTATACAGGATGAACAGCCCTCATCTTAGAAGCAAATGTTGTTCTGAGTGCCAGCATCAGTCTTGATGCAATAAAAGTGCAAGTAGAAATGAGAGCAGGGAGAAGAGAGTTTGGCTTGCTTGCAGTGGG
This sequence comes from Crocodylus porosus, assembly GCF_001723895.1. Taxonomy (NCBI): domain Eukaryota; kingdom Metazoa; phylum Chordata; order Crocodylia; family Crocodylidae; genus Crocodylus; species Crocodylus porosus. Next base: position 37,443,584 of record NW_017728911.1, on the reverse strand, counting down.
GGTCTCAGGGCTGCAGAACTTCTACTGACAGGGAAGCTGCTAGTGATGCACACCTGTACACTGGATTCACAAAGCTTGCCTTCCCTGGCTGTCCCAGAAGGGCACAAAGTGGACTTGGAGAAGGCACAGGGTGCATAAGAGACCATAGCTGCCAGCAGAAGACATGGTCTTGTCAACACACTTGTCTGCTGGGGATCCAGGGGTGCAAGAAGCCTTCTTTCTCTCCAAGAGGTGGTGTTACTCAACCAGCAGAAAAAAGTTTGACTGCTGTAGAGCAGTCTTGAGCGTTAGACAAGTTCATAATTCTGTTGGCACCAACCAGGCTGTAGATGCATCCCAATGCATTTGGAATTCAACGAAGGATTCCACCAGAAAGATCAAGATGCTTTGCAAAGGAACTACTGCAAACATGTCCAATGCCATTTGAGCGCATACAGTTCAACTGGTGGCCCTTTGCACAGAGTATCTTCTTATTTTGGATGCTTTTGCTCTCATTAAGTGCGCTACGTTCCTATCCATTTAATATAGAACCGAGCTGAAGTTTGGCTCAGATGTGATAGGCCCGTAAGTCAGGGGGATCGAATTAGTTTAATACATTTTGCATACTAATTACATTTCCGTAATCAAGAAAAGATGGGGTAAACCAGGTGGAACATCACATATACAAGACCTAAAATCAAGAATGGACCTGGAATTTATAACCAGGAGTTTATAATTGCTGAGAAATTATAGTGCATGCAGACATGGCTTTTCTTCTTTTTTCTTGGGCTGCTGTCCAAATTTTGCATCTTTGATTTGGAAGGGAGAGTTGGACTTGGCACTAGTACAAATTCCATAGTCACTGGACTACATTCTTCATTTAGTTAACACTCTTTCTGAGCAACACTGGATTGCATTCATCTTTATTATACAGCAATGGGAACCACTGCATGGTAAGCTTGGTGTTGAGCACTGAATAAAATGCTAGTTTACAGATATTTTTATCTTGTAGACTGTTAATACAGTAGGCTTGAAATCAAAGTATAGATAGGTGTCTGTCACATAATTTACCATACCTACTGGCCGGGAGTGATGAACTTTAATATACTGGCATTGCTGACCTGGGATGTCATCCTCTTATTTAGAAGTGCAAAATGTCCATCATTACTACTGGTACATACTCAAATAATTGTAAATGTACTGTGAGAAATAATTCAGTATCAAGACAATTTCTGAGACACCGTGGGCAACTTTTAAAACATCTTATGATGCTGATATTACACTATGAATGATTTTTTAAAAAGCAATTTACTATGCTAATGTTAATACGATGCTAAGATTAATGGTTCCTTTTTAAAGCTGCTCAAAGTAATGTGCATCCAATAATTCACTGTATCTTTACTTTTAAAAGACCTCATGGACATGGAAAAGCTTTTGAAACTGTAGTGTGAAGAAAAAGTACACATGATACAGTAACTTAGGAGAGAAAGAAACCTGCATGATGAATTTGAAGAGGGCTACAGAAAGACTGAGCATAAAGCAGAACTGAGTAATGGATCGTACACAATACATGCTGCTGACTAGAGAAGGGAGCATAGTGTAACATAAAGAGATGTCTTTTGCATGCTAATAAAGAAACTCCATAAGTATGTGCAAAGATAATTATTCAAAAATCTCCAAAGGTGTTATTTGCCTGCAAGTCTAGAAATATCAAAAACTAGCCAATGTTGTATGATATACAGAAATATGAGTGCACTTACATGAAGTTTTCCCTCAGTAATGCAGTTTTCTTCTTTTAACTGACATAGCATTGGACTTTAAGCAGATGGGGATTTTCATTAGGATATTGTTGAGATTTACCTATGCTTATGGACATGTTAATAAAAGTTTATGCATAAATCTATAACCCCAGCATTTGGGGGGGGGGCGAGTTTCCTTAATGGAGTTCTTCAAACTATCTCCCGGTTTGTTGCTAAGCAAATAAAATTATGCGTAGCAGCAACTTTCTTGCAATAGTTTAGAGATGGTAGTGAGAATCAGAGCTAGAATGGAAATGACCTGACAATGTAGAGTTGCTGCTCTAGTCTGAGCATTATAAAGTTAATTAGCTCAAGTTTGACTGGATAACATGAGTAAAAAGAAAAGACTCAGTATTACTTATTTTTTCACATCTTTCCTAATTACCATCTCTTCTTGCTTCTTCATGTAGATTAGGCTATATAACAGTAGGCATGCTTTGGCCCAGAGATGTCTGTTACAGGTAGACCTTAGTGACATCAATTAATATGTTTAAAACATTAATGTAATGTAATTTAAATTCTGATTTTAGAAACCTAATACGTATATGATGCCTCTCCAGACTGTGTACAACATAGACTGTGAATGCATTTATTTATTTAGTAAAGCTACTGGTCTGTGTTCTTCTTGGTGTCTCATATAGCTCTGTGTTTTTGAATAGGATCAATAGCACATTTAAGGAATACTCAGATGAAATGCTGTGATCAAGGCTTTTTCTTTTTTTATTATACTAGAAGGTTTTGATAGTGGGAAGGGAAGATTGAACTCTGACAGAGAAGTTTATGAACAGCAAATGAGAATCAACGAAGGCTCTCTTCACCAACTCTGAGCTATTGAAGGCCCCCTGACCTTGTGTGGATATTGGATAGTTTGCTGAAATTTCCCCAGTTCCTATTTTTTTGATACAAGAAAGAAGTTTCTTTAACTAGGACACCCATAAATGATTTATCACTGTTATCCTCTGTTGCTGGAGCCAAAATACTTTTCTTCGTATCCAAAAGATGCGTCTCCTATTTCTACTTGATTATCAATCTAGGCAATTTTATTAGTTCCAGTATCTAATTTAACATCAAAGGAATCAAGCTACCTCTCGAGTGCATGTAGGATTTGAGTCAGTGGAGACGCTGTGCCTGGTAAGCAGCTCACAGGAAACACAGTTTCTGTCTGCAAGCTTAACTGTCTCACAGTGACAGCTAAGGGAGCCCATGGTGGGATCCTGAGGACAAGATGGGAACCCGAGGACAAGAGAAGGCCTTTTTGTGTAAGATGCCATAAGAGAGCATCTGTGAAAATGTTTCCAAGGGCACTTCTCGCTCCACTGTTTCATTAAGCATTCCAAGTCTTGTGTAATCTTGCAGCTCTTACTCAGACAGATAGGCCCATTAGCATGAACGGTGCCAGTCCCAGGAGTGAGGACTGGTCGGTCACTGGAAAGGTAGTGGGATTTATTTGTCGTGCCTTTTTATTGTAACCGTATTGCAAAGGACAATGGAACGTACATTGGAGCAATTAACCAGTAGCAGCAGAAATGATAAGCACTGCACTATTGCTTCAGCATTGCACACTGTGCAATGCAGCCTATTGATTTAGCGGTAGCTTTTCATTTTCCCTTCTCACTCTCTAGTAAAAAAAACAACATTTAGATTTATGCAACTACCATCTTAGAATACAGATCAGGTCTGTGAAACACCAGTGAGCATCTTTGGAGCTTACTATTTAGAATAGAACAGTCTCAGTTAATTCATAAAGTGCTTTACAAAATAGGATAAATGCCATGTATTCCACAGTAGGGTTCCTTGGCTTTTTTCCTTACACCTGACTGCCTATTAATCTGCCTTTTAACTGTGCCTGCATGCAGCCACACATGGCTAAAATCACCAGCCATGTATCTCTCTCCAGGCCTTTCCAAACTGGGTCACCCTTTTGCTATTGGTTAGCATTAAATTATTCCCTTTGAGATAACCAAGACACTCCATGGTGCTATCTATTGTCAAGTTCTGGCACTGAGATTTTATAACAGATTATGGGCAATCTGTCGTTTCAGGCTGTTCAAGGATGTATGAAAAATTAGACACATGTTGCTTTGTCACGTTGAGGAATTTTAACAGCAACAAAAAATGACGGCTTTCTTCCCGTTTTTAAATGCAAGTTGCGTTATTATGGCCCTTTGAAATCTTCATGATAAAAAACATGAAGTGTTGTTCAAATGAAAGGCTTTACTAGTTCTTAGTGAATTACAGTGGTTGAGATAATAAAGACATGCTCGTGGGCCTCCAAGAGGAGGAATTTCTGCTCTCTGCTATCAGCCTCCGCATGGGGTTACTCCCAAGCATTGTGAAAAACCCAGGCTCCCTTCTCACCGGGGGGGCAGGCTCTGTGTTAGCACAAGGATACACGTCTGTGGTTCTGATTGTCAGGGCAGGAGCTGATTGCTACCATGGCCACAAAATGAATGACTGCACTTGCAAGTCAGTGCTTATTCTGTAATTACCATCTCCATGTGTTACTTTGGATGCTTGCTTCTTTTCCTTGGTTAATGAAAAACCAATAGGTTTCCAGTGCCAATGTTATGATTTGAGACTAAGGGCTTTAATTTGGACCCAAGAGATACCTCTAGTAGACAGCCTATGGCCCCCATTCAGCAAAGCAGGTTTGCACATGAATCATAGTATTGTTAAATCTAATTATTGATTTAAATGCTGCTTTATGCCTTTTTACCAGTATAGAAAGTTTCCCTCCGTCAGAAAAGCCCTTACGCATGCGCTTAAGAGGTGACACCAAGCACATGCTTATCTCCTTTCCCAAGTCTCCCTATAGGATAGGCCCTGATCCAACAGCCACTGAAATTAGTGAAAAAATTACATTGGTTTTATTGGATTTGGTCTAGGTACAGTAACGATATCTGAATGCCCATACACGCATGTGAATCTGCACATAGATAAATGTGAACGTGTACATATATAGACCCAGTGGATTAATATGTGTGTGTGTGTAGAGCTGCATATATTTTTATATGTTATACATATTGTATATCTATACCTACATTTAGGGTTGCATGTGCCACATGTGTGTATGCATGTACATACACATATATACACATGTATAGTATATCTTTCTCTCTGGCACCTCGTCTCTGGTGGAATGGCGAGTGAACATGTCTCTCACTCAGTAATGATAACTCTAGGCTGCCAGTAGTCTCATAACATGCAGTGAAAACTAGGATCTTATATGTACTCGATAAAATAAAATCAGCCCTGCTGATCTATTTTGCCATGGCTTGGCATTATTGGTTTTCATTCCAGTTTGTTTTATTCACCTTTGTTTCCACCGTATTGTCTTTTTTATATTTAGACAGTGGCAGCTGGTTCCCTTTAGGCTGCTATATCTGCTCTTGTCTGCAAGAGCTCCCTATTGTTTGTCCTGCCTAGAAGGGCTTTTAAAATAGTCTCAAAATGTCTTGCCCCAATCGCCCCAAATATGACCTTGAAGGCTGCTCCCTTTCTCACTGACATACTCTTGAAGTTCCTCATCTCCAGGTCCAGGTGTCCTTTCAACTCTGGCTTACGTCCCTACCCACTACTGAAATTGTTCTTGCCAGTCTCTAAGTTTCTTCTTAGCCATCTCTCCAAACCAGAACTGCAACCTTCTTCCCCTCGGCCTGTCAGCTGCCTTAAGCATTGCTGACTGTGCTCTTCTTGAAATTGCGTCCTCCCTCGGTTTCTGTGGTTCCATTTTGGCCTGGTTCTCCTCCTTCCTCCCTAATAGCTCATCTTTCAGGGACCCCTTCTGCCACCCTTCAGCTCTTGTGCTTGCGGGAAGGATGTAGTTTCCAAAGGTCTGTGTCCTTGGACTCCATTTCTTCTCCCCTAATAGCTTATATCATCTGTAATCACCAACTCAGCCACCATCTCTTTGTGGAAGGGTCTCAGGTCTGCTCTTTTAGAGCTGTCTCTGTCCAAAAGAAAACGTTGGCTTGTCTGTCTGACATCTCAGCTCACGATCGCTGTGGTTAAAGTAAAGCTCTTCAGCTGCCTTACTTTCTTCATGGCTGTACCATGGCAATACCACTTTCTGCCTGTCACCTCAGCTGGTAACATGGGTGTCACTTTTGGCTTGGACCTCCCTTTGGGTCCTTGCATCCTGACTAGGGTTTAAGTACTGCAACTTCTTTTGACATGGCATCTCTAAAGCCCCTGACACACGTTACACTTAAGACATGATTAACTGGTTCGTCACATCTTAAGTGAATGACCTGGTCACAAGCTCATTCAATTAATGGCATGGAAAAACCAGGAATAAGTGACAAAGTTATTACACCGCACTCCTGCGGCTCAAAGCCCTGCCAGCGGATGGGGCTGCCTGCCACAGGAGTGAAGATTGCTGGTGCAGGGGAAGCCTGGATCATGATCCTTGGCTCCCTCTACACTGGCCATATGGTGGGATGGGATCTGATGCTCAAGCTCACAATCACACCTCCTGCCCTGCAGGTGTGGTGTGGCAGGAAGCACAACCGTCGGGATCGTGCTTCAGATCCCATTGTGTGTTCTTTCGAATGTCTGTCAGTGGCCTAAGACCCAGCCTTTCCTGTCTATCCGCACAGCTTAAACTCTTGTCCAGGCTGTCCCTGTCTGGCGTTGCTTTCTGCAACATCCTCATTACCCTCCATAATGCTGTCCTTTGTAGTGGTGCCAGAACAACACTCGACAAGGGGGGAGGTCTCTGGTATGCGGCCTGTCATGCTGAACAGTACTGCCTTGATGTTTCCCTGTAAGTCCCTGTCAGTCTCTGTCTCTACCAATTACTGTGTGCTGATATTGCAAACTGACAGGCCTCAACCTGTGATGGGTGATGCCAGGGAAGGTGTGACAGGTGATGGATTACACTAGAAATGCCCTGTATATATACTTTTCCTCTGAAGCAGTGGGGGCCACAAATTAGTGCTGCACCCTCTCTGGGTGCCACTCCAATCCCTTTCCATTACCTGATCTGCTGCTCTGCTTTCTGCTCCCTGTCCTGTACTTCCTGCCTTATTTGAAGGTCTGCTCTATGCTCCTGCCCTATCTGCCACTGGGCTACCTATCCCCTCACTGATCTGCTGCATTGCTGGAGCATGTGTAGTACATTCAGTCGTTAGCTGGATCAGTGTGCGAACAGCGAAATGCACAGCACCCTCAGGCATGTCTTTGGGAAGGTAAAGTGAGATACTTCAAGACCAGCCCAAATAAAGTCGATCAGACTGCCCACAAGCTTGCAGTGAGGTGTATGCTTAAGCACCTGACTAAATGCAGTTCTGATCCTTGTAAACTCTGGGAAGGAAATAATCTGTGAGGCAGAAACATTGCCTGCCAGTGGCCATTGGAATAGCTCTACCTACTACGCTGTGTGAAGGAGCATTATATTGCAGAATTTAATTCTGAAGAACAAGCATGAAAATGATAAATGCTGGGAAAACATAAGAATTCCAATCTTTGCAATGCTTAATGCTTTCCAGTGTGCCATATGACTTTATATCAGTGTTTCCAATTACCATTACGACAGAACAAACATGTAGAAATAATTAAAACATATAAGCAAATGGAGTAATTGAATAAATATTTTAATGTGGTTTATGGAGAATTTAAAATAATCAAACCTACAGGGTTAGAACATTGTGGAAACCTATTTCTTCTTTTATCTTCTAGAGCAGTATTTCCCAAACTTTTGATGCCTAGAGCGCACTTTTTTCTGCCTTAAAATTGGTGGCACCCTTCACTCTTACACCTAAAAAGCTCTGTGTATATACATACACACACGCAAACATTTCCCCAAACCATACAACATAGACCATTCCCCTGCCAAAGGAAATCATGCCAACGTTGAGATGTACTGTTAAAAAAGATACCAAATACATCTTTCTTTAAGCAAAGGATTAGTCTGAATACCAGTGTTTCTCAAGCTTTTTAGCCTCAAGGCCCCTCAGTAACTTTTATGAATTTTATAGCACCCAAGCTGAAAATTAGGAAGTGGATCTAAATTCAGAAAAGATCTGGAGGGGGCCTTGAGGCTACAAATAAAAGTGAGAATCACTGAAGTAGCTGGTGCCTCTTAAAAGTGGTGGATTAGGACCTGACCTGACTGTGCCCTGCTATTTCCACCATCTACCCTCTATTGACCCCTGCTCTGTACCCCAGGGTAGGGGCAGCCTCTGCTGCTGAGGCTGCTCCTGCAGGGTCTCATGCCACTGACCACCCCTGCAGCCCTTCCTGCGTGAGAGGGTTGGAAGGGATGAGCTGGGCCACAAAGCATGGCTCCATCTGTGTGTCTGCCCGCCTTAAGCAGAGCACGCTGCAGGGGGCAAGGTGGGGGCTGCCACATGGCTGCTTGGGACCAGGGAAGGGTGGGAAAAGGCAGCAGCAGCGGTAGCAGTCCCCAGAGGAGCAGCTGCAGGTGCCATTGGAGTACCTGGGACAGGTGCAGGATGCGGGACAGGAGAGGAGGGCGTTTACTTCCTCATCCAGGAGCATCTTGTGGCACATTTCCATCACTTTCTTGGCACACCCATGTACTATGGCATGCCCTTTGGGAATCACAGCTCCAGAGTGACTAGCCAAAAACAGGTTGGATGGCAACTTGGCTACAGGTCCAGAGGCAAGGACTTGTGAGGAATTGTGAAGCCTGAGGGTCAGCTGTGATGGATTAGTTACTCCCCAGGGAAATTCCCCAATGCTGTATCCAGCTCAGATCCCTTCTTCTGGATCCACTCAGCCCTGCTGGCTGGCACATTAGATAGACGGAGCTGCAGTTCTGTGCGCTCCTTGCCTCCTCGCCTGGGAGGGAAGATAATAGATGCTGCTGTCCTGAGCCTGGTGACATCAGAGGAGGTGGTGAGCAGAGGGCACTTAGTGGTCCATTATGCTTCCTTACATCATGAAGCCAGGGTTGTATCATGCAGCCAGTCCCAGTGCAAAACCTTGTCATCCTTACCTAGGCAAAACTTGCCATTGAGTATTTGCAGGGATTCTGTGGCTGCATAAGGTTTGTGTGATGAAGCCCAGTGACCCGAAACTGCAGGGCATGCACTCTAATATCACAGAGCTATTGTGTCACTTCAGGCACGACACTATATTGTGTTGGAAGTGAGTCGCTTCGTATGTCTCCCCAGATCAGGCTGTTGTCTTGCATCTGGACCTGTTAACAATCTCTGTCTTCGCTGAATAGCTTTTTGTTTGTGTTATGGCTTCTTCTGCAAGTAGAGCCATAGGAATTTCCCACAAGTAGTTTATACCTTCTGCCTGTAGGTATCATGCGTGCCAGAGACGGTGCATTGAGGTGACATGGTCAGTACTTGTCAGACTGATGTGCTTTGCCAGTCTAGGCATCAGAAACCAAAGCTTAAGCTGCTGTTCTGGTTGATTGCTCATGCAATCCAAGGTCTTTTCAGTCCATTTTGCATCTCTCCTCCATCTGTCAAAGTCCTCAGATCCAAAGATTCACCTCAGGTCCAAACATTATTTTTAAACTGTGTCACAACAATTGTCTTCTGGACATTTAGCCCCAAGGCTTTCAAATGGCAAGTACAGCCAGAGCCAGGGCCAAGGTATAAGTTAATCACGTTACTGCTGGTCATGGCATCTGACTGATTCTCACTTATTCATGAGCCAGTACCTTTATCTGGCAGCTTGAACTCTGAGCAGGGAGCATTTGAAATGGGAAAAAAAAAATTACAGTTCAGGAGCTGACTTTTCAGTATTGCCTGTGCAGTTTCATTTTCTAATCTACAAGTGCAGTTACCACAATTATGCAATCAAGTGAACAATTAAATGCAGCAACAGCCATGTGGGTGTAGAAAAAAAACCAAGTGGCCAGGTAAAAAAAAAGGCGCATACGCGTTCTTGAAAAGTTACATTTTAAAAAACGAGACCTTTAGCATACCTGTCAGTTCAATGAGGTTGAAATAAGTGAAGTACATTATATCAACTTGATCTCTGATTCCATCAATGCTAGCAATATAAACTGGTGCGTACTCTGTCAATACAAACTGGTAGGGGAAAGGATCTTGAAAATCAACAGATACAACAGCTAAAGTTTTAACCCCAAGGTTCAAGCACAAGGCAATGAAGACCAAAAAGCTAGCTTTACTCAGCCTCAAGATATACTCTAAAATATGGCTCGAAGCACTAGGACTGGGGCTGGGTTGAAGGCCTTTGCATTTTGTAAAGGCCAATAATCCAACTCCGGCTGTATGGCATGCTGCACTTTTGTGTCTGACCATAAGTGTGTGTTTACATGTTTGTTAATACACCTTTGCTACTGCATGTTAAGTTTAGTACCTCTAATATGAGGTGCTACATAAATGCACAGTAGCCAGTACTAATGCACAACGGCAAAGGTGCACAGTCTTTTTGTGACTAAATGTGCAGTAGACTGATTCTGCTGTGCATTAGCACGGTTTTTGCTAAGATGTGCTAATACGCAGTAGAAGTAGTCTGCTGAGCATTAAGTGTCTCATGTAGATGTGCCTCTAGAGTCGCCAAGAAGGCTATCCTCAGCATTCTGCTCCAATCTGATAGCAGGGACTCGAGTAGAGCATGGATTACTGCCTTAGAATCAGACCGGGACATATCTATATGGAGATATTTACAATCAAATATAGATTTATATCGTACCTGTCATGCAGAGTGTTACAACAATTTCTTAGGTGACAGAAAAATGCTCCAAGTACAGACACTATACGACACTGAGAGGAACGTGTGCATCAAGAACAGAATCCAAATTCTGAGCAACACCTGCAGAGGTAATATAACTATGTCAGAGCCCGAGCTGTCTTCCGATGGCAGGCTGCAGGCCCCCTGTTTAATAACAGATGACAGACACTATAAAAACCAACAGTTGCAACTAAAAGAATCTGCTGATGCAGCGAGATGGAACTGATTAATCTTCAACACAGCAATGATTGTCTTGTTTTATAGTAAAATCGGGATCCCCACTACACTGATTCATTCGCATCCCCGGAGTGCATGGAGGGGATGAAGGACTTGACGTGAGGTGGTGTAAGAACCCCTAGAAGGGAAGCAGGTGCCGGTGCCCTCTTCTGTAGTTTTACCCATCCTGGCACCATCCTACAAATGCCCAGGTAGTGCAAGGCAAGGTTGGAGCTTGTGTACTCCATGCATGTTGTGTCCATGCCCTGCACTGTACCATGGGGATAGGAGCCTTGTACCTTCTCTGCCTGCTGCACAGCTGCACAGATCCAGGCCATGTCTCCTACAAAGTCTGTCTATCCTCCTCCTACGCCTGCACTCCGTTTTAACACACACTTATGCTCAGACACAAAAGTGCAGCATGCCGTGCAGCCGGAGTTAGATTCTTCTCCCAAGCAATTTGGTAAGAAATTATACATTCTGATGGATTTGTGACACACATGGAGCGCAGCGCTGATGTTCTCAGAGTGAGTTAATGAACGGTGGGTGCGTTGTTATCTAATGGGATCTGTCACTGAGATTTCCGATTGGCTTTCCCCTTTCGCTGATTGCTAGATTTCTGCGCTCAGGAAGTTTTAAACCCATCAGCACAGCAGCTCTCCAGCTCTTTGCTTATGACAGGAGGCTGCACCTGGATTCATCAAAGGGCTGATTGTTTTAGTTTGGGGAAGGTTCCAGTTGCCTCTAGTGGCAGTTTTACATGCAGCCCAAAGGCAGGGTCTGGTTGGTACCTGCTTCTCCTCAGTCTCCAAGGGAAGGAAGAAATACGTGGAGTGTTAAATGCTGCAGAAAGAAAAAAAGAACTAGAAACTATTCTCCCCTCAGGAGAAAACCATAATGAATATTCATTCTCTTTGCCAAAAATATGCATCGCATTTATTAAATCAGGCTTTAGTGAAAATAAACTTGTTAATCTGGGGGGAGACTTGCCGTCATGCAGAAAGCTGTGCAAGGGCAATTTGGATGATCAGATCTTTATAGAATGGTCTGTCATTCAGTACACGTTTGTGTTGCATCCAGTGTATCCGACAGTTCCTGAAGCCCCAGACTGGGAGACAGGAGACCTGCGTTCTGTTCTCAGCTCTGCTACTGGTCTGTCATTTTGAGGGTCTGTGCCTCAGTTACCTCATCTGTAGAATGGGGCTAATCAGATTGACTTCACTTGTAAAGCACCTTGAGCTCTACTCAAGAAAAGCAGTACAGAAGAGCTGGGCTTTGTTGTTATTAGCACTATGAAGTAAAGGTTATATTAAAATAACAGTAAATAGGTGAATTCTTCAACCTAGGATTTAAGTAGGATGGAAGCAATATGGTGGCTTTGTGCTGGTTTTGTGCACAGGAGTGAATGTCATCCACAGGGAATACTTGAATTCCCCCAGTTCTGTGGCTTTTAGGACTCCTACAGCATAATGGCGTAGATTCTTCCAAAACAAAGCAGCCTGGCCACTGGGGTTATTTTTAAGCTTGTCAGTTAGTTAAATGCTGAATTCTGTTTTTTCTGGTTATTCGCAGTCTCTTTCTGCATATCGATATAGATCTGCAGTCTCATTAATATCAATATGGCAGGGTGTCGATACTAAAGTCTTATGCAGATTGCAAACAAACGTGGTCTGGGTGACGTTCCAGACGAGCCTCCACACACTGTCAGGCTGTTGACTGCAAGGAGGTTGTGCAGTGTGGAAAATCTCTGCTGAATCAGGGCCCTTTTCTTGGCCTTGTATTTTCCCTCAGACGTATTACTAGGGCTCATTACAAATTTCCACCATGACTGCATTTTAATCGAAAATTGGATTTTGAGCAGAAAGTTTGACTTTGTGAAAAACCCAAAGAATAAATGTTTCTAATAAAAAAATTATAGTTGTTTTTTTTGGGGGGGGGGGATTGTCCATTTGACAAAAAGTTGAAATTTTCCATTGAAAATTTTGAGGATATATTTTTTTTACCCATTTTTATCAGAACTTCCCACAGGAAAAGAAAAATGTCAACCTGTCTGTATAACCACAAAGTAAAATGGGAGATAAAGAACCTTATCTTGGGATGTCTTTGCCAGAGTCTTCGCACAAACCTGCCTTTGTATCAAATGGCTGCTTTGCTGTGATTATCATCACCACCAGAATTTACTCTCCTAAGGCCTGAACTGAAGCCAATTAAAGCCAATAGAAAGTCTCCTATTGACTTCAGTGGGCTTGGGGCCAGGTCTCCGAGTATTCTTGCTGTATGTGTATAATGACACTGTCAGAAGAGTTCAGTTACAGATGCTCCCTTTCCCTTCTTTTACCATCTTTTGCTTTCCCATGCCCACTCTGCTCCCCTTCCTCCCTTTCTTTTCTTTTCCTCCTCCCCTTTTTCTTTTCCCATTCACTGTCAGGAAAGGCCACCTCTGATGGGCCAGTTGAACCCAGCACCGCACCGAGAGGGACTAGTGGAAACCTCAGCTACAACAGTGAGTGGTTTCAAAAACATCCGGTGTCTGATATGAGGGTGGTTGGGGCGGCAGGGCTTAGGGTGGCTTGATCTAAGCTATTCCTTATCATGGCAGTGGGCTCACTGGCGCTGGCATTCAGTGGTGCTGTTTAGCTTCACTGCAGTGCCACATGGAGGCACCTACACTGCTTCTGGTTCAGGATGTAACCTGTTGAGGGCAGTGGGGCATGTTTATGGTGTCACCGATGGGCACGGTAAATCCATGGTCAAACCATGTCCAGAGATCCCCTCGTGTTACTGTAGGGCTGTTAGCTGCCCATCCTGGCCAAATTTCAACTTTGGCAGGGGCATTGAATCAAACCCCAAGGTCCTCTCTGGTTTTCACGTGCTCTTTACTCAAAGACCTTGTTGGACCAAAGCTCCCCACTCAGTTGCATTGCAGAAGGTGTTTTCCCCTGGCTGCCCTCCTCCTCTTCTGCTGTGTCACTGCGCATAGCTGAACAGGTGCTGTGTCTCACCCCAGTGGTTAAAAAGAGCTTTGTGCCACTTGTAGATTAGGTTACATGACCTGGTGGTATGACAAGCACTGGATGACTAGGAGACATCACTGCAAGGATTATATTATTATTTTCAAGTCCAGTTTGGGGCTCAAACAAGGGCCAGGCTCACAGGTGGGCACCATCTGCTTTGCGCTGCTGTAACAATGCTAGCTCAGCGGCTATGAAGGGTTCGCAGCTGCCTTGCATCACCAGAGCAGCTTTAAGCAGCTGGAGTGTACTGGTGAAGCTGGTGCTTACTGTTTTACTTTATCTGCCCTGTATTTTGATGGCTGTTAGTAACCAGCCGTGGGATTCGGTGTTAATGGAATGATGATGTGCAATCAGTATCCTGAGGCCTGTATTGGCCGGTCTAAATAGAATGACTTCAGGAAAATTGTACCCACTTCCTCCCGTAATGAATTTGATCTTGTTTCCTTATGAAAGTATCTTTATGTGAACTCACGCCTTCCTTCTGACTAAGCTCTGTGAGCATAGTATCTATAAGATATGGGGGGGGGTGCGCTGTTATAGACACTTGGGTTTATTTTTTATGCCTGTTTGTGTCAAACATACATACACTGTATGTATGCTTCAATGCCACTGAAAATTATATGTAAGAAATCAATTAAGAGAGAGTTTTACAAAGGAGAAATTGTAAAAATGGAATTTGCAGTTATAACCAGGCTGAAGAAATGGGATTTACTCTCGCTGCTCCAAACCGTGATTCCCTCATTAGCTGTACATGAGTGACAAGGTGCTCCCTTACCTCCTACATATACATTTCAGTCCCCTTGTTACTGCTTGGACAAATAAATATATACATCAAGACTTTTTGCATTGCCAGGTAACACTGACTGATTTAAATCAGACAATTGTTTTTTATTTGGATTTAGGCTTAATGCCGAAAATATCTCATACCATAAAGGGACTGAATCTGCTCTTGTGTACACTTGATTAATTGTGTGTAGCCCAGTGATGCTGTTCCAGGTGTAATGAAACTATCTTTGAAATATTGTCATTTCCCTTATGAAATCCAGGCACAATTACGAACAAGGTTGTAACAGAACTGGAATATAACATAATCCAAAATTAGGTGATACATTTGTATGCCAGAGATTGGGTTGTGATTCAGGTGATGTTAAATATCTACGTCTGGGAAGGTATCTACAAGTCAAATAGCGGCGAGAGTCCCTAGAACAAATGTTCGATCTCTCGCACACACAACGGGGGACAGGTATGGGGGGGAGCGGGGGTGGCTGCGTTCTCATAAAATCAATCAGAACAGATGCATGTGTGTAACCCGCCTTCACAGAGTGGAGTTCATTCTAGTGGCTGCACCACACACAGGCTTCTGACTCTGAACTAGTAGACTGGAGTCCTTTTAGCTCAGGTAGGAGAGGTTTATCTTCCCCCCTGGAAATCAGGTCCTTTCCCATACTCACTTTTTTCACCTCTAGGGCACTGGAGTCTCACAGTATTGCTCTCGCTGTGCCTTTCTGTCTTTTATAATGTGGATGTGTGTAGGTGGCAGACCTAATGAGCAGTACATGTGTATATTATTTTAAAGACGTGCCTCTTTCTTGATGAGATGGAGGGAATATACATAGGGCATTACCTATGCCATTCGTACACGAGCCTGGAAAGCCAAGAAACATGTAGTTGTCCTAACATTACAGTTCTCTCTGTGGAACAGATTATATTTGCCAATGGCAGGGCTAAATTTGCACCCTTTGTGTTTGAACATGAATCTCTGCCTTAAAGACCAGGAGCAAATTAAACTGTTCAGCCTTTTTTTTGCCTTCTTTTTCTCTACACCGCACAATTGCTTCATATATTTTGTGGCTTTTCAGCTGCCATTTCAAGAACAGTAAATATTAAAAAATGAATTTAAATAATTCAGGTCCTAAATTAGATGTCTGTCTTTGGGAAAGAAGCATGGAATGACAATGAGCAGGGAGGCAGAAGCTGGATGTAACTGGAGTGGGAAGAGCATCACCAGACCTCTGTCTTCCAAGTGGCAGAGCCCTGTCTGCCCCTCCTTCCTTGCCATTGCACAAAGCAATAGGCCTGGGCACCATCCTGCAGGTTGAAATCAATCCTTGCCTGTATAAAGGCAGCATGCAGGTAGTTCACCTTTAATGTCTCACTTGTCATGACTCAGATATTCTTCCTTCTTCCTGTGCAGGCTTGATGTTTCAATCTAGCACGTAGGACACCGCTCCATAATACCTCTGCTGCTGCTGCTTTCTGCCTCCTCCATCTTTCTCCTTTTCCTGCTCCTGTCTTTATCTCATGAAATGCTCTTTTTTTTAATTGTGTATTTCACAATCCTGGGGCATGTCTGGACAAGACAGTGATAATTACTGGAGCGAACAGTCTCATTTAGAGGACTGATATGAGATTCAATTGATGAAAAATTAAAGGATAGGTATATTATTAATGCTCAACAGCATGGTTTGTGGGAAATGAGTCCTGTCAAACAGACCTGATTTCATTCTTTGATGAGATTACACATTTGGTTGATAAAGGTAACTCTGTAGGTGTAGCAGATTTTTGTAAGGCTCCATACCACAGGGTATTCTGATTAAAAAGTTAGCACTCTGAATATCAATAAAACCTATTGTTAAGTAGATTAAAACCTGGTTAAATGACAGATCTGAAAAAGTAGTTGTCAATGAAAAATCATCCTCAGATGTAGGACTTTCTACTGGTGTTCTGCAGGGGTCAGAATTAGACCTGAGTTAGTTAACATCTGCATCACTGATCTGGTAATAGACATAAGAACAAGACAGATAACATTGTGGATGACAGGAACTGGTTGAGGACAATAGTAATGATAAGGGTATGAACTACTGAATGGGAGATGGTCCTCTGGAAAGCAGGTAGGGGTCATAGTTGACAACCAGCTCATCATGTTCTCCCTCTGTAATGCTGAGGGGAAAAGGACTAATGCAGTCCTGGGATATACAGAGGGGAGCAGTGAGTGAAAGTAGGGAAGTCATTTAATCTCTGTACACAACATTGCTGGGACTCATCCAGGATGCTGGGACACTTATTCTGGTGTCCTCAGATTTTGAAAAGGACACTGAAAAATGAGTGATCACTCAGAACAGAGCCACTGAAATGATCTGAGGGCAGGAGGTTATATGGCATTGTAACAGAGCGCAGAGTGCTCTGTTACTTGCAGGGGCCAGTGGGGCAGCCAGGCAGCCTGCAGCTGGCTGCAGTGCCAATTAGGCAGGGTTGCCCGATTGGGGGCAGGGCCCAGCTGCGCTCCATAAGAGTTGAGCCCTGAACTGCAAAGCAGGCAGCAGTTTGCTGCTAGCAGCCAAGGAAGCAACATCCGGCTGAGTTGCTTCTTGGAACACCTTAGAGGTAGGGGCTGGGGCTGTGGGGAAGGAGGAGACCCCATGGTCCTGGGTATGACTGAAAACTGCATCCTGCCGGGGACAGTTGGCCTGATGGGACTGTGGCAGGACACTCACCCAGAAGTGCCAGGCCAGTTACCACCCTGGTGAAAGGCAAGTATGGGTCATCTTTTAACCCCAGTCCCCACATCCCTGGTGGGTATGAGGGCAAGCACGGGGAGTCCAGGCTCATGGGAGTCCTGAAGTAGGGCCCAAGTCAGAAGAGGGATGTGGATCACCACCCAGGCTCACTGTGAGCCCTGAGACTGCTGTACAGAGCTTCAGGGGGTGGGGCCCTGAACCTTGGGGAGCTCTAGCAAAGCTCCCGGGTAAAGGAATAAGGGTAGCCCAGGAGGGCTTGGAGCCCAGAATGGGTTCTGGGGCCCAGGGTGGGGCTTAGAGCCCAGAATTGGTAGGGTCTGGGAGCCCTGAGTGGTCAAGTGGCTGGGTGATAGGCCAGATGAGTAGGCTGGGTGATAGGCCATGGAACATCAGCAAGCCACTGGGACTACGAGCTCCAGTGGGGAGGGAGAGTCCCATGTGAGACTCTGGAGCTCAAGTCCCATTGTGAGCCACTGGAGAAACATCTGCAAGGCATGGGATACAATAAGGGAAAGTCATAGTCATGTATGTATGTGCCCTTGTCATCAGGGCAGATAAATGGGCAGTCTTCTGCCTGAGTAACATCTTTGTAAATATTAACATTAAGGTGTGGCAGGTGAGGTGGGTGGGTGGTTAGTCCTAGGACAAGTGGGCAGGCCTACGTTTGAGACTGGGATGCCCACATGTTTACAGGTATGGTGACAGACCTGGGAAGCTCAATCTGTCTAGTTGAACAGAAGGTAGTTCAAGAGATGACTTGATTGCAAGATCTGAGGACTTCCCCAGGTACTAAAAGGCTCTTTGATCTACCAAAGACAGACGTGACAAAAACCAGTGGTTGGAAGGTGAAGGAAGACAAATCCGAATTGGAAACCAGGCATATATTTTTAACAGTGAGCATTAACCACTGGGGAAACTGCCAAGCAAAATGGTGGTTTCTTTGTCTTTTCCTGTCTTGCACAGATACCTTTCTGGATGGAACACTTCAACCAGACACACATCAGTGGGGTCAATATGGGGCTGACTGGTGAAATATGATGACCTGTGTTATACTGGATAGGGCTGTGTGAAGCTTTGGTAGCCGATTTGATTTGGAGAAGATTTGGCCCAATTTGGCAACCGAATCTCAGAATCCAGATCAAATCAGGAGACCAATTAAAAGGCCTGAACTGAATCAGAAGCCTCTGAATTGATTTGGAAAATATTTGGTGCTGCTTCAGAGATTCAGCCATAGACTAAACAGGCAGCAGTCCTCACCATGTTGGTTGATGATCTACTTAGGTCCCTTCTGACCCTACATCTCTGAATCTATGGAGAGGGGGAAGGGAAGGGGCATGGAGGAGGGAGAGATTGTGGCTGGGGCTGGG
>NW_017728911.1:37421934-37424904 GCF_001723895.1 Crocodylus porosus | reverse complement strand
CTGCCACCACTTGCCCAGCCAGGTGGGGAGGTAGTGGGATGTGGGTGCGGCAGCACTGGGAGCAGGAGCTATGCCCTGCTGCTGCTTTCCCCCTTCTGCCCGGAGCAAGCTGTGCCTGCATCGCGCCCCCACCTCCTGCCTTGGCTGTGCAAGTGGTAGTAGGGCATAGCCCATGCCTGTGGGCTACCGCACCCACATCAACACTTGGAGTGGGGACTCTGCCCTGCCGCCGCTTGTCCAGCTGGGGTGCGGGGGCATGGATATGGGTGCGGCAGCATTGGGGGCAGGAGCTATGCCCTGCTGCCGCTTGTCCCCTTCTGTCCAGAGTAAGCCGTGCCTACATCCTGCCCCTCCCCATCCCACCCCGCCCTGACTGGGCAAGCAGCAGCAGGGCAGAGCCCCCACTCCCAGCGCTGTTGCACCCACACCCCCTTGCTCCTTTCCCCAAGTCCTACACCCCCTGCCCCAGCTGGGCAGCTTGTCCCAGCTCCAACCCTTCCCTCCCCCAAACCCAACAGACTTGCCAGCTGGAGGCAGCTATGTCCAGCGTGGTAAGGACTGCTGCCTGTTTAATTTATGGCTGAATCTCTGAAGCAGTGCCAAATCTTCAAATCCGATTCAACCAAATCGAATCGGGACAGTGATATGAATCTCCGAATGGAATTACCATCCTTCCGAATTGGCCAAATCTGAATCCGAGGTGAATACTTGGTGCTTCACAGACCTAATACTGGAGTTAGATGATCAAATTGTACCATCTGGCCAAAAGTTCTATAAATGTAGGAGTGTTCTGGCCCTGGAGCCTTGTAATTTAGCATCCACCTTTGGACCAGGCCTTCTGTTTTGACTCAGAATAGGGTGGAGGAGGACTATCTGATTTCTGGGTAGCCTGGGACCACACGTGGCATGGCCTGCAGTCCTGAGGGCTGCAGAGCATGCAGGCTGTAACAAGGAATAACGGCCACAAGTTGATTGAGAGTAGGTTCAGGCTAGACATCAGGAGGCACTACTTCACAATCAGGGCGGCTAGGATCTGGAGCCAGCTTCCAAGGGAAGTGGTTCTGGCTCCTACTTTAGGGGTTTTTAAAAGGAGGCTTGATAACTACCTAGCTGGGGTCAGATGAGCTTAAACTTACCAGGGGTCATATGAGCCCAGTATTCATTCCTGCCCAGGGCAGGGGGTTGGACTAGATGATCTGCTTTGGTCCATTCTGACCCTCCATCTATGAACCTTTGTGGGCAGCCCCTCTGGCTCTCCTCCACCATGTGTCCCAGCACCAAGCACACACCAGCTCCCTCACTTTCCAGCTATACATTGTGCAAGAAGCCCACTCCCCTTTCCCCACCCCTGGCAGCGCGGGAAACCTGGCTCCCTCTTAGCCAAGTACTCACCTGCAGTGCAGGCAGCTCAGCTCCTGCCTTTCTTGCATGCAGCATGAGCAGCCCAGCCCCTTCCCCAGCTGCATACAAGTGCAGCTTGGGCACCCTGGCCCCCTCCCACTCAGGGGCAGGGGCAGAGGCAGGGGCAGGGGCAGGGGCAAGGGCAAGAAATAGAAGCTGGAGGAAGGTGGTGGCCTGAAGAACCCAGCTGCTACAGCAGGAGAGGGGGCAGTATTGGCCTTGCTGGGAGCCTGCAGATCACGTGCTAAACCTTGGGAGGCCACCAGTTGGGCAGCCCTCGAACAGAATATCAGCATATGCATAAAGTCTCTGGCCAGATTTTAATACATTATTGTTGTTGGTATTGCTATTAGTACTAGTAATATTAGTGGTGTTGTTGCTGTGGTTGCTGTTTTTGTTGTTGTTTTGTCACAATCTCATGAGCTGGTGTCTCTGTGTTGACAATCTTTCTTGGGCACCCCTAGGGTCAGACAGATCCTTGAAGTCCAAGAAGTTGTTGCACTCTGGAAAATGCTGTTCAAATATCAGTTTTTTGGAGACTGTTGGGCCCAGATGGGAATGTGCAAGTTGCTGAGGTGGCCATGCGGTGTCTTGGGTCGATTTTTGAGGACACCAACGACAGTCAGAATGACTTTTGCCTTTCCTGTCTATGGTCGTTTTCATTCAGTTCTTAGGGACTGGGATTTGGAGATCTCTTCCTCCTCTGCCAGATGCCCATCTCAAGGACAACCACTGCTTGCAGCAGTGACTTTTTCATGGATTCAGTTCTGAGGCCCTCTGACACAATGAGCTTATTACTTGGGCAGTGGTGCCAGCACACTGGTAGTCTCCTCCTAATCCAGTTCTTTTTGTTTTGTTGGACTCATGGCAAAGTAGAGCTTGAGAGAGAGCAACAACATGGCTTTGTAGATGTAGATAGGGGTCCCCTCCCAAACAGGAGAGGCATGAGGAAGCACACTGGCACCTAGCAGGACTTCCCAAAGAACAAGGCAGTCCCATGGATTTCATATGGCTGCACTTAGCTCAACTCTTATGGCTTCACCTAAAAGCTACTGTAGACAGTGGCAAAACTCCCACTGATGTCAGTGATCTCAGGCCTCTGTAGTACTCAGAGGCCCACTGGACAACAGTACCCATGTTCAAAGCCTGAGCAGAGGGACTAAGATGCAATGGGCCCTCCTGGCACCCTAAGAGAGGGTTTTCTTCCGTCATGTAGTGAGAGACGCATGAGGGTTCTCTATTTCCATTTCCATTTCCATTTCCATTTCCATGCTAGCTTGCTTGCAGGGATAACTTAGAAGCTCCTGTTCTAGTCCCTTTTCACCAATGCTAAAATCACTGAAAAAAGGAGGGAATTAAAAAACGGGGGGAAAGCCTCATATTCTTACCCTGTCTTACCCTGATTTTAGTGGGCAGCACTATAAATTGCTTAAGGTTATGGACTTTCCATGGTGTAAAAAGCCATCTGCTATAACCACATTTATCTTAATTGGAGCATGCTGCACTATTATTGGTGACATGAGAGTCTTGGCAGTGGTGGGCACAAATAGCTCCTGTGAAAGACTTATA
>NW_017728911.1:37400687-37416473 GCF_001723895.1 Crocodylus porosus | reverse complement strand
CCTGACCGCGTCCCCCCACTGCCAGCCCACGTTCATCTTGGAGTCAATGACGACTCCAAGATCCTTTTCTGCCTCTGCACTGACGAGAAGGGAGGTCCCCAGCCTGTAGGTATGGTGCCGGTTGTTCCTCCCAGGTGCAGCACTTTGTACTTGTCAGTGTTGAATCCCATACTGTTCTCATCCGCCCGCCCCTGTAATCTGTCTAGGTCTGACTGCAGCCTGTTCCTCCCTTCTAGCGTACCCACATCTTAGTGTTGTCTGTGAATTTGAACAAGGTGCTTTTTACCCCCTCGTCCAAGTCACTGATGAAGATGTTGAACAGTGCGGGCCGGAGGACCAAGCCCTGCGGGACCCCACTACCCACATCCCTCCTATCTCATGGTAGGAACTGTAGGATTTGTTAGAGGTGGGGTGCATCACACTTTTTGAATATTATGATCCAGTAAACATCTGTGGTTTTACTAATCTCTGCATCCCTCAAGCTTCAGTAGAACAGTAGAGATCACCCATGTTTCTCCATATTAAGAGGGAATTAAATAGTGACTCTACATCACTGGTAGTGCTGGGACCTTAGCTGAGGCAGTGGTAAAGGATCTTGGAGGAACATGAGCCCCTACCACTTGAAAGACTTGACTCTGGTACTTGGGATTGTGGCAGGTTCAGCTAACTGGAGAGGTGGCAGAGGACTTGCTGAGTGAGTACCCACTACACTCGGGTTTAGCACCAGTAGTTTCAGCTCACACAAGCTAAAAACACCTCTCTCTCACACTCCACTTATCCCCCCTGATTTCTCATTACATCTTCGTCTTCTGAGGTGTCTTGCTTTTCAGAATCTGATTAGATCTAACCTGAAACTTCCCTACTAGCTGACCTTATTTTTCTCAAAGCACAAAGCCTCTTTTCTACATTCCCCATTTACCCTCAGTCCACTCTTGGTGTAATTTCCTAGATGTACTGGAGCCAGGTGGTGTCACACCCATCTTCTTGCTATTACCTATCACCTTTCCTCCTCTGTTAACCTGTCTAGAGCAGGTCCCTTCCTTTGTCGCAATACTTAGCACCTTCTGCACTGACATTAGCACCTTCCTTTCCCCTTTTCCTCTCGTCTTTCTTCCTCTTTGGTAAAACCACTAGATTCCTGGCAGTTACATCAATGCTTGTACCTAAGAATATAATCAAACATCCCATTTTCTGTAACACAACTACATTACATTTTTGTAGCATGGTTGCTATGCATAGTGGGGAGCTGAATTTGTGCTGAGCCCCCTGCTCCCTGTTCTGGGCTCTGTCTTTTAACAAGCCTCCTTCTATGGGCTCATGAAAATAATAAGAGTTCAAGCAGGCCAGCTGTTACTATAAACTCTGTGCAATGTCCCGACAGTGGGGATGAGATTGCTGAAAGGAGTAGTGGTGTTTCCCTACCATACCATTTCCCTTTGTAGTCCGGGAAGGATGTTTGGCCTGATGGCTGTCTCTTTTTTTTCTTCTTGGCTGACCAGCATGAAGCTATCGCCTGGCACGATACCAGTTATAAGGATGTTAAGCATCTTTGGGTCATACCACCTCATCACAAATATCCCTAGGCTTATTAACTTCCTTCTACTTCTAGTCATTGTGGGTAGCTATATAATGCCTCCACCGATATTGCACAGCTGCTCCCGGGGATGTAGAACAGTGAGGAGCCCTAAGGCTGGGTAGCCCGGGGGGTAAGAGAGGGCTATGTAGCTTGTGGGCTACAGCATATGCTGCAGAGACTGCTTTTCCCCTCAGCTTGTAACATCCTAAGATTTGTTTTGAGATCTGATCAGCAATTCGCTGTGGAATGTGCTCTGTTGAACAAAATCCATCCGTCAATCTGCATCTGTGGCCACATTCCCACCTACGCAGAGGTGACAGTTCGGTTGTACTAATGATCATCTGCACATATGAATTCCCCTCTTGGTCTGATTCTTTTTCTCTTATGATGATTTAATTGATTGTGCACACTGGCTTCTACTCAAGAAGCTCTTCTCAGCTTAACTCGCTCTTAAAAAAAGCATTGCTCAACATCCCTATAATTAGAGTTTGTTGCTAAACCCCATATCCAGGTGATTGCTGGAGTACAAGAGAGATGTGTCTCAAACTCACCAAATTGGGGGTTTCAAGAAAAAAATGCCATTGATCCATTTTTCACAATCTGTTGGTGTATTTTGCCGTTGGAATATCATTTCCCCTCTGCCCCCACCCCCATTCAGTTGACTAAATGAAAGGGAGCTGGGAGGTTCTTGTAGAATTAGGAGGGCTAATTTTCTGATCCTATCCCTGTTATTGTTTGGGGATTATTTTTAAACGTGTCAGATGCTGTGAATGGTTCATTAATACTGAAGTTATGATGGAAAGGGATTTGGATACAAAATGTTTCAATTGCATTCTGAGACACTGCAGTCATCTAGTGAATAAAAAGCCTTCCCTCCTATTATTCTGCTGTGCAGGTTTTCATGATAAAAACTTGGCTCAAATGGACTAATGAACTTGTTTGGGTTTTTCTGACAATTCTCCTGTCTAGAACCAGCTTCACCGAAGGGATCGCTAGGTAGCACAAATCTTATGGGATGAAATCTACCTCTGTGCAGGAGCCTTGGCCAAGTCCTGTGTACTGCTGAGGTCCTACTTGTGTTGTGATGCAGCCAGACCTCATTTGAGGGAAGTTCCTGCTGGGATGTCCACAAATTTGGAATGACTTTTAGCATTTGGTGGATATGATGATGAACTCTTTTTTGAACAGGCTGTTTTGTAATCAGGTGAAACGTGGGAGATTGGACTGAGTTTCCCTTTCTGTTTCTGGGTTTGTGTGGACCACAAAGCCAAACTCAGGAGATGGATTCCCACTCAGAACAGAAACAAGGGGGTGTGAATAAACCCACGCTGTCCTGAGCTGCCTAACTTGGCTATCCATCTGTATTTCACCAAGAACAGGATTGCTCCTTAACACATAAGAGGCCAGTGATTTTCCTCTTGTGCTATTTGATTGGAGCAATTCAGTCTGTGGTATATATGATTTGTATCAACTTCTAACTTTGTTTTGTCCTATAGGACAGACACACCAAGGTAGCATTGTGACTTAACTGGATTTGTAGTTCCATCAGTCAGTTTTCAGTCATCACTTTATGACTTTCTATGAAACTCAGTATAATTATCCAAAGACTGTTACAAGTACAATTCTTACCTATTATATGGGAGTGTGTCATCTGAAATACTGTAAATGTAAGAATAAAATTATGGCCCACAATGGTCTTGACCACTCTAGCATTTTGAGGCATTTCAGCCTTAGAGGCAACTCTTGGATACTTATTTTGAGATGGGCAAGGTGTTTCTAAGGAAAATGATACATCAGTAGAAGCTGTGGCAGAACTATTTTCTGATTTCTCTTTTCCACAGAAGAGACTTAGCTCTAATAGGACCATTGCATTTGGCTGTTCTTCACCCTTCAGATCTCTTACTCTAATGGTTTCTTCAAGCCTTATTGCCTGGTTAGTTTTCTGGAAAGTCCAATGTGGATGTGACAGAGAAAGCAAGCACATTTTAACATTCTGGTGGGGCATCACTTTGTAGCTGGGGAAGAAGGGAAGCATGGTGATACCACCCAACTTCCAGAACTGCTTTGCCCTCCCCTTAGGTATAATGATTATTAAGAATGTATATAGCTCTTCGTTCTGTTTAATAATGAACAGAAAATGTTTTTGCACTCTTAACCTTTGCTGTTAGATAAAAATAAAGAAGAAGGGAAGCATGGTGATACCACCCAACTTCCAGAACTGCTTTGCCCTCCCCTTAGGTATAATGATTATTAAGAATGTATATAGCTCTTCATTCTGTTTAATAATGAACAGAAAATGTTTTTGCACTCTTAACCTTTGCTGTTAGATAAAAATAAAGAAGAAAAAGTGGTGACAACAATAAGACATTATAAATCCATGGCAGGATACTTACTGGCACTGTTTGCACTCAGGGAGACAATGAGTTTATGCTGTATCATGCCCGTGCTTCTTTACTGCAAAAAAATAATTGGTTAATGTTTTTTCATTAAGTATTTGCAAAATAGATCAATTTATCACATAAATGAAATCACCCAATATTCCATATACATTCTGGAGATGAGGGGGGTTCAATTAAATATTGCTCTTATATAAGCATAAGAATTGCCCCAAAAAGTTGTATTCATATTTTGCAAACCAAAGTGCAGTTCATTGTCTTATTAAAATTTAAATAGCCATTATATACACAAAAGATATTTTTGTTGTAGTTTGTAAGGTGGCATACAATAATTACCAGAGTGCATCAATCATTTTTCATTGCCTAGTTTATATTACTGGAATACATAGCTCCAATTAAAATCCCATTTTACATAAATAGATATGGTTTGTATCAAACCACAGTCTGTTCCCCCTTCAGAAATACCATGCCATACAAAATCTTCCTCATTATTCAAAATGTATGCTGTGCGTCGCTTATCTGTTTGTGCTTAAAAAGACATAACTCTGCAAGCAGGCATGCCTCACTACAGGTTTGGCAGGGAACAAAGAGCTGTTACTGTAATTATCAGTTTACTGTTCTGAATATTTTTAGCCAAAATCCCATCTAATACAATTACACGTTTATGACTGACACATCATAGTTTGAGTAAGCAGAAATAGAGGATGTTTCATATGCATTAACTGCCATCAGAATAATTGTATTCTCTGTATTATTAGTGATTTGATATGGGGTGGATTCAGGATTTTGTATAGGGGGTTGCAGGAGCAGCGGCTGGAGGGGTGCATGCACCCCCGCTCCGTGCTGGGTGAGCAGATTGTACTGTGGGAGCAGCAGTTGTGGTTTTTTTTTTAAGTTCCTCAATCAGGTGACAGTTTTCTCTCCCCCTTTTCTTCCCCTCCATGCATAGCACATGTCCCTTCCCCTCCCTTCTCCCCTCATCCCCTCACTGTCCCTGGTACCCTGGGGGCGAGTTGGAGGCTCCAGAGCTGCTCTTGCACTGCTCCATCTGGGCTGCAAGCAGAGCCAGGCTCCGCCAGAGACAGCAGCAGTGGCAGGTAGGTTCCCTTGCCCTGTGCCTGCTCCTGGGCTGGCAGGGAATGCCTGTGGGGACCAGTCAGGGAAGGGGAACTGCAGAGGAGTCTGGCTGAAGCAGCTCTGGAGCCTTTGCCCACCTCCACCCCTGGGGCAGCCAGAGACAGTGAGTGGTAGGGGTGGGTGGGAGAGGTGAGGGGAGGTACTGCTGAGCACAGAGAGGAAGGTGTGAGGGGAATATTCTTACCTGATTTGGGAACTCAGATGCAGATGAAAGTGGAGGTGCATTTGCTCCACCTTCCCCTGCACACGGATCTGTGCCTGGCACTGATCTCTGTCAGACCAGCGTTGAGCTGGGACTGCTTGTGTTGCCACATGGCACGCTGTGAGCAGCGGGGCACGAGGGAACAGGGGGAGGGTGTGATCAGGGATAACACCCATTCTTTGCTGCCTTGTAGAGCTTGAGCCTTGTCTATATACACTGCATCAAAGGCCCCTTCTGGAAGATACCGCAGCTTCACTGAATAGCTCTACTGCCTGGAAGTACCAGCTGCTGAATGGACTGCAGCAGCCACCTGAAGACATGGGAGTACGTACACCTATCTGGTAGATCGCAGTAGATGCCTGCCTCCCTCTGCAGGGTGACTAAACTCTGCCAACAGAAGGAAGGGTCCTGTGCTGCAGCAGAGGTACTTGGCATATGAATGCAAGAGCTCAGCCTGCAAGAATTTGCGGGGTGGAGAAGACCTGAGTCAGCTTGAAGGAAATATAGGACCCCTTGTGCAGAAGTGTCTCTGGCTTATGCCCCTGTCATACTGGGGGACAGAATGCCTGTCTGCCAATGCATTGCATGCAGACAGTGGCTTACATGGTGCACTCTCATTCTCACTGTGCAGGAGAGATTAGCCTGGAGGTCAGCTCTTGTTACACACACGCATACCAGGTGTTGAACTGCTCAGATCCCAGGATTTAGCTCAGGTCTATCTATGTTACAGGTGCATGCAATTCTGTGGGTATACTCGGCACTGGCTGCCAAAGGGGGAAGCACTCCGCCTTTCTCAGGGTTTCAGTGCTTGTGATTGCTGTGCTGTGAATTGATTGCTAAGTGATATAGCTGAAAGCTGTGATCAGGCTAATACCCAGAGTATGGGATCAACCACTTAATGGCAAGCATTTCAAAATGTCATGCCCATCCCCTTTGACATTTTTCCAGTGAAAGTCGATCTTGCCAAAAATCTGAGAGGAAAGGAGAGAGATGTACAGAGGAAACATGGGAGAGGAAATTTGCTGGAGAGGTTTTGTGTATTGTATTGTACAAACTATTCAAAGCAGTTCAAATGGTTAAAATTTTCTGGCATTTTTGGTTGTAGCCTTGTTGGTCTAAGGACATAGGCAGGCATGGTTCTTTGGGTAGATATAATATCTGCATTAAACCAACTGAATAGTTGGAACAAAGCTCTTTCCAAGCTTTCAGGCACAAGTACCATTCTTCAGCCATAGGGAGACTCTGTTGTTGTTCGGAGATCTGAGAACAGCAGTCTCCCTGTGCCTGAAGAAAGGTACTTGTGCCCGAAAGCTTGCAAAGAACTTTGTTCCAACTGCTCAGTTAGCCTAAGCTTTTCTGTGCATTTTCCCAGGGATATCACAGAAGATCCTGTAGAACCTGGAGGCTGGCGAGCAAAGAATTTACCCAGACGTTTCAGCAGTTTCTAGTAGCTCTGGCAGTGGGGCTGTGTAATGTGCTCCATCCTCACTACTGCCAGTTCTAGCCACCAGTGCCAGCAGTGAGGGAGTATTAGTGTAGACAAATCATTCACTGCATCCTCTAGCACTTCAACTGACAGTGCCTGTTTGTAGCCTGTCTACCCTACTGCTTCACCCTCTAATACTACCACATCTATACCAATGATGAGAAAAATGCTGGATCCTGATTTAGAAAAGACACTTAAGTGCATGTTTAAATCCTACTGACTTCAATGGGACTTAACCATGTTGTTAGTTAAGCACATGCTTAAAGTACTGTCTTGAGTGAAACAGTCTTACAGCAGATTCTGCTGCAGTGCTCATTGTTGAGAAGTTTCTCCTGACATCTGTCTTAAAGTTTTCTTTTTCTTCCGTGCACAGCATCTGCCAGCTTTACTTACCCCCCCTTGCTATCAGTGTTACTAAAATCCCCTATTTATATCATAACTAAAGTGCCAGATTCAATCTCTGAAGTGCTGAAGCAGTAGATAATGCCTGTGTTTTCATTTGTAAGGTCAGGCACACCAATTCATAGCTTAGGGATCATCAGTGCAGTTAGCTGACAACGGAGTCAGTCCAGCCTCTGTTTTCTTATACTCTCTCAACAGGAAATCAATGATGTCAGGAACATTGGGATAATTCTACTGTTCCGATCAATAAGCACTGATTAAACCGGTTGTGTCTGTTGGGTAAATTTGCTGCATCATAATTAGAATTATTAATTAAAAATAGGAAATCAATTGACACAAATTAAGCAAAAAAGAAATTTGTTTTATTTCTTTGACATTATCTCCAGAGGCCCCGATAACTGTGACAACACGGACGTGACCGAGCTCATTTGTCAGTTTTTAAAACGCTGCTCTGGTTTTTAAGAGCTGCCTAGCAAAGCATAGCCAGGGCATCTTAGGAGAAATCAGCAGCTCTGGCATGGGGTGCCGCATGTGTGAGAAGTAGTCATTTGTTTTATTGAATTCAGTCATCGTTCCCCACCCAGCCAAGCCTAAGGAGCACGTTTTGTTCATATAGCAGTGAGGAAAGGAAAAGGGTAGAGTCCGTACCCAGCCGGGGACAGATTGGAGCTCACCCGTTTGTGTTTCCTGGCTGTGCTGGTTTTGGTTAATGATATATCTCAGGGGGGTTGTTACCTGCTGGCACTTTTTGCTGCACGATGCAGAACTACATTATTTTCATGGTCCGTATTATATTGGGCACTCACCGAGAATCTGTGATAACCCTCTTTTCAAGTCCAACTGATCTATAAGCTATCCTGAACTTGTACTCAATCTGTCTTTCTCCCTCGGTCTTAGTTCTCTGTTTCTGTCGTGGTCTCTCTTTTCTTCTTTTCCTTCTTTGCTTATTTCCTTGGGAGATTTTTTTCTCTTACCTCCTTTTCTTCCTTCCTCTTTGGCTTTGCTTTGCTTTGCTTTTTTCCTATCTAATCCTCCTATCTCTCTCCCCTACATTTTATTTCTCCTCCATTTGCAGCAGACCTCATAGAGAAACACCAAAGTGCCAGGACTACTTTGGACTTGGAAAATGGCCTGGTTTGCTCAGCCCACAGCCAAAAATCCTTTTGAGCTCTTGAAGCCTGCCACTCGTGCTAGATGGTCTGCAATAATCTGCCACTCAGAGTATGTCTAGAAAAGTTGTGGGGTGGCAGTCAGACACAGTAGTGGGACTGGGGAGGAAAAGGGGTGGAGGGTCAAGGAGGTAGCTCTGGACATCACCTTTGTGGGGGGCACAAAGCAGCTGTTGCTGCAGCAGCAGAATCAGCGCTGCCCCAGGTGGGGAGGGGCGCTGCTGCACCTCTGATCAGACATGATGCCAGAAAAAAGTTGTATTGAAAACCATTGATCTTAAGCATTTCTAACTTAAGTGTTTAATTTCTGAGTGATGGCTGAGTGAGTTCTGCTGTACAAATGGGGATGGGATTTGGTGAGGCATCAGCAGCATATATATGCTTGTAGTCATGCTGTCCGTGATTCTGAACGAGTAAATCCCAAGGTATTCGGAGCATCTGATGAAGTATGCTGGAGCCTATGAAAACTCGTGCCTCTCTGAACAAATTAGTCTCTGTCAGGTGCCACCTTGCTCTGCCTTCTGCCTGACTTCCAACTAACATGACTAACTAGGCACTACCTCTCTGTATATATTTAACTGATAATAAGAAGATGGATGGGATTTTCACTGTGGCCTAAAACACTGAGGGGCCTATTTCCACTGATTTTTAGTTGGTCACCACCTGACTCCCTTAGTTTGGATGAGAATTTCAGCTGAATTTGTTCATCTGCATATGTATTAAGTGGTGATGCCAGAGGTGAAGTTGCTTCATGAACTGGTTGGTATTTAAAAGGATTTTTTCAAAATCTGTTGTCAATTTTGTTGAAGTAAAATTTTGGTAATTCTGTTAAGGGCTCTGGAGGTATATTGCACTGCAATAACAGAGACCAGACAGCTCTGTTGGACTGATTGCATCTGGTCCTGGGAGCTAAGCAGGCCTGAGCCTGGCTAGGACTTGGGAAACTGGATGAGTGACCAGGCTTGTTTTGGCCCCATCTTTGCTACTGAGATGACAGATGGACGTAAAGGGAAGGAAGGAACTTAATGCAGACTCCGTCATAGTTATCCTAGATTTTGTAAAATGGTAGCTGTAAGTAATATCTTCCTGAAAATTATCCTTGCTAATGCATATAAATCTGCAGTTCAGATAGCCCTAAAGGCACAAACTGCCAGTCACTTTGTAGGCAAACCATTAAACACCTGATCCTGTAGTCCCCATTGGGATGAAACTCTCGTTGACTTAAAAACTGGAGGCAGGACAGGAAGGTCATGCCTAGAAACAAACAGGAGTATGAGACTCAAATCTGAACCCTGTATGTGTATCAGAAGAGCGGGCTTTTGGATTTAGATCCCTGAATGTGAATCCGCCTGAGAGGGTTGTGCTTCTGGATCAGATCCCAAATCAGAACAGGTCTGTTTCAGCCCAACAGTATCTCACGCTGCTGGCAACCTCACGAGATGCCTACCATTTGGGGCTGAAATCTTCCAAGGCTTTGGCTTTCTCCAACCTCAAACCACAGCACCAAACCCCAGCATCACGCAGCATCTCGTCTGGGTCTATATCTGCATCCACACATCACCACCTCTAGACACACGGCTTTGCACAAAGAATTTGGCCCTGTGTAGGCTGACAGATTTGTCCTGAGTTGTAGCAGGGCAGCTCTGCACCCAAGGCAACTACAGAGCCAGGGGCTATTGGTGGGTCAGCCAGTCACCCCCCTTGGTTACACTAGCCAGCATATGATGGGCTTTATGTCACAGCCATGAGGTGTTCAAACACCGAAGGTAACTGCCTAATCTTTACTGGATACCCTCAGCACTGGGGTGCTTTGCTGAAAGAGAGAGACGGTAGAGGAGACCTTGTCCTAGAAAAGAGAGGTAGACGCAAGAATTCTCTGGAAGCAGAGAGAACGAGTGACTGTTCGGAGGAGCCCGTGTGACTGGATACGTGGGTGGCAGAGCATAATGCAATGTGTATTTACTAATCATTAGCGATATGATTAGTTTCCTAATTATATCAACTTGATTACTTATGTGCTATAAAAGTCTTGGTCACCTGAAGCATTAAATCAGCAGCAGAGAAAAATACTTAATGCAATCTGAGGTAGTTACCTTGGAAATAATCCATAAGCATGAGCGGCAGAAGCTGTTTGTGCGCACCGAAGTTAACTTTGCCCCTTCTTACTGCTCAGTAATCTATTTTTGGCTTTTATGGACTTTGACTAATGAGAGGCAAATATTAAGGAGCATTTACATGAGATGAATGGTCGTAAGCCTTTATTGATAACTCGCATGCAACGTTACGGTTCAGGAATGAAATAAACAACAATTCCACCGTGAAAACCATTACTACTTGATTTCTATATTAAGATGCCAGGGTACTTCCTAACGTTTCCATGTACTTTTCAAGTGCTCCACAGTGGCTTTTCATTAGCCCTCTGTGAATTGTAATGGACATTTTTTTTACAGGTTGTGGCATTTTTATTTTTATGTTTTAATCTTATTTTTCTAAAGAAGAGGCCTTTCTGTTTTAGACTGTACTAAGTAGCTGATGACCTGAATTGTTTTTCTGGGTAAAAATTGTTCATTTTCAGCCTTCACACAACAAGAAATCTAAAGCCAGCAAAAAAATGTAATCCGTTCAATTGTGCCAGATTTTAACTATCCAGGAAATCAAGTCTTAAATATGTTTGCTTGTGACCAGTTCAGAGTTAATTTTGCTTGATATCTTTAACAAAATAATGGAAGGAAGTATTTTCTATTCCTCAATATGTTGACCAGATGCTGATAAGTGGTTTTTGAAGTTATAATTAATGGGCTTCTTTCTCAGTTACTATTTAACACTCAGATTTCACTGGAGTAATAGTTTAAATCATTTGTAATTGCTCTTCTATGATTGTACAGTGTAACAGAGGACAATAAGAAGAAGAGGAGGTTGCATTTATATAGCTGTCCTCACCCATGGTTTCTCAGGTGTTTTACAATAACAATATTTCCATTTCATCCAAGTATATTTCCAGAACCGTTGAAAGCAGCAGCAGATAAAAATGTCTTTAGTTTAAATGCTGAGACAGATTGAGCGGTTTGCACAAGAATCAGGGAAAGCATAGTTGTTAAAAGCTCTAATTCCAAAGACTTATGGTTATATCTCAAACAGACAGAGCAAGCTGCCAGCTTTGACCTCACAGACAATTGAGAACATATGGATTCCGAGGAGGATATTTCAGATATGTTCAAGCACAACTGTTGAGTGCCTTAAAATTAAGCTGTAAAACCTTGGCATCGATAAAGAATTTTACGGGGAGCAAGTATAAGTATTGTAAAATAAGGTAGATATGTTCAGGCAATGCTGGCAGCCGCACTCTGTGAGAGCTGTGTCCCCAATGGGATGTAATAAAAAACTCCCACAAGGAAAAGGTTACTAAGATTGAGCTGCAAGAAAACAAGGACTTGGATCAACAGTTTCAAATCTTCCTTGCTAAGTAAGGGTCTCAACCTAGCAATATTGTGTAGGTGCTAGCCAGACGTTCTGTGACTATCCAGGGATAAACTGGGTAATAATAGAATAAGGCAGCTCTCAGGCTGACAGTCAGCTGGAGTCGGCCCATTGGTTTCAGCAGGCTTTAGAAGCTCCTCCAAGCACGCGCCATGCTTTTGGTACATGTGTGTATACAGTGCCTACTGGCAGAGCTGGCCTTAGGGCGCACAATGTGAGTGACCACCCAGGGCATCATGGTCAGGCAGATGCCAAGCACACACACACATATGCACACACATGTGAGCAGCCCACGCTCACAGCAGTGCTCCCCCCACCTCCCCAGCCGATCACCGCTCCAGGCAGGAGGAGTGGTGCCCAGCCCAGCCTGCCCCGTGTGTCCCACCGCTCCTCAAGCAGAGCCGGGCTGGGCGCTCACGTGAGTGGAGTGGGGTCTGTTCCAGTCTGCCTGCCTTGCTCCCGCACGGCAGCAGTGGTGCCTGCCTGGCGCACTGGGCTGCTTCGTCTCCCTGTCAGACTGCTCCTGCCCACGTGCCTCTGCCTGCTGCAGCAGCACTGGCTGGTGGGGAGGGCAGAATACAAGTTCAGCCAAGGTGCCATTTTCCCTAAGGCCGGTTCTGCCTCCTGCAGTAGACACTGGTCCCCAACAGGGTCCGTTACCAACAGTGCAACACCAATACTCATAATAGTAGTTAGACTGAAGTCAATTGTAATACTAACAACTAGAAATAAATATACATAATATATTACATTATATATAATAATCGTTGTCAGCAGTCCCTCGGTACAAGGATGACTGATAATAATATAATATTACATGTGCAATTATGTAAATAGCACTGAGATGTATATCCATTTTCCAGAAGTCTGTGGAATAAAATTTGTTCCTTAATTTGGATGTAAATTGCGCCTGTTTATTTTCTTGGCAACAAAGTAGTGTGCTATCTTTCAATGGCATCCACAGTACATACATTATGAGATTACAGTAGTTTAAAGTTTCCTTCTTTGGTCAAGACTTGGGCATAAGCCACTTGCTGGGGGAAGTGAAAATAGCTCCACAGAGACCTGCTCGTTCTCATGTTTTTGAACATCTTGTGGAGCTTAGTTTCTTTTAATGTTTTACTTTAGTGCCTTCTGCATTTAGTTGATTATAAAGCCCTGCATTTCATGTAAATACATAAAATAAATACATGTCCTACCCCTGTCCTTTTAGAAGTCCTAGAATGAGGAGCAGAGGACAAGATCTTGTGGTTTTAATAATGCCTGTGAACATTGACAGGTCTCCCGTTAGAACTAACTACTGCACTAAGCTTGCCTTAAAATCCTTCAGAGCTTCCATGTTATAGACAGCATGAGATATGGGCTCATTAGTATTTGGAAGCCTTTCCAAGTCATTAGGCATAAAACCTGTAATAGAACCACCTTTGCATTGAATTTAAAAGAGATTTTGTTATGCAGTTACTAACAAAGTAATCCTGAGTTGCTTTTCAACTCCATTCAGCTCCTTTATTCAGTTATCAGCCAGTTAGATAGCAGAGAGCCTGCCCAGGTCAAGTGACCTGCTCACGGTGGAGAACTAGAGAATTTTGAGACGCGTTTCAGAGACAGCCGTGTGTGTTGCTCTTTACTGTTTTTTCTGCTTGTTGGTTGATTTAAGATGTTGAAAAAATATTTTGGAAACTCCACCTGGCCTCCCATCTTTTCAGACTTGTCTGTGGCAGTATCCTCTTGTATTTTTTTTTAACTGTACAGATGCAGGCATTTCCCTCGCTTTAATGCCAATACCAGAAAGCAATTTCTGCCCACTATCAAAGCAGAAGGGATAATTCTTGAACTTGAGATGTCACTTTTAAGTCTTTCTTATTTCAGATCTGCAGAAAGTCAGAGAAATTAAGTCAACAGTCGAGTATTTAAGCTTTAGTCAGGATTTACATCAGCTTTATGAGCGAGAATGTTAAAATCCTTTTAACATGCCAGAAATTACAGATGTGCTGAACAGAGGAGCCTGCATATCTGTGGATTTTTTATAAATAAGGGGTTTATACGTCTCTAGGTATGAAGTGGGTGAGGAATAAGGAAGGCTGCCTTGTTACAATGAGAACGTAATTCCTTTTATACTTACTAGACCTTAATTAAAAAATACGTGAAGGTGAAAATCTGAGTACTTGCTCCTGCTGTATCTAAATGCAAAGTTTTTCTTCGGAATTCTGTGGCTTGCAGAAATTGTAATTCTCCCCGTCTGGCAATCAATAACCAAGCAAACACAAATGTCCCAATGTAATTTGTAGGAAGTGGTAGCAAATACTGAGTCATTGCTCTTGGATTTTGTTTTTGTTAGAGCTAAAAAGAAATAGGGAAATAATAAGGAGGAAATCGACACAGTTTGGAGAAAACCAATATAAATGAAAATGCTGATGGACAAAAATGTACAGAGAGAATGGAGACTGAGTGTCCTCAGTCCATGTAAAACAAACCCCTGAACTGGGGGTTGTAATCCTGGGTGGGGAGCAGAGTCGCGGGATTTGGGAACTTTATATTGAATTTCTGAACTGCATTTGCTGTTAGTGGCAAATTGGCCTTGCAGATTTCTGCAAGTTGAGTGCCTTTATTGAAATGTTTTGTGGAATGTAAGGTGTTAGCTGCCCAAGGCCATGCTGCAGTTGACAATCGACTGAAAGACCTATAGGAAGATCCACACTAGCTTTAGCCGAGCTAGTTTGATACCAGTGGTACCAAAGCCATGGCAGTGGTCACGTCAGTACGGGGCAGCCTGGAGTTCTAGACAGGCTTCTCCCTGAGCTAAGTGGAATAGGACTGTTGTCCTTGTGTATGTGTGTGGCAGTCCCATCTCTGACTGCAGGGTAGACGCACATTTTTATGAACAAAAACAGGAATTTATTTTCATTTTCATTTATTTTTCTGTGAAGCCCCATTTTCTAACCCACCCTAATACTTCTGCCCCATCTGTGGATCAGTCATAACCATCACCTGGTCTGCAGTCCTGCTTTTTTGGCATGTGAATGTGAAAGGGAGGGAGGACCCAGGCAACTATAAGCCTGTTAGTCTTACTTCAGTCCTGGGGAAGCTCTTTGAGAAAATTATCCAGGACCACATCTGTGGGGGGCCAGCAGTGGGGATGATGCTCAAGGGCAATCAACATGGGTTCATTAGGGGCAGGTCCTGTCAGACTAACCTGGTTGCCTTCTATGATCAGATCACAAATTCCTTGGATGCAGGTGTCGCGGTAGATGTAGTCTTTCTGGACTTCAGGAAGGTCTTTGACACGGTCTCTCACCCCATTCTCATTAAAAAGCTAGGCAACTGTGGCACTGATGCCTACACAGTCAGATGGATCGCAAATTGGCTAGGGGGCCGCACCCAGAGAGCGGTGGTGAATGGATCATATTCGACCTGGAGGGAGCTGGGCAGTGGAGTCTCCCAGGGCTCAGTCCTTGGCCCACATTGTTCAATTTCTTTATTAGCAACTTGGACGACGGGGTGAATAGCACCCTGTTTAAATCTGCTGATGATACCAAGATTTGGGGTAGGGTGGGCAGGCTAGAAAGGAAGGACAGATTACAGCGGGACCTGAACAGGTTACAAGGGTGGCCAAATGTGAATAGGCTGGGATTGAATACAGACAAGTGCAGGGTACTGCATTTGGGGAGGAAGAACCAGCAGCATACCTAGAGGCTGGAGAACTCCCTTCTCATCAGCACAGTGGCAGAAAGATGTTGGAGTCATTATCGATTCTAAAATGAACATGGGCCGGCAGTGTGGGGAGGCGGTCAGGAAGGCCAACCGTACCTTGTCATGCATCCACAGATGCATCTTGAGCAGGTCCAAGGAGGTGATCCTCCCCCTCTGTGCGGCACTGGTCAGGCCGCAGCTGGAGCACTGCGTCCAGTTCTGGGCACCGCACTTCAGGAGGGATGTGGACA
>NW_017728911.1:37396591-37400587 GCF_001723895.1 Crocodylus porosus | reverse complement strand
GAGGAGAGGCTATGGGACCTGAACCTGTTCAGCCTTCACAAGAGAAGGTTGAGGGGGGATCTGGTGGCCTCCTACAAACTTACCGGGGGGACCAGAGGGGAATAGGTGAGACCCTGTCCCAAGCACCTCCTGGAGTAATGAGGAATAATGGCCATAAGTTGTTTGAGAGCAGGTTCAGGCTAGACATCAGGAGGCGCTACTTCACAGTGAGGGTGGCCAGGATCTGGAACCAGCTTCCAAGGGAAGTGGTGCTGGCTCCTACCTTGGGGGTCTTCAAAAGGAGGCTTGATAATTACCAAGCTTGGGGTCATATGAGCTTAAACTTACCAGGGGTCATATGAGCCCAGTATTCACTCCTGTCCAGGGCAGGGGTTTGGACTTGATGATCTGCTCAGGTCCCTTCCGACCCAACTTCTATGAATCTGTGAGTCTATGAACGAGTTTCTTCCTTTGCAATTGACTTTCACTTCTCCAAGCACAGGGACAAGTGGATGCCTGTGTGCATTGTGCTACTTGTTGTGTGTTTCTGCTTCTGTTTTGATTGGTATAAGTTATGTCTCACTGGGGACTGTGCTGTTTTCATAGCCAAATACATCTTCTTCGTTACTGTTTGAAAAGGATTGAACAAGTCAATTATTTAACAATTAAATATCTTTAAAACTATTCAGCAAATTAGAAGTGACAGCTGGGGTCAATATATCTTATCTAATGAAACTGCTATAGTCAGGAAATGAAATAGTATAGATAAAAATACTACATACACTGTTGCAGTTATAGGCTTGGTTATTTCATTTTTTTTAACCGTCAGGTGGTGAGCTACAGGAAAATTTTACACTGCAGATGCCATCTTTGTATGAATCAGAGAAGCACCTGTCTTATGTTTAGTACAAATTGGAACTAGGAATGTAAAAGAAAACTGAATTATACCATATTTATAAGGTGCAATAGATATATTTTTTCTGCAGTCTATGAAGGTAAAAGAATACCATGCTTTAGCACGCTTGGGCTGCTCAATGGTAACTGCCCCTGTACATGTTCTTGTTCCAGGGTAAGTGGGAGCTATATTGCAGTGACTTAGCACTCAGTAAGAGGAGTAACTTGTCATGGGTTGGCTTTCCCTTCCTGTGGGGAAGAGCATGCACACATGCAGTAACTATGGAGCAGCTGGCATGCAGTAGAAGCCCCGTCCCCTTTAACTCCAAGATAAATTGATCATATGTTCATACTCTAAATCTATTTCACTGTGGCCACCAACTGTCTAGGTAGCCTAGGGCAAGTCATTTATTATAATCTGTTTTAGCAGGTTTCCCATCTGTAAATGATGGTGATATTTACTTTCCAGGTTCACAAAGGTGCCAGTGGAGTTGGCTTGTGTTTGTACAGTGCTCTGGAATAAAGGCCCCAGTCCAGCAGCAGAGACTTCTGTCCTTGGGTGTCAAGCCTGATGTGAAACTGGAACCCTACACTACTGCATACCATCATCATTATTCCTTCTGAGCTATAAAGCAAATAGATCCAATGTAGTAATTTGTTTTGAAAATCTAACAGAAAAATCAAAACCAAAATGACCTTGACAACTGAATCTTGTAGACGGACATTCAGCCAACAAGGCTCAGTAAAGAAAAACTTCTTAACAACAACATGCTGCAGATCAGCCTAAATGCTGGTAGGACGAGCTGTGCTTGGAAAGTCCTCCACAAAAGAAAGGTGTGCTAATTTCCTGTCTTGTCACATTTGAGTACATGCATCAGCGACATTTCTGAATCGCCCTTGTACTGATTAGTGCTTAGTGTTTCCCTCAATGTCTCTTGTCGAACAGCAAGAAGAATGGTATAGTTTTGTGCCACAGTCACTTTCCTCGCATTGGTTATTCAATACATGGTACATACAAACAGCTTTGCTCTTCCTGTTTCCCATCAGCCAACAAGAAGCTTGTTGCAAATCAAGGAAATAAGCATTTTTTTTCTAATCGGTGTTAAAGCCACCCAGTGCTGCCTGATCCCCAGACCAGTAGGCAGTGGAAAGGTCCCATTAGGGCCCTGCCCAGGGAAGGAGGGCTCCTGGGTTCTGGTCTCTGCTGCCAGGCTTCTTTAGTTTTTGAGTCAATGACTGCCTAATGTAAAATGTAGAAACAATGCTGGGAAGCAGGAACAAGAGCCTCAGGCACCACCCTCTCCCTGAGAGGGTCATGATTCATGACCACTGGACCCCCTTTGCTTGTTCTCCTTCTTGTCCCATGACCCAGTATTTTTGTCTGCCTACAGCCCAGTTTCAGCAAAAAAGAGGGAGCTTGCCCTCATGGAACCTATTCTGTAGCCCAGTGCTTAGTGGGAACAGAGGGATCTGAGTTCAGATATCTTTGAGGTGTGGGGGCGAGCCTTAGACCCCAAGTCTCCCGTGTCCTTGGCAAGTGTCCTGGCTACTAGGCGATTAGATGAGAAATTGTCTCTGCCAGTGGCAGTGAACTGAATTCAGTGCTGTTGATATGTATTAATGGGGCTTTTATCTACCTAATGGTGTAGCCCTCTCTTGGGACTTAAGAGGAGCTGGTCTGCCTGCCAGGCCCTATCGAAATCACTCCAGAGCTCAGGTTGGAGTTAGCTGTGGAAGTGCAGGCTCCACATCACTGCAGGTGGACCGAGGCCAAGCCCCTAGGTTAAAGGCTACTGAGCATCATCGCAGCCGGTGCAAGTGGTGCAGAGGAGCTGGAGCAGCATTGCAGGCTGAAGTGGCTGTGCTAGGAGCACTGGTTCTATGGCATGTTGTTGGGTTTGCAACGAGGGAGTTTGCCTCTGCGCTTACGCCCTCAGGTGCAGACGGTAGAAAGCTCAGGGCAAGGCAGGATTAGGACTTGGCAGTGATTCTTAACGTGTTCAGCCTCAAGGCCCCCCTCCATATCTTTTCTGAATTTAGACTGTAGATCAGTGATTCTCAACTGGGGTTCAGTGGAATTCAGTGGGTTCAGAACAGCTACAGAGGGGCCTTGAGACTAAAAAGTTTGAAAACCATTAATTTAGTGACTTGTATTTGCCCCTTTCTCTCTGTCTTTCCCCTCCCTTGTCATTGTGGCCTCTTTCATGCCCCTCAGTATTTTTCCACAGCTTCCCAATGCTGACTACCAGATGCTGCTTCCAGTAGGCTGCATTTAACTCTGTACTTTTTACTAGGTTGTAGAGCACACTGACCAAGACTTAAAAAAAAAAGTATACTTCATTTTATGTGTCTAAAAAGGACATTAGTGTTAATGGTTTATTGTCAGAGAGAGGCAGCAGCATATTTAAGGTATCTTGAAGATTTTATGTAACATTAAAGAAACATGTGAAGATTTAAATATGCCTAGAAGAAAAGAGAACAGCAAGTAGCCATATGTAGTATCTGCGTATAGATTTTTACAAGTCTTTGAACTCCTTCAGATATGAAAGATCCCTATATTTCAAAGGCCACCGGATTGTCTGCTGCCCCATTTTCTTCTGAAATCCTTAGGGAATGCCATTCACTTCAGAAAATCTGAGAGTCCCTGTAAGCCAGTCGCTGGGGCACCGCACCCTTATACCTAACAGGGAGCTGCACGCAGGCAGAGTCACCGCCCTCTTGGGGCTGCAGCGAATGGGAAGAAACAGTCCTTTTAACTTTACAGTGGCGCTATCACATATAAAAGCAAATCCCAGAGCCCACAGTGTTTACTTTGCTTTTAAATAGAGTGGCAGTAAAATAAATTGCTTATTGACCACATTAAAAATGAATGATGAGTCAGTATTGTGTGAAGTTATGGGTGAGGGACATGCTTCTTTGTCCCCCTGAAGGTGAAGCTTTATAGGGTCATGCAAAGGGAGCTAACTAGCTCTGGTATCTCTGTTATTCCTTAGCACCATTTTGCCCATGGGTCACCGGCAAGCTTAACCTACCTTACTTGGCAGTAGAAAGGGAAGGCACCAATATGTCTTGGAGGCGAAGCGCCCAAGCTGAGACACTGCAGCATGAAAAGAACCCCTCCCC
>NW_017728911.1:37390403-37396491 GCF_001723895.1 Crocodylus porosus | reverse complement strand
CCCCAGCCTTTGCTAATTAACTGTAGGTATACCTTTGTCAGCACATCATCAGGGTGACCTGGCTTTGCACCACCGATGCTGTATTTATGTGCTGTTCACAACAAGCAGTGCTGAAATGCTGGGTGCTGAGCATGCCTCTTGAGGAATTACATGGTACCGGCTCATCTTGCCTGGCTTTTCTCTGGTTTGTATCCATCCTTCAGCACCCAGGGGTAGAAAGTTGTCTTCACTGGCAGTTTAAGATTGCCCTTTGGATGGGGGAAACCTCCTGCACAGTATTTACCATCCTGCTTCCTGGCACCAGGAGTGTGATGAGGACACCGCTGAGGGACATTGAATATAGCTGGTGTGCATCAGGATTCCTGCAGTCCCTAGGTGCAGAAACAGGCATTTGGCCCCTGCTCGTAATTGTATCAGTGGCTCAAGTCACCCTCATAGCCCTGGAAAGGGGACAGGGTCTGCGTCTGACACTTACCCCTGGCATTGCCAGACAGGAGAATGGAAGATGTGAAGATCCAGTTCTACTTGCCTTGTGATATAAGAAGACTCTGCAGAGTATGTTAGTTAGGCCTCCTTGGTACTGTACGGGGCTGAGATATTGTGACAGTAGGCCACTACAGCTCTCCTTGAGGTGGTGGTAGCAGTCACTCCTCTGACCCTTGGGCACCCCTTCATTGACGGACTTTACCATGTGGCTCTTCTTTCCATCGGTGTATAATTTCTTACAGTATCTCAGACGTGCCAATGGCCACTTTAAGCTCTATAATTTGGCAGCCCCTGCTCCATTGTTCTTTTTTAAAAAACACGGTGTATTTGGAAAATCAGAGTAAACTTACAGAAATACAGGACTGGAAGGGATCTCCAGGCATCAAATAGTCCAAGCGTGGTCAACCGGTAACACACATGCTACAAGTGGCACAGGGCAGATTGGGGAGGGGACAAGTGGCACGGTGACATGGATAAGTGTGGCATTCAGGAAGAGTTAGGGGCTCATTTGTGCCACCCCTGCCAAAAAGGTTGGCCCCTCCTGATACAGTCCATCCCCTGCACTGAGCCAAGAGAAGTCTAACCAGCCCATCCCCAGCAGAGGTTGGTCTAACCTGTTATTAAAATACTCCAATGAAGGAG
Organism: Crocodylus porosus; assembly: GCF_001723895.1. Taxonomy (NCBI): domain Eukaryota; kingdom Metazoa; phylum Chordata; order Crocodylia; family Crocodylidae; genus Crocodylus; species Crocodylus porosus. The sequence goes on along the minus strand of NW_017728911.1, from coordinate 37,395,363 downwards.
GTTCTACAACCTCCCTTGGTGGCCTGTGCCAGTCCTTCACTAGCTTTATAGATCGAATGCATCTCCTAACATCAAATAAAAAAACTCTGCTTCAAATGAATCCTCTTTCTTCATGCCCTGTCCCCAGTAAACATTGAGAACAATTGACTGTTGTGCCCTTCATCAAAGTCCTTCAACACATAGGAATGAATGCATGGCATGTTTCCTCTTCAGTCTCCTCATTTCTAGACCAAACAAACCCCATTCCTTCAGTCTTCCCTCATCAGCCTTGTTTTCCAAATCTTTTAGCTTGTTGCCCTTCTTTGGATTCTCTTTACTTTGTCCATATGTGTTAAACTGTGATGCCCACAGGTGGACTCAGTAGTCTAAGTCTCACCAGGACTGAGCACCATGGAATAATTACGACCTGTGTCCCGCTCAACACACCAGAATGGGATTTGCCTTTTTTATTTTTTACAACAGCATCATGTTGTTGATTCCTATTTAGTTTGTGACCCACTCTTCCCCTTTTATTCAGTACCGGTGCATAGTCACTTATCCACTATTAGTGCATTTGTACATTTGCTTTCTCCTTTCCGATTGTAGTACTGTGCACTTCTCCTTCTGAAATTCCACCTTGTTTCTTTCAGAACATCTCTCCAGTGTTGTCAAGATCACGTTGAATTCAGCTTTAGTTCCCTAAAGCGCTTATGACCCCTCCTAGCTCAGTGTTATCCACAGATTTTAAGTGCAAGCTAAATTGCATCCTGCCAGTCATGAATGAAAATACAGACTACTGGGCCCAGGACAGACCTAAGGGAACCCGTTTGAAATGCCTTGTTAGCTTGACAGTAAACTCTTAATAGCTACTCTTTGGGTGCAGTTTTTCAACCAGCTGTACAGTTATAGTACTTTCTAATAACTTCTTCTAGACACAATTTCCTTAGCTTGCTTATAAGAATGCCAGGTGGGACAGAGTCAAAAGCCTTAGTAAAACCAAGATATATTGCATCTATTGCTTCCCTCTAAGTGAGTAGGCCAGTTAGCCTGTCAAAGAAGGAAATTAGATTGGTTTGATACAATTAGTTTGTGACAAATCCATGTTGGCTGTTTTAATCACCTTATTATCCTCTGGTTGCGTATAAATTGATTGCTCAATAATTTGTTCTACTATCTTTCTGGTTACTGAAGTCAGGCTGACTGGTCAATCAGTTTCTAGGTCCTACCTGCTCCCCTTTTGCCCTTTTCTAATCCTCTGGGGCCCAGTTGTCTGCCATGAGGATTTGAACACAGTTGTTAATGAATCAGATATTGCTTTGTTAGTTCCTTAAATCCTCAAGAGGAAATTTCAGCAGGCCATGCTGATTTGACTACATCTAACTTAACCAAATGTTCTTTAATCTATTTTCCTTATTCTGGCCTATGGTCCTTCCCCCTTGTTTAAAATAATTTTATGAAGTCTCGATTAAAAATGTACCTTTTTCTGTAAAGATTGAAGCAAAGCAAGGTGTTGAATTCTTCACTCTTCTCTGTTGCTTCCTTTTTAGCTCTCCTTTCCTGTTAAAAATGGACCTATACTTTCTTTTATCTTCTTTTATCTTCTGAAGTATTTATAGACCCTTTCTTGTTGCTTTTTTTGTCCCTTGCTAGTTGTAAGTCATTCTGTGCCTCCATCTTTCTGATCTCTTTGCTACATGCCTTTGCTATTCCTTTATAGTCATCCTGAGTCTTGTGCCCTTGTTTCCATATTTTGTACAATTCTTTTTTATTATTGTTATTTTAGGCCCTTAAAGAGTTCCTGACATGACCACACCAGTCTCTTACCAAGCTTCCTGTCTTTCTTCCACCTGAAAGTAGTTTGCTGCTGTGCTTATAATACAGTCGCTTTCAGTAAGTGCCAACTCTTCTGCACTCCTTTATCCCTTAGTTTATCTTCCTCAGGGAGAGAGAGATGGAAACGAAGACCTGTGCATATTACAAAGCTCTGGTGAGTTGGGATCTGAAAAGGTCACTCCTGTAACAACTTAGCTGTCAGCAACTTGCCCCCCGCCCCACCTCCAGTGTGGATGCTGCTCCTATTTGGAAGAGCTGGTGTAGCACTAGTGGCAGAGAAACCTCCTTTTCAGGGGTAACTAAAGCAGCAGAAAGCCTCTGTTGAGTAGATTTTATAGATTTCATAGACATCAGGGCTGGAAGGGACCTCGGAAGATCATCGAGTCCAGCCCCGCGCCCAAAGGGCAGGAAGTCAGCTGGGGTCAAAGGATCCCAGCAAGATAAGCATCCAAATGTTTCTTAAGAGTCCAGAGTAGGTGCTTGCACCACCCCTGGAGGGAGTCTAGCCCAGGCATTGGGGGCTTGGACAGTAAAGAAGTTTTTCCTTATGACCAGCTTAAAACCATCTTGGAGGAGTTTGTGACCATTGGACCTTGTCATCCCTTGGGGCACTCTGGTGAACAGGCATTCCCCCAGATCATGATGTACACCCCTCGTGTACTTATAAACTGCCACCAGGTCGCCCCTGAGCCTGCGCTTTTCCAAGCTGAAGAGTCCCATGGCTCTCAGCCTTCCTCCAGAAGACCTATTCTCTTGCCCTCAGATCATGCACGTGGGATACTGTCTGACACATGGGTTTCCTTTTATTCTCGTGGAGATGCAGTTATGGGAAGTTCTGCTCTTGCAGGTCAGAGATAATGAAATGTCCATTGGTACCACTCTGACCTGGGAATGACCAGCTCCTCCTCTGATTGCCCAGACTCCCTTCACAGGCAGTCTTGGGACCTGATCTGAAATGCTCATTGAGGTCAACAAGAGTCTTTCAGTTGTCATCAGTGGGATTTTTGTTTAGGCCACTGTGGAGAGAAGCTGACCCCGTTGTTAATTTTCCTTGTGCTCCTCTCAGTGTATTGCTACAGTGCTGTAGGTACACCCACACTTGTTTCTTCTCCTTGGAAGGGACGGGTTTTCTTCCTGTCGATCAGTGATTCCCAACCAGAGTGTCGTGAGATCCTTTTAAAGGTGATGCAGGGTGCTGTGCAGTCATAACACTTGGTAGATGTGCAAACACCTACACATGATTTACAAGATAGATCCAGAGATTTCAAATAGGAATCCAGGATGTCCCTGTGGCCCTTCTGAGTTCTTTGCAACAGAAGAATTGCTTTATTATGTTTCCATAGTCAAGAAGCAAGTGACAGCTAAGAACTGGCATTTTCTGTGGAGTGCCTTGAATCTAAAAAGGTTAAAAACCAGTGCCATAAAGACATCCTGTAATGCTTCCCTGCTGAGTCAGTACCGCAGACTATCCACAGGCATGCCAGGGTAAGCACCCAGTACAGATGTGTAGGAAGGCATTGGATTATGAAGGAACAGAATGGGGAGGAGTTACTCTGGGGCCCTCGTCTTGCAGTCATCACTCAGATAAAACTCCCAGTGAAAGAGTGAAACCCTGATGGAAGCCCTGCCAAGCAAGGGCTGCAGGGTATGGTACAGAGGAAAGACAGCCACTCCATCTGGTTCTTTTTTTGGTGCCCGTGTATTCTACCTGCACTACAGTAACATCCTGATTAAAGAATAGACCCTACCTTCCATTAATGTGACTCAGAAGAAACATTGTAAAGAAGCATCATCTTATTTTTAAAAACATCATATGAGAAAAAGAGAAGCAGCCAGTGTTCTGTGGCATGTTGTCACTTCCTTATGAAGCATTTCATGATTTTAAGCTTCTAGTAATGTCTGGAGTATCAGAAGATGTAAAGGCTAGTTTAACTGAGCAATCATTTCTACAAAAAGAAATAGCAGGCTTTTTCTCCCCCCAAAAAGGCAAAATTTCAGTTCTTTTCAATCCTCCCCAAAATAGTCCTCAGTAAAAGAACAAGTATACATTTTAAAACAGGAGTAGATCTCATTTGCTTATTTTAGTGCTTCCAAAATAAAGTGAGAACATAGGATTTAACCAGCCAGACTTGCACTCTGACTTTCTCAGTGGTTAGTTTGATTTTGGTTTTATTTGAACACGGAATAAAATGTACAAGAACTGCTGTGCAGATGTTTTAACCATTTCCCTGAATACACTGCAAATGTTCATTAAACAAAGATTACTTTCAGAAGAAAATCTTTCTCTGAGGAGTACTAAAGACACGGTGGGGCCTCATACATACCACGATTGAATTAGGTACTGCATCTTGGAGAGTCAACTAATGAGATCATCATCCGAGATTAAATCATGACCTATATTAACCACACTGTTATCAGATGTCTATGATGAATTTAAGGAAGAATCAGTACAATCTTTCCCTGAAGGATGCAAGGACAATCTTGTGTCCATTTAAAAAATGAAGATTAGATCAATCTCCTCTTGTGACTAATGATCCATCTATTCTGGGGAAATCACAAAGCTGTTGACGTTCCCTTCCTTTCTTGTCCTTTCTCGCAAACAAAGGAGTAACCCCAGTATTGAAAAACGTAGAGGCAGCCTTAGGGGTGACTGACAAGAGTGACTGTCCAGGGCACCATCATCAGGGGGGTAAGCCCATGCTCACAACAGTGCTCTACTCCCACACCGCCCCATCCCACCCGAGCCAGTTCCTGCCCCAGACAAGAGGAGTGGTGCCCAGCATCTTGCCCCTCTCCTTCATAGTTTCATGGTTAGTAGGGTCGGAAGGGACCTGAGCAGATAATCAAGTCCGACCCCCTGCCATGGCAGGAAAGAGTAGTGGGGTCCAGTGACCTCAGCAAGGTGATTGTCAAGCCTTGTCTTAAAGACCCCCAGGGTAGGAGCCAGCACCACGTCTCTTGGAAGTTGGTTCCAGATCTTAGCTGCCCTGACAGTGAAGTCGCGCCACCTGATATCTAGCCTAAATCTACCCTCTGCCAGCATGTGACCACTATTTCTAGTGACTCCTGCCTGGCAGTGCTCAGGGGAACAGGGACTTCCCCCAGTGCCTGCTGGTCCCCCCTGACTAGTTTGTAACAGGCCACTAGA
>NW_017728911.1:37387762-37390063 GCF_001723895.1 Crocodylus porosus | reverse complement strand
GGGTGGCACCTGCTCCAGTCTGCCTGCCTTGCTCATGCACACCAGCAGAGATGCCTGCCTGGCAAGCCATGCCAAACTGTGCCCTGCACCCCTTCAGGGGACTTCCTACCAGACTGTGCCCTGCACCCTGCCTGCCTGCCTCTGCCTGCAGCAGCAGCACTGGCTGGGGGTCATAGGGGAAGGGCCCAAAATACAAGTTCACCCCAGTGCCATTTTCCATAAGACTAGCTTTGGAAAAATGGGTCTCACTTCCAGCTGGCCTCCAGTTCTGTGCCCACTCAGGCTCGCATGTGCAACTTGAGCAGATGATCAGCCACAGGCCTGTTTACATGTGAAAAATGTGATCACATCATTGAAGACTATCGTAATGCCCATCACTGGGACTGAATGAAGGTTGCACAAGAAATCTTGAATTTGATGTGTGCTATCTTTTGATCGCTCAGCTTTGCAGTTTGTAATGTTCTTCTTACGTAATTGGTAGCAAGCTGTTTCCTATTTTTTCTCTGTCCTCTAAACTGAAAGTTGACACTCACAAGGTTTGTCAGTAGGGATCAACACAGACCTCTACCTTGAGCTAATGGAGTAACAGAAGGAAATTGTCATCTGTGTGGACAAGTCAGTAAAAGGAGGACATGTTGATACCGCAGACTTACTGTGCTAGGCAGCAGTGCCCTCAGACACACCACGCTGTGCCTGGTGGGTTGTCTCCGGAGCAAGGAGCAGTGCAGCCATGTTCCTGGGGCTCTTCGTGGGTGAGCTAATGAACTCTGCCAGAGAAAGGGCTAATTAGCCTGCCTGTAATACTGTGTGAATATGGCTTCAGTAGCATAACGAGGGGTGGGCACCCACTTAAAAGGGGCACCAAAATGGTGGCTTTCCAAGGTGTCCATGATACAGCAACAGCAGCCGTGCACTGTAGCTATAGCAGTTGCAGCCGTGCACCACAACTATAGCACCTGCAACTCAGTGTCGCACCAGCAGCATCAGGGATTTGAGACCCCAGCACAGGTAGTGCTGACCTTCGCTTCCATAGTATGGTTTAGCTTTGGTCTCAGCATCTGCCCCATACTGCTGGGTTTTGTTTGGGTTACAAAACCTGCTGGTTATGCTTCTGCCTGCTCTCCTTGTTAAGGTCCAGGAAGTTCTGATTCAGAGGCTGTCCACCTAACCCCCACACTGATGCACCTGTTCTTTGACAATTTGTCCGATCCCTTTTTGAATCTGGCTAAACTGTCAGCGTCCACAGCATCTGGTGGCAGTGTGTCCCACACTTGATAACAAGCTGTGTGAAAAAGAAAATAACCTGCTGTTAGTTTTAAACGGAGCTACTAGTGTCATGTTGTGACCTGTAGTTCTTAGTTCTAGTTGTAGGGTCCCAATGCATTTGTCTCTCCACTTGCAGAAACTCTGCATATTCTTTTTTCTTGATGGGTGTAGCGTCTTTTTCAGCCTGTAGGGACAGAGCAATAAGCCTGACCATGTGACCTTGTCTTCACCGTCTTGGTGGGGCTGGGAATAACTCATTGAACCGGGAGTGCTGTTCCTTAGAAAGCCTGGCATGTAGACAGCGTTTGCTGTTATTTTGCAGTCACGTGGCTTGGCTGTTTCTGTCACTGCACATTTGTGCAAAACTTTGTGAAAGGATTTCCCTCTGCTGGGATTACTTTGATGACAGCCCTGATTTATGAGGCGTGCGTGGAACACTGTTGGCATAGAGAGTCTGACAGGTTGAGCTTCAAGCAGATCAGAAAGTGATTTTGTAACCTGCTGGCTCAGCTCTTTTAAAAAAAAATCTTGGGGCAACTTCTGATGCTTATGAACATGGGGGATGAAAAGGGTGGGCAACAGCCAAGTGTACCAGAGTGTCATCGGCCACTGGGAAAGGGATTCTGCTTTGTGAATCTAGCTTCTTGCCGTCCTAGGCTTCTCTCGTTGAATTGTGCCGGACGAGGAACTGATGATAAAGTGGGTAGAGGTCAGTTAGATACAAAGATGCAGTGTTGGCTTATTTTTGCTCCTGGACATCATGCAGGATTTGAAAAGGTAGTTGATTAATTCTTCACGCCTGATGTGCTGGCATCTTTTTTGTTCCTGTTTCTCAGTGCCTTGAGCCAAATATTCCCAGCCCAATGCAATCGAGAAACGTGCAGTTGTGCTCCAAAGCTGAGGTAGAAAATAGATGGGGCACTAAATTCCTCCCTAAATTATACTCGGTCAGTTCCATTAACTTTAGTGGTATGACAGGTGAGCAGTTATATTAAGTACGAGAAGTGGCCCTGGTTTCAAAATATCTACTAAATC
>NW_017728911.1:37368976-37385617 GCF_001723895.1 Crocodylus porosus | reverse complement strand
ATTAATGAAGATGTTGAACAATATGGGTCCAAGGACAGAGCCTTGGGGGACCCCACTGGTCACAGGACACCATGATGATTGGCTTCCATCAATTTACCACCCTCTGGGTCCAACCATGCAGCCAATTTCCCAGCCAGTGGATCATGGCAGACCCAAGGCCACAACTGGCCAGTTTTGCCAAGAGGTGATTATGGAATACCAGATTGAAGGCTTTTTTGAAGTCAAGATATATGACATCAATCTCTTCTCCTTTGTCCAGGTGATAGATCACCTGGTCGAAGAAGGAAATGAGATTGGTCAAGCAAGACCTACCTGCAGCAAACCCATGCTGGCTATCCCTTAGGATGTTGGCGTCGGCCAGTCCATTAAGGATGGCCTCTTTAATAAACTTTTCTAAGATCTTCCCTGGGATAGAAGTCAGGCTGATGGGCCTATAGTTAGCTGGATCCACTTTTCCTCCCTTTCTTGAAGATAGGCACCACATTGGCCTTTTTCCAGTCTTCGGGCACTTCACCAGAGTGCCAGGAGCTCTCGAAGATCTGTGCCAGGGGCTGGGCTATGATGCTCACCAGCTCCTTGAGTATCCTGGGGTGTAGATTGTGAGGGCTGGTTGACTTGAAGGTACCAGCTTCTCAAGGTGTTCCTTCATGTTGCTGTAGCATCTCATGTAGACACACCCAGAGTAACTCCAGATTGGCTGCAGTGTAACCCTTGGCTGAATTTGGCCCTGGGCTCTTCAATTTTCCTTTGACTGCTCATCTGTATGGTCCCATTAACTGTAGGCACGTAGTTTGGTCACTTCCCTGTACAAAGAGACACGGCCAAGGTTACGGTAGTGGGGTCAAATAACGCGGCGCTTGGGGCAGGGGTGGGGTGCTGCTGATGGAAAGGATGCTGCCTTCATATTAAGAGTATGTCTGCAGGGTGATGATGATGGATCATAAGAACACTATGGACTTCCTCTCATTGGAGTAAGTTATTTGATGGATGGCAGAGCTGGGAAACCATCGTATTCATTTGTTAAATTTTTAGATCCATGTGTTTGCATCCTCTTTGTCCAACGTGTGCCGCTGCAGTTGTCATCAGCAGGCCCTCAATTTGAAGATGATCTCTACCATGGCTCATTGATGGGTCTTGAGGCTACCTAAGAGTCCAATTCTTGAGCCACAGACCTGACCACAGAAGTTGCCGGTTGTCCCGCATGGGAGGGTAGGCTATAGACCATCATTTCTCTCCCTTTCCTTCCTCTGCACTATCTTCTCTGCTTTGAGGGTGAGACATTTTACCTCAAAAGGGCAGCCACTTGGTTGAGGTTGTGGTGCCATTGGAGTTGGTTAGCAGCCAGCTCCTCCCTTGACATCAGCTTCCATTTTCTTGAGGTCTGCCTTCAGTGTGTCCTTGTAGCATTTTCTCTGGCCACCATGAGGTCTCGGGCCATTACTAAGCTGGGAGCAGAGCACTTATTTTGGAAGTCAAGAGGCGTCCACACAATGTCTGGCCCAGAGAAGTTGGTGCTTGAGGATTGCTGACTCAATGCTTGATAACAGCAGCTTCAGCAAGGAAGCTGCCATGTACAGTGACCTTCCCATTCGATGTGGAGGATTTTCTGGAGGCTGCTGCACTAAATTTGGGTGGATCTGTTGACCCTGGACACAGTCACTCACCAGTTGTTCCTGGAAGAGAATATACCCTAGTTTGGGAGTGGACAGGTGTCTCAAACTTCTCTCTATGCTGTATTTATTGTGAAACTAAACTGGCAGTGAGAGCAGACGGGGTAACAATGATGCGCGCCACGGCAGCTCTCCATATCTAGTGCACGTAACAATTATCAGCCACTTAACAAGGTAATGAAGTTTTTGAGAGGAAAGTATCCTGCACTGTACTGAGCCATGTTTTCCTAAAGGCATGAATCACTCCCCCATTGTGCTATCGCATGCAGACAACTGTGATTATACTTATGCACCCAGCATCATCCTTTACAAAGCTATATTCATTTTTATGGTTGGCAATTAATCTGTGGTGATATTTTTGAAGGAGAGTAAGTGAGTGCATTTGCTAGGGGATGTTAGTATGTGACCTGAAATATGGCAGCTCCTATTAATGCAGTATTTCCCAAGAGAGCACCAGCCTTCCAGGCTCATCCTTCATGGTATTGACACACATGCATGCAGTCTGAAGGAAGCATTTGTACCTCCCTGACACTACTGCTCTTGGGTTGCCTCTTCCTGATGCTGCGGTTAAGGTCCCTGCATTGTCTTGAAGCTTTTAATGGCATGTGCATTTACACTCCAGCTCTTGCATAAGCTTTGATCAGCTTTCTTATTCACACATTGTTGCTGTTGTTATTTATCTCTATTTCAATAGCACATAGAGGAGGTGGCAGTCAAAGCTAAGGTTGGGTTGTGCAAGGTTCCCACAATACTTTACAGATACATTTTACAATGGCCAAACAGCTCACAGCACAGAGGTGTAATCCTGTAAAGTGGAGAGTATCCTGGATTCCTAAGACCCTGCTGTCACAGGGAGATGACTATGGGGCCTCTACTGGGGCATTTATTGGGCTTTTATAGCCTAAATTCCATGTAGAAAGGTCCTTTTTTGGTTTTGGTTTTTTTGCTTAAGCCATTATTTGCCCTCTTGTTTCATTCTCAGCCTTGAATGGCAGGTTCTCCTGCAACCAATTATGCACCTGAGCAATCACACACACAAGTAGTCCAACTGAGCTGGATGGAGCTCCTCGCGTGTTTGCAGTGATCTGGGCTTCAGGTTACAAATTCTCTGCAGGCTTGGACTCTGTCTCTGTCTGTGGACCAGTCAGCTCAACAGGAGGGCAAGAGTATCAATATTACATGTCATGAGGTTAGAGGCAGCTGCCAGTGGGACAGGTGAAAGCTGAGAATGGCTGGCTTTGAATCAGATATGTGGATGCCACAGGAAGCTGAGTCTGGTTTACATCAATCCTTCTAGTGGCTCCATTGTATGACGTGGCAGGTCTGCCTCTTGATAAGGAGCAAACAACAGGAGCAGAGACACTTTTGAGGTACCAGGATTTTGTTGTTGAACTGCCCAGATATTAAACTTGCAAGGACATGATTCCTCTGTCACCAGTTTCAAACCAGTGCTGCTGAGTTCATCTTCAGGAGGCCTTCTGCCAACTTCCACTGAAACCAGTCAGTAGTCAACGAACTGATGCTGAGTGAAATGACCTTGCTGTTTGGGTGAGAGAGAGGGTTTGAACTGGAAACCAGTGGATGTAAAAGCTTTAGCCTTTACTATATGACATGAAGGAGTAGGCTGGCAAACCCAGAGGCAGGAGCAAACTCAGATATGGAGGTGAGACTGAGCCACTAGAAAGTGACAGAGAAGCACACAGTTAGCCTGGGATAATCCTTGGCAGGATTTATCACCATTTCACAAACTGTGGTTAAAACCAGCTTGTAGTTTTATAATGCATAAAAGGTTCCCTCAACCTCCAAAACAGTTGGATCAGGCTCTTACAGCTCTGTAAATAAAAAAGCAATCCAGGCCCATCTCTCTCCCCTTCGGTGTTTTCCATGAAGAGTCAGCTGCTTTTTAATTCCTATTTTTATGTCATGTCCTCAATAAGTTCCAATGAAATTCACATTCTCCATATCTATCTCGTATGCCAAGCTGTTTTATTTCAAAGATAATTAAAGCATTTTGGCCAGCTACCCTAAGCTAGACGTACGGAATGATGCAATGTGTGATCATTGATGCATTGTGTTTAAAAGCCTTTGGAAAATGTATCTAGCTGCCAGCTGGTTTCCCGGCCACTACAGGCTTTCTTTATTTTCACAGTTTTAAAAAATATATATATTTCACCTTCTTAGAGAAATGGCTAACCCTTCCCTGTGCACCTTGGTGAGCAAAGCATGGAGTGTGATTAGAGGAAGCCAGAAGGAAGGAAGAAAGAAAGGCATGATAAATATATGGATAATTAAAGTTTGATGTGTACATAAACCTTAAATAATACTACAGTGGTATTTAGAGGACTGATTTGGACTAGACACTGTATAAACGCAGCAATAGACATGACGGCTAGTTTTCCAGTTCTGCAAAGGTTTCCAGAATGTTTCCTTCTCCTCTTCATTTCCCTTTCCACCTCGAAACATAAGAAAGATTATGAGAGAATTGCCAAAATATAAGAAAGGAACATGAGGTTGCTCCCTAGCTAATGGCAGTGACACCTACCTGGGCTGTGGGACACCAAGGTTTGAGTCCCTGCTCTAGTAAATATTGAATTATATATATGAAGTGGAAAGCGGTCTGATTCCAGGAGGAGTGGCTCCTGCAGAGCCCTGTGGTCCAGCATTCATCAGAGATGTGGAAGACTGATGGTCGAGCCTCAGAATCGGGCAGAACAGGGCCTAGCCCATGGCTCTGCTGTTCCAAGGGCGGTCTCTCCCCTCTGAGCTATTTGCCCTTTTGGATCAGATTTGGTCTCCTCTTCCACCCCGACCCTGCACATGTATGTGTGTGCTTTTCTGTGTGCGTGCACTGTCAGAGAAACTGTCTTTGTCAAAACTGGTCCGTATGGACCAGACTCAATTTTAGTTTCAGGGAATTGGCATTTTATGGCAAGAAGCCATCCCAGGGAGATTCCTGATCTGCGGTAATAGACGGGCTCTCTGCCCTTATGCAGCGGTGCCTGGAAGGTTTTCTGAAACCATGTATGAAATAGAAACATAGCCCCTTTGCACACAGGTTCCTTGTAATAACTGATGACACATAAATGGAGCTTTTAGTTTTCTGGGTGCTCAGCTATGAATCTCTCTCCCTGTAGTGCATAGGGCTCTGGTTACCAAGCCCAGTGCATGCCTGGGATAGATGGCAGCAGCCCCTTTTGAAGCCAGTGGAGTTGTGTCTTCTCTCAGGTTGATTTTGACCTTCTGTGCTTCTGCTCAAGAAGTGCACTTTTTAAGAGCATTAATGCTGGCTGAATACTTGCCTTCCTCTGCTCCCTTTGCTTGGAGTTCCTCGCATCAAGCAATTAATTTCCAACTTTCCTGGAAGCAAAAAGAGAAAAAGTGGGAGAAGCCACATAGCTGTGTGGAAAGGGCACAGAGGGTGTTTCAAGAATGGCTTCCAGTGACTGTGGGCTTTACATGGAGAAGTCTTGAGCCTTCAGTACCTTGCACGTGTTGCTTGTGTGAGAGGAGTCATGAATGTCATTTGTGGTTTAGCATGTGTGAAGGGCTTGCGGTTTCTTATAATAACTCTACAGGCAAGACCGCAACAACAAGCCCTGCTAGTGAAGACAGACAAGAGTGCTGGCTGGGGCAGCTTCAACCAGCTCCCCAGACAGAATATCCAGCTTAGGGTACGTCTCTCTCCTCGGGCATTTGCTGGCAGAACATGGAAGTGCAGATCATGTTGCAGAGCTAAACTTGTTCTTAGAGATCCAAGAAACTGGAGGCAGAAAAATGAATGGATCCATCTGCTCCTCCCTTGGCAAAGGCAGGAGAGTTTCCTGCAGCCCCAGCCCCAGGACAGTCCATGTCAAACCAAATCTGGTGTCTTAGTGACTTTAAATAGTAGGGGTGGGATCCTGGCTCCACTGAAGTCGATGCCAGTTTGCCGGTTACTTCTGTGGAGTCAGGATTTCACCTTCCACTGCATGTTTGCTCCTTCCAGCTTTCTCAGGCTCACCAGGAGACAGGATATTAAAAGATGGGGGCCCTGATCCAACAAAGCACTTAAGCACATGCTTAACTTAAACCATGTGACTTGTGTTATAGTCATATGCTGAAGTATGTTGTTGGAGCAGGGTCTCAACTAGAAGGACGTTTGAGAAAGGTCCCGTTCTTCACCAAGCCTTTTTCCTTTGCTTACCAGCCAGAGTGCGAGAGGTTGGAACGAGACTATATAAATGCACTTACCTAATCATCTCAGTAAATGAATGCATCTTTTACAGGTTGTGATAGCGATCACTGGGGACCCCATTGCAGCAACCGCTGTCAGTGTCAGAATGAGGCTCTCTGCAATCCCATAACTGGCGCCTGTGTCTGTGCAGATGGGTACAAAGGATGGCGCTGCGAAGAGCTCTGCGACTCTGGGACTTATGGAAAGGGCTGCCAGCTTAAATGCCAATGTCAAAACGGAGCTACCTGTGACCATAAAACAGGAGAATGTCATTGTGCTCCCGGATACACAGGGGTATTGTAAGTTCAATGACAGGCATATTTTACTTTGCATCACTTAACAGCCTGGTTTTGACTTTTTAGTGCAATGGGTATTTGATAAAATGTACACATTTGATTTATTCGCCTTTTTCCCCTATCTTTCTAGAATTCAGGTAACAGGATTTAAGGGAGAGTGAACAAGGGAGTGGTGCTTTTCACTGCTAATTGCTGCTGTCAAGTATGTCAAAATCAAATATTGGTCAAAAGAGGGATTAAAAATTCAGATTTTCCAGCTAGTAAAACTGCTGTAGCTGTTCCTAATTTCAGTGTAGAGCAGGCACCAAAGCAGAGTTCGGTGCTTACAAGCAATTGGATGTACTTGTTAGTGACCCAAGGCAGTGCCAGACGTGACTCCCCTTCCTCATCTTATTTGACTTTCCATCTAACTGAGGCAGCATTAAAGCTAACTAGATCAGCTTGCTGTCTGGGGGGGAATTGTTAGTGTGGCAAACAGGGATTTAGCTGTGTGACTCCCATTAACTTTAACGAGAATCATGTTGCTAAATCCCTGTATACCACACTCAAAGTTTACCAGAAGGAGTCACAAAATCTGCATATTAATTTTAGAACAGCCGAGCAATAGCTTCTTGTTCAAAATTGCCCTCAGTGTAACATCAGTGCTCATTAGAGATCTTGCCATCATTTCAGAAGTAATTATGCTCTTCAAAATTATTTAAAGGAAATAAAAAATAATAATGTTTTAGAGGGAAGTCTATTTTGTTTTCTGGACTACTTTGGAAAACTGTTACAAATGTCTGGTTTCTTTTGCAGTCTAGCCTTTGTTGGCCAGAGCAAAAGAAAGAACATGTATGCCAGAATAGGCATTAAAGAAAAAAATTGATAAATTAACCAAAACTTTAGCTCTGTATCTTTGAATATCTTCTTATGCATCTGATTTCCTTGTGACCTTATGACTTCAATCTGGTAAGCCCTTAGCACCGAGGGGTCTGTTTATATTCTCAGTAGTCTCAGTGACTTCGACACAGCTACTCAAAGTACTAAGTTTCTCCAGAGCCAGGCAATAACATGCTTTATGAGTATCTTTGTTTGGAGGCCTAATTTGTTATTTGCATGCGAAGAACCTGTAATCTGTTAAAATTGACAGTATAAGGAAGAAGCAATCAGCATAAAGCCTATGAACACTTAAGTTTTATGGAAGCTGGAGAGTCTTTGCATTAACTTGAGTGGCCAATGGATGAGATCTTAAGGGTCACTTAAACGGTGTGTGGTTTTTTGTCATTCCTTTATCAAGGGATGAATTTCAGTGGTGAACGCTGACATTTTGTAGCAACATTGGACAAATGTGATACTTCAGCCATTCCGCATTTTAATTCTGCCAGTTTATTTTGTGAGAAATGAATGAGATGGGTATATCTCATCATTGAGCTTCAGAGTCTTGAACTTGCCACACTACCTCCTTACTCACATGAGTAGTCCACTTGAAGCCAGTGAGACTTGGTGCATGAATAAAGATTACACACTTGAGTTAGTCTTGCTGGCCTCATTCTGCAGAACACAAACACAGCATCCTGGAGAAGCTCAAATGTTGCAAATCTTGACTAATTGATTTTTACAGTTGATATTGCCCTTTGGAGCTCCTCAAGCCTTGGATGATTTGCTTGAGCACTCCCAGGATGCCCTGTGTTGTGGACTCGCCTCATTTGCAGCTTCCTGTTAATGTTTGCTTGAAAAATGATCATTTGCTTTTGCTTCTTCCCTACAACACAGCTGTGAGGAGCGCTGCCCTCCCGGCAGCCATGGAGCTCAGTGTGAACTGCGCTGCCCGTGCCAGAACGGAGGGATCTGTCACCATATCACTGGAGAGTGCTCCTGCCCCGCTGGATGGATGGTATGTAACAAGTGCCCCCTTGCCACATGTGTAGATCTAGGAGGTGGAGTTAGGTGGAAAGTATGCGCTGATATGCTGACTTGGCTCTGCTTATGTTGTCATACATGCCTGCTGTCTCTTGTCATACATAACTGTATATATGTATGACACTTTGGGGCAGGGACCATCTTTTTGTTATGTGCAGGTATAGCACATAACCCAGGGTGGAGGCCCTTTGGTACCGTGACAATACAAGCAAAAAAATCAGGGGTGGCCAGCCTGCAGCATGTGTGCACTAGTGGCAGGGGCAGCCTCTGTGTGTGGCATGTGGAAGATCAGGAAGGGGACAGTGGCAGATAAGGCAAGGAGCAGAGCAGCAGATCAGGCAGGGGACAGTAATCCACATGACCTTTAGTGAGGGTATGGGATTAATTAGTGGCATGCGTACCAAAAACTTGGCCCCCACTGAAATAACTGATGGGAAGAAACTGTGACTAGCCCCTAATGTGCCTGTGCATAGGAGGAGGATGCCCTTGGCCTCATGTAGCCTCCCAGCCTCCCAGCTCAGGCTGTGGAAGAGAGAGCAGGGGTTGCAGGCCCAGCACTACCACACCTGAGCAATGCAGAGAGGAGTGAGCAGAACCTCAAGTCTCCCACACCGTCACAGCTGAACCAACATGAAGGGTGCTCTGCCAAGCACCATGCCTTCATGTCCCCATCCTTGTCCCCACCCCCACCTCCCAGCTTCCCATGAGCAAAGGAGGGGAGCAGTAGGGAATCTGAGTTCTTTGAGTTATGGTCCATCCTTGGGTTGTCTCCTGTGTTCTGGCACTACATGTGGCCTTTACTCAGGGCAAGGAGCAAAAGCTCAGATGAACACAGTCTGCATGCTGCGTTATTTCCATGGCTGGAAGGGAAGAGAGCAGGGGGAAGCAGAGAGAGTGTACACCGGGATCCAGAGGTCAGGTCAGTGCTCTAGTCCTGACTCAAGCATAATTCCCATTGATTTGAATAGGAGTTTTGCTTGCCTAAGGAGCTGGCTTAGAGAAAACCTAACCTTTACTCCATGGCAGGAAAGCAAGGCCAAACATTTAAAATATCTCCAACTTTACAAGTGATGTGATAATTAACTCTCTGGGTTTGCCAAGTCTCCTGGCCCACACACCATTCAGCTTTGCAAAGTTTCCTGGTACTTTTCCAGTATTTAACAATTAGTTCCTTGGCAATTCTGCTGGAATGCAATGGAAACAATGCCGGGCATTTTGCAAAACACCTAGAAGTTCCTCAAGATCTTCACATGTGACAGCAGGTGCTGAGGCCTGATCACCCTTCAGATGTCCGGGAGCTGAGGGATGTTTGTGTAATGCTGTCTCTGTAAGGTACGTTGTGTGTCCTAGTGTGCTTGGGGGAAAGCGGTCTTGTACGGCAGATGCTGTGTTTGGAGTGCTGCCATAGAGGAGGGCAATACAGTTCCATCCTCTGAGACACAAATGAGCATCCTTGCTTCATTTTCCTAGATGCATCACAATACTCTGATTCCCTGCAGCCATAATACAGATCAGTGTCCTCATTGGCAATAGTCACAAGCCTGCAGGGGGAAAAAAAACTTGTGTTTTGGTTGAAAGATAATAGCCCTAAATGTCCTCCCAGAGTCAGTGAAATAGAATCAAGGGAAGGATGGATATAGCCCAGGACGTTATGTCTCCTCCTCTCCCTACCACAGTGGTCGGCTGATAGACTGAGGGCAAATCTACTTCTGGTGTAAAGCAGTTCATCATTGATTTCAGTGGAGCTGTGCCAGCTTCTGCCATAGGGAAGTTGGACCCAAAGAGGTAGGGAAGAGCCAGATGTTACCCAGAAGACAACTTGAACCAGTTGCACGCTTTGCTTCTGTTTAGTTTCTCAAGGACATTTTGGTCAAGGAGCTACTTCAGGAGAAAAGTTGCTTTCCAAATGATTCTGGGAGCAAGTTATAAGGTAGCACAGGGTGGTGACACAGGAGAAGCAGCCTTTGACAAACTTTTCAGCCTGAGCTATTCTATAGAGAAGACATCTCAGGGATCTCTCTGCTAGGCCTCTCATGGCCAAAGTGAATGGAGAGAAAAATGATGGTGCAGGTGGAAACCAGTAAAAAAAAAAAAAAAAAAAAGGCAAAGTGTTATTACAGGGAAATGTACCCTGATCTGGCA
Organism: Crocodylus porosus; assembly: GCF_001723895.1. Lineage (NCBI taxonomy): Eukaryota > Metazoa > Chordata > Crocodylia > Crocodylidae > Crocodylus > Crocodylus porosus. Next base: position 37,375,397 of record NW_017728911.1, on the reverse strand, counting down.
ATCACTGAGTGGGCAAAACATGTTCTGTCCTAAGGGGTGGTGTAACTAACAGAGAAAACAGGTAACACTGCTGTTTTTCTCAGGCTGGCAAGCAGTGCTGCCATATCACAGTTCCCCTGAAGGTTGATCAATAAATGGATAAGCATCAATCTGTCAGCCACCGGGGTTTTTTTATTTATTTTTATGTCCTTAGTGCTCCCCTAATATTTGTATTCAGCATGCTGGGGTTTTTGAGAGTCTGAATTGATTCCCCCTGGCTGCTGGTGGCAGGCTTTGTGGGGTTAAAATGTCATTCAAGAAATAAGAGAAGGTAGGGAAGGATCAGATAGTTTTAGAAACCTTGAAAGAGGGAAGATGGACCCTAGAGGAGCAGGTTGCTGATGCTGCAGACCTGATACAGCCATTTTTACTACCCTGTTTGTGCCTGGCCACTTGCAGCTCAGAATTTTCCCCACAATACTTAGCAGCCTGGAGAGACTATCCTGAAAACTTGATTGTTGGTAGCTCTGTCCCCTGAGAAAAACTGGGAGTGAAGAATTGATGTGTTTGAACCAAGCATAACTGAAAATTGAAGAGAGAGATCAAGTATTCTGGGAGAAGAAACTGAAATTATAAGTAGAAACACTCAACTTGTAAATGTTAAGATTTTAAGTTTAAAGGGTTTCTCCAGGGTTTTAATGAAAGGCTGGAAATTCAGTAGACAGAGAGAGAAAAAACTCATTTTTTTTCTTTATGGAGTTTTAACTCGTGGCATTTGGGATGGTTTGTTCAGCCAGACGCCAGTGGGCTATAAATGAGCGGGAGAGATGGGAACGCTAGATTGTGTTCAGTTTATTTTATACTGTTGATCGTCTTCCTTTGACATCAGGAATTTTACTTGCAGATTATACAGCTTCAGACGATGTGTATATGTACCATATATACTCAGCACATAGGAGAGAGATAATTCTCCCTGGATTTATGCAGGTTATTGCTCCCGGACCAGCCACAGCTCTGTGCCTTTCATGGTCCCCTGGGATGCAGACATGGGAGTGATTAATGACAGCGTGGCTCCCTGAGGAGCTGTGGTGCCTGGATGTGGGAGGGTAGGCAGCGAGATGTTCCAGGGAGAGAGTGTCTGGCTTCCTCTTGGATCTGCCTCCCTCAAAGGCCGGTGTTTCTACCCCATGGGCTGCCCTCCACTCTACAGCAATCGTCAGCCAGAAACATAAGGATTTACAATAACTCAGTGCATGCTGCAGGTTATTCACCTTCCCGTAGGTTTTTTACTAGGGCAATATGTAGCCCATATCATAAAGCTAGTCAAGAACATGTGGTTTCTAGCACTTGTGTGTACTGGGCATTGCATGCTCTCATGTCCGTGGATTTGGGCGTTGGGTCCCTCTTGCCACCACGTAGGTTTAGGTCCACAGACAGGGCTCTTTGGATTGTCCCACCATGTTGGAGGAGACCTGAAAATGAAATGTCTCCCTGCAGGGCCCCCGAGACCACTCATGAATGCATTAGAAGGGTTAGTTCACTGCAGAGCTAATGAAAGGGGTTTTTTTGGTTTGAGTGTCTGAGTATGCATTGTCCTCAGTAATCCACAGTGAGAAACTGAGCCCCACTTCCAGTCTCAGCCCTTCTACCTAGCGGTGTAATGTTAGCTTTAATGCAGCATAGCAACATCCTAATTCATTTTTTTTCTTTTTCCCTTAAATGTCTGGGCTTTAGGAGGAAACTGGTTTTTGTTCTTTTTTCCTATTTGTCTTCCTGGTTTGTGTGGTTTTCAAAAAAAATGAAATAATAAACAGCAAAGGGGAAAAAAAACCCAAAACCTCTTTTCTCTACTGCAGTGTGGTAATAATCCTAGGAAACAATGTCAAGAGCAGAAGCCAGAGAGTTTAGGGTCTTAAAAAAGGTGCTGATGGAATGAACTTTTCTGATTAGATGCATAAACAGCAGGAAACTTTGGTCTGACATTTGATCCTCCAGAGAGGGAAGGTTTGGATTCCCTGAGCACATATTAATGCAAAAAGTATGCCTAAAGATTCATTCGGCTCCAGGGGGATGCCTCTCAGTGCATTGCTTTCTCATCATTTGCTGATAGAAATCCTGTTCTTTTGGAGACATGGAGAGAAAATGCATTTATTATCAAGATAAATGGATACCTAGCTTTCTAGATATATAGTATTGCTTATTACTCACGTCAAGAGACACAAGTTTGTTACACTCAGATCTGAATGCTCTTGAATTGAGGCCAGCCTGTCTCTTTTACAGCCAGGGAACCACCTATCACCAGGTGAGGAAGTCTCGAGGTGTCTGTTTTATGATTACAGGGAAGAGCAGCCTCTCTGTAGCTCAGGTTTGTTGAAACTGCAGAACTTCTGAAGCCGCTGAGAGGGGGACCCAGAGGAGTGAGGTTGGCCATTAATATTCTCATTTGTGAGGCACTGGTTTTCATCTTTGTGTAAGATGTATTTAATATGTGCATTGTTCCAAGCTTAAAGCCCCTGGCACTTACCTGGAGAAATGAGACTTCATGGAGATAAAAGAAATTGAAGGAAAATCCCAGTGTTTCCCCCCCAGGTGTTGTGTATTTTGCACAGCAGAGCTAGTAAGGACAGTTGCGTCAGTCACACATCACTTTCCATTATCAGATCTTGCCTTCAGTTGCTTATAACTTTGCCTGCCTTGGCTGAAACTATCCATGCTGGATCTCCACCTGGAACAGCACTTTGGGAAATGTCTGTGGTTTTGCCCGTGTTACAGAATTCTTACAGAAGTTTTACTGAGAAACTTAAGTGCCTGCATGCGGTAGGGCAGGGCTTTGGTCAGGAGCAACTGGAGGATTTGGGGGCTGGGACGTGTGGTCAAGGGGTCCAGAGGAGATCAGGGCTGGGGCCAAGGGTCAGAGAGTGTTGGGGAGTGGGGCAGTAGCTGTGAGGAGGGTTGTGAATCTTGTGGGGTGATGCTTAAGGTGGTGTTTGGGGGAGTCAGAGACCGGATCAGAGCTATGGAGGTGACAAGGATGGGGAAGAATTGGGGGTGAGACCTGGAGCTGAAGGAGGGATATTGGCACTGGAGTGTGGAGGACTCTGTAGGGTGCAAGGGGTGCCTATGCCTCATGCTGGTCCTCTGCCCCCAGGGTATCTCACCTCTTGCATTCACTGAATTGTAGGATTCTGTGTTGATTCAGGTAGGGAAACTTTCGAATGTCAAAGTTTTAATGCTTGTATCTTCCAGGAGAGCATGGGGGAGAGCAGCTTTGTGTTAAATGAACCCATCTGAGTTAATATTTCTAAGCAGAGGGGGCTTGGTAGCAGGCTCTCAGTGCCGCCTACTGCTCCACAGGCAGGTGCTGAGCGCTGCAGTGAAGTGATGGGTTCAGCAGTCATTGACTATAGATGTCACTTCTAAGGGATTGTCCTCTGTAGGGGGAAAGGCTTGGGGCTGCACGTAAGGAGATGGGGCCTGGCCCTGCAGTGACACAAATGAGCACCACTGAGGCCAGCAATTCCAGCTTTACAGATCTGGGTGTATCTGTGCAGAGCACCTCCTCGCACACCCAGACAGGATGCGGTGGCAGCGCAGGCAGTGTTTCTGCCAGGACTCCACCACACTGGAGAGTAATGCAGGCTGGATGGGGCAGGGGCGGCGCAGTGGCCAGGGGCAGGAGAGAGGGACCTGATTCGGTGCAAGGGAGGAATGAAGTGACACAGTCACTCCTAGAACCCCGACCTTCCAGCCTTCCCCTCCAGTGGGCTCCACACTCCTCTTGCCCACCCAATAACCTATAACCCTTGTCTTGGGATGTCGCCCATAGCAGTTTCCCCTGGCTCGTTCCAGTAATCCCAATAGGCTCCACATCCCCCTCACATGCCGTTATCACCTCCTCAGGCTGCCCCGCACCTCCCGCCTCCACTTACAAAGGTTTCAAGTTGAGTTCCTGTCTCCCACGCACTTACTGCCATTGCTTGAGGAAACCCTGCAAAGGTTATCAGCACGAGTCATCACCAGGGAGGGAAATCACGGCTGGTGAGATAGCAGGTGGGAGTTAGCCCCACTGGCAGGGGTTTGTCCATGGCAAGGAACTCTGCCAGCACGCTTAGATGGCGTCTTGGCACAACAGACAGGTGTATGTGGTGCATGGTGGAGTTCACCTTGTTGCAACTGTTCACTGATGTGGCTCTTTGTATTCCTCCCCAGGGTTTTGTATGTGCCCAGCCATGCCCTTCTGGGACCTTTGGAATTAATTGCAGCCAGGATTGCCCATGTCATAATGGGGGACTGTGCGATCACGTGACAGGGAGATGCCTGTGTACAGCTGGATATATGGGAGACAGGTAAAAAAGAATCCCCAGACCAATTACTCTTCGGTATTATGCATAGACTTACCTCTTTTATGCTCCATCTAAGACAATCTTGCTTTGTGAAACACAGTGTGTTATATTTCTATTGCTACAATTAGATGCATCCTTCCAGAGCAGTTCAAGCATTATAAATGTGACAATGTTATTACTTTTTATTGGCAATGTTCTCCATTTACAGTTTATTTTCTTTTTTTTTAATGCAACTTTTAAAATTTAATGGATTAAATTTAATTTAGATATTTACAGCGATAAATTTAATAGAGAGCATTACATGTTTACAAGATATGTAAATGAACCATATTTGTACAAATTAATATCCTCAAGAGTAAGCAATGCAGTAGTTTAATATGTTTCTCCCGGCCTGTCTGTGTTGCCGCAGTACCGATGTTTCTTAGACACCGGCAAAAGGTAATAAATCCTCAAAATCATAAACTGGAGGCTCAACCTTAAACTGATCAAATATTGTTTTACAAGGCAGTCTTGGATTTAGCAAAGTGTCTATACAGCAAAGTAAACATGGGCTGTGAAATGTGCTAGTGAACCTGTGTAGATTAATTTAGCTAGCAGGGGTGATGCCGGCAGTGAAGACATGGTGGCCTGAGCTTAAGCAGATGTTAAAAACCAGAGTGTATACCACAGTCTCTGGAGACTTTGTCCTCTAGTTTCCTAAGATGCCATGTCCTCAACCCTGTTTTTACTTATGCTAGCACAGATACCAGGCCCCTGTTGCACCAGTTTCCAGATATCTTTCCCTGCTCTGCATAACCATCAGCCTTATAGAAACCATGAATGAACCAGTCCTGTTCAGGAGGTTTCCTTCTGCTCTGTTGCAACCATCATTGAAATCAGACAGTTTCCTTGTAATTAGGTACAGGCAGAAATGACATTTTTTGCCTGATCTGACCCCTGGAAGCACTGTACAGCTGTAACCAAACACAGTTTTAAAGCAGAATGCTTTAAAAGGGCCCAATCCTGTGACAGTCTGAACCCTCATTTGCATAGGGGTTTAAATGAAGACGCTCCAAAATGGAGCACCTTCAGTAACTTGTGTCTTCACATGCTGGGAGCAGGGCTGAGCTGATGCAGCTGAGCCCTGCTCCCAGCGTTGTCTTCAGAGTGGGAGCAGGGAAAGGGAATGGAGGGAATTCAGTCTGAGTTTTTTTTCAGCTGATGCTGAAGGGTGGGGTGGGTGGAGTGGATCCCCCTGAGGTGGCGGGGGGGCTTCAATCCATCCACCTCACCCTCCAACATGAGCCAGGTAACATCCAGAACAAGGTTCCTCTTTCCCTCGTCCCATGTTGAGAACAGTGCTGGGGCTGGGAGGGTAGAGGAGCATTGCTAGGGGAGAGCGGCTACAGGCTTGCAGCCACTTTAAACAGCAGCTGGATTCCCAGCCCCCGGGACCCAACTGCGAACATCTGTTGGGTCTTGGATATCATTGCAACTCATGGTGCTTCCTGCGAAGTGCCACCAGTTGCAATGGGGAGCTGCTCTTCAGTTGGCATCTCAACTGACAGCAGTATTTTTCCCAGAATGATTTGGGATCCAGTAAAGGAGAAGATGGAACGTAGAACTAGAAATCCAGTGCACTACAGTCGTTGCGAACCAGCAAGAGAGGTCTGTCCAAGGGGTTCCTCAAAAACATCCGCTCCAGCCTCTCCAACACATCACAGCCACAAGGCACCCAATAACTGCCCATGGCTGACTGAGGGTGCCACAGGAAGAGAGCAGGAGAGACTAGGGTGCTGTGGGCCCCTGGAACAGCTGGTACTTGTTCAGTTTCATAGTTTCATAGTTTGTAGGGTCGGAAGGGACCTGAGCAGAGCATCTAGTCCGACCCCCTGCCATGGCAGGAAAGAATACTGGGGTCAAACGACCCCAGCAAGATGTGCATCTAACCTCCTCTTGAACAACCCCAGGGTAGGAGCCAGCACCACTTCTCTTGGAAGCTGGTTCCAGACCCTAGCCACCCTGACTGTGAAGTAGCGCCTTCTGATATCTAGCCTACACCTACCCTCTGCCAGCTTGTGACCGTTATTCCTGGTCACTCCTGGCTGTGCTCAGGGGAA